>NW_027527559.1:26251-93210 GCF_008692635.1 Crocuta crocuta
AGTTGGAGCCCCCGCGGCCTTCCTCGCAGGGAGGCCGAGGGCCAGATGGGTGCCTGTGCGTCCGCGCCTGCCCCGGGGGGACTCGGTGACGCCCCTGCGAGCGTCCTCGTGATGAGAGCCCGTTGCGGGCTTCGGCCCGGCGGAAAGTTGGCCTCTGCGGATGAACGTCCGAGCCCAACTTTGCGGTAGCTGAAGCCGTCCTCCGAGGCTCGGCGCCGGAGGGCCAGCTGGCCAACTCGCGCGGCTCCCCGAGGCCTCTTCCCTCGCTCCCTTCTGTTCTTTTCTGTACCTGGTTGTGCTCACTTTTCCTGGTACCCTGAGCTCCTCTCAGTCCTTTGCAAGTAGGTGGGAATTTTGAGCACCCAGCACACACAAACCCTCAAAGGTATGTAAATTACCGGCTGGATATATCACCTTGGGTAATACTTAACAGAAGCCTGCGTCAGGTGCCGTATTTGAGCTGCGCGTGCCGCCTGCAGAGAGCTTATCCTCTGGCGGGGCACAGAAGCCGGCCCCGGAAGTCCGACGGGGTGAAGGGGGAGGTGTCTGCCGATACCCTGTCACCAGTGGTGGCAACTCCGTCCTCCGCTTCTGACTTTATCCAAGCGTCCTATGGTGACTTCTCCGTTCTTGTCTTTTTCAACTAACTTTTACAAAATTTCACTCTAGTTCCTGTTTCTAAAACACTTCGAGGTACACTGTCACGGCTCCTGTGCAGTGCTGATTATTGTTACTGATGGACAATCTGGAATTTCGTAAATTCTTGTTGAGGAGTTCATAGTTGATTCTTTTACTCTGGAAGTAAGCTCTGTATATTCACCTATGGGGCCTAAAGTACAGACAGGTCATGTGGTTGTTCGTGCTTGCTCGCTCTCTGCCTAGAATATTCTCTCGTCGTCACGTTTACGGTTTCCCTGTATCATCCAGCCTTGGCGCAGATGCCCTCCGAGAATGTCAGTACGCGATCTCAGCAGCTCACTGTCCCCGCCCCCAAGGGCCTGGTCCTGTCGTGGACACTCTATAGGTTTCTTTAATGGAATCCCCTTGCCTGTCTACTTTGTAAATTCTTACTTATTCAAGGCCTAGGACAAACCCTGCCTTTTCTTAAAGACTACCTCAGAGTATGTTTTTGGTTTTTTGTAGTTTGTTTAACTGTTTACTTCATTTGGCAACTCTTCTAGCCCTGACTTACCACATCTATCATCCTGAATTATTAAAGCGTGTTATCTTACAAATTAGGACGTAAACTACTTGAGAGAATTTACTGCATACCTTGCCTCCGTATACGTAAGAAGATGTTTTGATCAACTTTTGCAATAGGTTATACTCCTTTTACAAGCTAACACTGGTATTTACAGTCTACCTTTACTTCCCTCATTTCTTTATCTTAAAGAGTGTGCCTAACTATATTCAATAAGCTCAAACATTTTATTACGATATGTTTATTGCATTGGTCAGGGGAAAAAGAAGACTAAAAAGTTAGAAGTTCAGCAAGTTTGTGAGTAACAGTCCTCTTGCCCGACGCTGGTCTATGGCTTCTGAGTGGGGTCCTGTATTCTTTTCCCACTTCTTCTGCTGGTTCTCTGTGTGACTTTGGGTGAATCACAGAACCTCTTCCAGGTATCAGTATAAGTGGAAAGGCAGCAAATGAAATCATCTCAAAGATTCAGAGATTTTTTTTGAGTGAATAATGTTCATTGAGCTTTTTATTGAGTCACCACTTAGAAACTTTATTCCACTGTAAAACTTAAGACTTTAGTAATAACTCTGATTCCACCAGTTACCCAAGAAAGAAAACTTGATTCTTTTCCTTCAGTTTTCATGTCCAATTAATTCTATGTTCTACTGACCCTCCTTCTAAAATAGAGCCCAAATCCATCTTTTTCCATCTTCGTTGTTAACACTGTGGTCGAAACCGCCATCCCGTCTCACCTGCAGGACTGACTGGTTTTCTAGCCTGCAGGAGAAAGGGGAATGTTGTGTCCTGTGTCCTTCCTGCCCACAGCACTCCTCGGCTCGGCGCTAATCACTGTGCTGTCTGCACCCCTGACTAGACGGGAAGGAAGGAGACCAGCAAGATAGGAAACCTGAAGAGTGATGTGCCACACAAACTAGAGAGGCGTGTTTCCAGAGGGTGAATACTCCTGAGAAGTTAACTGAAGTGGGGAGACACTGCCTCAGGCAGGTGTCGGGGTGAAAGGAAGGGGTGGTAGTGGGCTCACAGCAATTGGAGGGAAAGCTCCTACAGACTTTTTGGGTTGGGGAGTAGAAAAATGGGATGGTAACTACACAAGTTCAAAGGACGGATTTTTGTTTGATTTAGAGTGGGAGATACTAAAATGTGTCCTCTGATGGAATCTGTCAAGTCAGAGAAAGTGTCGATGCAGCAGAGGGGGTAGTTTGTGGGTGTGCACATGCGCGTGCGCACACCACTCTAAAGTGTACTGCAGAGTGGAGGAGCCGGTGTCCGTTGTTCCTGGCTGTATGCCCAGTTTCTAGAACAGGGCTTGCCGAAATAGTAGCTACTCTGTAAACTGTCTAATATGTGTTGAATAAATGAATGACTTGGATTCTATTTCCCTTTTTCTTTTAATCTTTTAATTAATTCTTCACACATCAGCCAGAAAGAGATTTTAAAAAATAAATCAGATCGTGTCACTATCCAGCGCAAAGTATTCTGTGGTCCCAACAGCACTTAGGGTGAAATCCCAGCTCCCTGCGGCCCACAGGACCCTGCATGAGGCGGCACTGGCCTCTTCAACACTGTTCTCTTGTCAAACATTTCCAGTGATGCCCGCCTTCTTTCACTTCCTGAAACTGAAGGACCCATTTCCATGTTAGGCCTTTCTGCATGATTTCTCCCACAACCCCTTACTTTAAATGACACCTTTTCAGAAAGCGTCGCCCTGCCATAGTAGCAGAGAGCAGCAAAAGCCCTGGAGCCAGGCCACCTGGATTGAGGTCCCTCCTTACTTGCTGTATGACCTGGAGCAAATTTAGGTCTCAAAGTGTCGTCTCCTCATCCTGTAAAGTAGGGACAATAGCAGAATCTATGTTATGTCGTTCTTTTGAAGATTAAAGAGTATCTGAAGCACGCAGGACAGAGAACACCGGAAGCACGACAGAAGTGTCCCCACCGTCACTGCCTGAAGGTGGACATCCCCCGTTGTTCATTTTTATTCCCATCTCCCAGCTGTTTCTTCACAGTATCGATCACGGTAATTTGTCAGTCTTTCTCACTACACAGAGACCACTGGGAAAGCCAGCGTCATGTCTGCTTCTGTTCTCCATGCTTTCTCTAGTGTCCAACTCCATACCTGGCATACAGTTAGCGCTCTGTCGTAAGTGCTTATGAGAAGAGGCCAGAAATCATGTTCTGTTTGAAACACCTGTGACTAAACTCGATCACTGGAAGGCCTGATGGAAAGGTCAGTCACAGCACAGCTTTCCTTTGATACTCCGCTCCCATCAAATGGCACATGCTATTTTTGTCACTACTTTATATCAAGGTCTTATCAGACTTGATTCTTATACTTTTATTAATTCAACTATTTAAATAAAATTAGCAGAAGACATTAAAGGACCTAACAAGAGAATCGTTTTAAAAATGGGCTCTGTTTTGAGCACAGAAGAGTTTTGTTGAAGCTGAGATGCAGTCTTACAAAATACACCATTTTACGTGCTACTAAGAAAGAAAACAATGCCTTTTTTAACTCCAACACAACTCTTTACTGCATGGAACTTTTCATACTTAGGGAAAGCCCTTTAAAAAAAAAATCATGTATCACCCTTGTACACACAGAAAAAGAAAGGTGTAAGCAAAATTAGCTGAGATGCTCTTAAAACTTTGTCATAGAGTACAGTGCTTATAACTCACTTTTACTCATAATCTGAATGTCCACATTTTTCTCTATAATATCACTTTCTACTATTCAAGAGCATTAGGGATGCATCATTTTTTTTAATTGAAAAAAATTTTTAAATGTTTATTTTCGAGAGACAGAAGAGTGTGAGCAGGGGAGGAACAGAGAGAGAGAGAGAGAGAGAGAGAGAGAGAGACAGAATCTGAAGCAGGTCCAGGCTCTGAGCTGTTAGCACAGAGCCCCATGTGGGTCTTGAATACACAAACCTGAGCCAAAGTCAGACGCTTAACTGACTGAACCATCCAGGCGCCCTGATACATCAGGTCCCAAATGAGTATCCATTGTTATCTCCACAGTTTTCTTTTAAGACACCAATGCCCATGGTTCACATTTTGATGGACATACACATGCTATGACGGATGTCATGGCTGCTACCTGACCAAAAGCAATTATAAGATACCTGTGCATTTCAGATATGTTGACTGTGAAAAAATGTGCGTCTTAAAATTAGTGAAATGTTGGGGCGCATGGGTAGCTCAAGTCGGTTAAGCGTCCGACTTCGGCTCAGGTCATGATCTCATGGCTCATGGGTTCAAGCCCTGCGTTGGGCTCTGTGCTGACAGCTAGCTCAGAGCCTGGAGCCTGTCTTCGGATTCTGTGTCTCCCTCTCTCTCTGACCCTTCCCTGCTCATGCTGTCCCTCTCTCTCTCAGAAATAAATAAAACATTAAAAAAAAATTAGTGAAATGCCATATTGAATTTGCAGAATATTTGAAGAAAAAAGTTGCCTTATAGACCTTTTACCAAGATTTAAGAATTGTTTTACAATTAATGCTACTAAGTACATGTTATTACTGAGCTTAACCATTAATGCTGATATACCCCATGACAATATTAATTTAATTTTCGTGATATATTTACAACAATGCAGTGTAATTGGGGTGTCCACTTTGCACACGAGGAAGCTCATGACTGAGAGGACCTCAGTAGGAGTTACCAGTATAGTGATGGGCCATTTAGGACCTGTTCTTGCAGCTCTAAATCCCAAGCTGTCTGTTGTTGCAAAGTATGGTATCGCTACAAGTACAGATTTACTCCAACCAAATGTAAGAAATGAGGATTCCAGCTTCCTGGATTTCTCAGTCTGGATTGAATATAATGTCAGGCTTTATCTTTTAACAGTTTCATGAAAGTGAAGACCTGTATATGACTCTAATGTAGTTGAGCATATTTTTTTGAGAATACTTGAAAATTTCTGTTAAAGTTTGCTTTTGTTACCATTTATAGAAATAATCATTACTTCATAATTCCATCATTGGGTTAAAATTCTTAATCATGAACAGAGAGCCTCAGTAATTGACTTAATCCAACACAAGATCCAAATTAAATACATGTTTTTAATGATAAAGAAGTTCGTTGAAAAATGTGGTTGGGGTTTCTTAAGTTTATTTTCTCAAGACTTAGGTCAATATGCAGAAATACATTTTTTATCATTTTGAAAGCCTCAAGTTTGGGTACCTTTTAGCTTTTATGTTTTACATTCAACTTCTTTTTTTAAAATGAGGAACTACTTATTCCAAAAATAAAATGATGTTTCCTTTGTATTTTTAAGTGTTTTGAAAAAGAACAAAACTAGGATATTAAAATGGTTCCTAAACTGAATTTTTATTTCGTTGTCTTTTAATGTTTGTTTTGAAATAATCACATATATATAAACTTAGAAAAACAGTGTAAAGAAATCTCCTGTACCCTGAACCCAGTTTTCCCAATGGCTACATCTTACAGAATTATCGTCCACAATCAAATCAGGAATTTGACATTGAGGCACTGTTTGTGTGCAGTTCGATGTCATTTTCTCACATGGGTAGATTCCTATAACTAAGCAAGTCACAGAGTATTACAGGTCACTACAAAACTCTCCCTTGTGTGTACCCACTCCACAGTCCTCAGTCCCTGGAAACCACTAATTGGTTTGCTACAGCTATAATTTTTCATTTCAAGAATGTTAAAGAGATGGAATCATACAGTATGTGACCTTGTGAGACTGCCTTTGTGCGCTCCTCATAATGCTCTTGCGGTCTATCTAAGCTGTTGTGCAGGTGAGTGCTTTGTTCCTTTTTAATACATTCCATGTTATGGGTGCACCACCATTTACATACTTATCCATATAATGAGCAACAGTTTTGATGTTCATAGTTTTTGACCATATAGTTAAAGGTGCTATGAAGAACCATATATAGATTTACCTTTCTCCATGATAAATGCCCAGGCCTGTGGTTATTGGGTAATACAGTGTATGTTTAGTTCCTCCCCCACTTTTATTGAGATATAATTGATACATAACACTGAGCTAGTTTTAGATGTACGACATGATAGTTTGATATTTGTGTATATTATGAAATCAATACCACAATAAGTCCAGTTAACATCCCTCATCTCACATAATTAGAATTTTCTTCTGAAGCTTTTAAGATTTACTCCCATAACAACTTCCAAATATAGAATACGGCTTTGTTACCTGTAGTCATCAGGCTGTACATTAGATCTCCAGAATTGCTTTCTTTAATAACCAGAAAATTGTACATTTTCTCCTCCTTCACTCAGTTACCCCATCCTCCACCCCCTCTGGCAAACATTGTGTTCTCTGTTTCCATGAGTTTTTTTTTTTTTCCAACATTCCACATATGACATTATATGGTATTTATCTTTATTATTTCACTTAGCATAATGCTCTCAAGGTCCATTTGTGCTGTCACAAATGGCAGAATTCCTTCTTTTTTAGGGCTATTATTCCTCTGTGTGAGTGTGTATACTTCACATTTTCTTTATGCATTCATCAATCCATAGACATTTACACTGTTACCATGTCTTGGCTATTGTGACTAATGCTGCAGTGAACATGGGAGTGCAGATACCTCTTGAGGACAGTGATTTAGTTTCCTTTAGCTATATACCTATACCTAGAAGTTGAACTGGTAGATCATATAGTAGTTCTATTTAATATTTTTGAGGAACCTCCTTACTGTTTTCTACTATATTGGTTGCACCAATTCACATTCCCACCACAAGTATACAAGGTTCCCTTTTCTCCATATCCTCAATAGCACTTGTTATTTCTTATCTATTTGACAAAAGCCATACTGGCAAGAATGAGTTTTTATCTTGGGGTTTTGAGGAGTACAACACTTCATGTACCTGTCAGCCACTTTAGTATCTTTGGAAAAAGGTCTGTTCACATTCCTTGCCCATTTTTAATTGGATTATTTGAAGGCTTTTTTTTTGCTATTGAATTCTATAAATTCCTTATATATTTTGGATATTAACACTGTCATATGTGCAGGTTGAGAATATGTCCTCCCAGTCTGTAGGTTGCCTTTTCATTTGGTTGATCACTTCTTTTACTGTGCGGAAGTTTTGCAGTTTGGTGTGGTTTCACTTGTTTACTTTTTAGTTTGTTGCTTGTGCCTTATGTGTCCTATCCAAAAAAATCACTGTCAAGGAGCTGATTCCCTATTTTTCTTCCAGGAGTTTTATGGTTTCTGGTCTCACATTTAAGTCTTTAATTGATTTAATTTTTGTGAGTGGTGCGAGTTAGAGGTCTAGTTCCCTTATTTTGCATGTGAATATTGAATTTTCCCAGCACCGTGTACTGAAGAAACCATTTTTTCACCACTGAGTATTGGTGGCTTTCTTGTCAAATCATAGTTGATAATTTATGTGTGGGTTTACTTCTGGGCTCTCAATTCTTTTCCATTACTCCATGTGTTTGTTTTTTTGCCAGTGTCCTACTGATTTCATTACTACAGCTTTATAATATAGTTTAAAATCAGGATGTGTGATGCATCTAACTTTGTTTTTTTTAGAATTACTTTGGTTTCTGGAGGATGACTTTGGCTATACAGGTAGTTCCATATGAATTTTAGGATTATTTTTTCTGTTTCTATGAAAAATACCTTAGGTATCTTGAGAGGGATTGCATTCAGTCTACACAGGGGTTTAAGTAGTATGGACATGTTAACAATTCTTCCAGTCCATGAACACAGGCTCTCTTTCCATTTATTTATGTCTTTTCCAATTTCTTCTATCAGTGTTTTATGGTTTTCAGTGTATAAGTCTTTGACCTACTTGGTTAAATTTATTCCTAAGTATTTTATTGTTTCCAATTCTATTGTGAATGAGATTGCTTTATTTTATTTAAAAATTTTTAATTTTTTATTTATTTTTGATAGAATGACAGTCTGCGAGCGGGAAAGGGGCAGAGAGAGGGAGACACAGAATCCAAAGCCGGCTCCAGGCTCTGAGCTGTCAGCACTGTCGAACTCACGAACCATGAGATCATGACCTGAGCCGAAGTCAGACTCTTAACCAACTGGGCCACCCAGGCGCCCCTATTTTCTTTATTTTAAATTTTATTTTGTCGTCAGTGTATAGAAATGGTACCGATTTTTCTATGTTGATTTTATATCCTACAACTTTACTCAATTTGTTTATTAGTTGTTATATATTTTGGGGGGGCAGTCTTGAGGATTTTCTATATATAAAATCCCATCTGCAAACAAAGACAATTTTATATGTTCTTCCTTTCCAATTTGATTCCATTTTTTTACTTTTCTTGCCTGATTGCTCTGGCTAGAACTTCTAGTACCCTATTGAATACTGGTGATAGTGAACAACCTTCTCTTGGTCCTGGTATTAGAGTAAAAGCTTTCAACCTCTCACCATTGGCTTTGATGTTAGCTCTGCACTTCTCATATATGGCCTTTAGTATATTGAGAATTCAAGACTCACTTTCCTTCTGTCCCAGTTAGTAGCGAATTTTTACCATGAATGGATGTTGAATTTTTTAATATTGTTTTCTGCATCTGTTGGGATGATCATATGATTTTTATCTTTCCATTAATGTGGTACATTATTACATCTATTGATTTGCATATGTTCAACCATCCTTATATCCTAGGGATGAATCCTAATTGATTATAGTCTATTATCCTTTTAATATGCTGTTGGATTCAGTTTGCTAGTTATTTTGTTTGAGACTTTTTGCATCTGTAGTCATTGGGGATGTTAGTAGAGTTTTGTTTTTTGGTTTGTCTTGTTTTTATAGTGGCCCTATCTGGCTTTGATATCATAGTAATGCTGGCCTCATAAAATGTGTTTAGGAGTATTCCCTATTCTTCAGTTTTTTGGATGAAAAGGATTGGTATTGACTCATTTTTAAATGTTTGGTAAAATTCACCCATTAATCCATTTGGTCCTGGAATTTTTTTTTTGTTGGGAGGTTTTTGATTACTCGTTCAATCTTACAAGTAATTCGTTTGTTCAGATTTTCCATTCTTTAGGATTCAGACTTGGTAGGTTGTATGTTCCTGGGAATTTATCTATTTCTTCTGAGTTTTTAGCTTGTGTATAATAGTTCATAGTAGTTTCTTATGATACTTTGCATTTCTGTCATATCACTTGTCTCCTCCTCCATGTATAATTTTATTTATTTGGGTTCTTGATCTTTCTTTAGTTAGGTAAAGGTTTACCAATTTGTTCATCTTTTCAAAGAACCAACTCTTATTTTTGTCAGTTTTTCTATTGTTTTCCTGATTTCCACTTTATTTACTTCTGCTCTAGTTTTTATTATAGCCTTAGTTCTGTTAAATTTGGGCTTATTTTGTTATTCCTCATTCCTTGGGATGTAGAATTAGGCTGTTTATTTGGGGTCTTTTTCATGGTATTGTATTTATTCCAATAAATTTTGCTCGTAGAAATGCTTTTGCTACATTCCATAAGTTTTGGTATGCTTTATTTTCATTTGTTTCATGATATTCTTTTATTTTCCTTTTAATTTCTTCTCTCATGCCTTGGTTGTACAGAACTGTGTTTAATTTTCATATATTTACAAATTTTCCTTTTTTCCTCATTATTGATAACTGCTTTCATAGGATCATTGCTGGAAAACATAGTGTGATTGTAGTCTTCTTAAATTTGCTAAGATTTGTATTGTGGCCTAACATCTGCCCTACCCTAGAAAATACTCTGTGTGTATATGTGACTTAAGTCCTTTTGGTCTATAATGTTGTTGAAATCTATTGATTCTCTGTCTGGATGATCTATTCATTATTGAGTGTAATATTAAAGTCATCAGTTATTATTTTAATACTGTTTATTTCTGTCAGTTCTGTTAGTATTTGCTTTATATATTTAGGTGCTCTAATATTGGGTGCAGAAACATTTACAATTATACATTCTTAATGGATTGACTCCATTATGATTATACAATGACCTTCTTTATTTCTTTTGACTATTTTTAGCTTAAAGTCTCTTTTCTCTGACATAAGTATAGCCTCCCTGCTTTCTTTTGGTTACCATTTGCCTGAAGTATCTTTTCCCATTCCTTCACTTTCAGTCTACATGTCTCTTTATAGCCACAGTGAGTCTCTTACAGGCAACATATCTTTGGATGTTGTATTTTTATCCATTCAGCCATCCTATGTCTTTTGATTTCAGAATTTAATCCACTTATGTTTAATTAGTAATAGGTAAAGACTTTCTATTGCCATTTTGTTAACCATGTTCTGTTTTCTAGATGCTTTGTTGCTTCTTTGTGGTTTGATGACTGTTAGAGCAATATTTTGTCACTCTTTAATCATAATATTTTATGTGACTACTACAGAGTTTTCCTTTTTGATTACCATGAGGCTTATATAAAATATATTTATAATGTTCTAAGTTGATAACAATTTTAATACCATAAACTTTAAATTTTTATTTCTCCCCTCATTCACAGTTTAGATTATTGATGTTTCAGTTTATACGTATATATATGCATCTATACATATATGTATGTTTTAAAAAAATTTATTTTTAAGTAATCTCTACACCCAAGGTGGGGCTCAAACAACCCTGAGGTCAAGAGTCACATGCTCCACTGACTTAGCTAGCCAGGCACCTCTCAGTTTACTTGTATTTCATATTGTGTATCCAGGTACAAATTTTTGTAATTATGGTTATTTTTAATGTTTATTTTTTAACGTTTAAACTAGAGTTGTAAATGAATTAAATACTTGAGAATACAATTACAATAGTAGAGAATCTGATTTTGATTGTATATTTACCATTATCAGTTAGTTCTCTATACATTAATATGTTTTTTGATGTTAATTAGCATCATTTTATTTCTCCTTGAAGAACTACCTTTAGTATTTCTTGTAAGTCAGGTGTACTGATGATGAATGTCTTTACCTTCTATTAGTTTGAGAAAGTCTTTATGTCTCATTCATTTTTGGAAGACTGCTTTGCCATCTATACCATAGTTAGTTGACAGTGTTCATTTCTCCTTTAATATTTTGAATATATCACCCCATTCTCTCCTGGCTGAAAAGTTTCTGTTGAGAAGCCTATCCTTAGTCTTATGGGAGGGGAAGAGGTCCCTTGTATGTGATGTATCACTCTTGCTGCTTTCAAAGTTCTTTGTCTTTGACTTTTGACCATTATAATGTCTCCCTGTGTAGCTCTTTTGGGGTTCCACCTATTTGGATCCTTTGGGCATCATTACTCTGATATCCATTCCTCATGATATCCTTCCTCATGTTTGGGAAGTTTTCAGCCATTATGGTTTTAAAAATACTTTCGGTCCTTTTTTCATTCTCTTCTCCTTCTGGGATTTTTATAATGCATATATTGTTCTTTTAGTTGTGTCCTGTGAGGCCCACAGGCTTTCTTTACTCTTCTCAATTCTTTTTTTCTTTTTGCTATTCTGACTGGATAATTTCAAATGCCCTACTTTATAGTTCACTGATTCTTCTGCTTGATGGAATTTGCTGTTGAAGCTCTCCATTGAATTCTTCAGGTCAGTCACTGGATTTTTCAACTTTAGGATCTCTCTCTCTCTCCCTCTCTCTCCCCACCTCCTTCCCTGCCTCCCTCCCTCTCTCTCTCTTTCCTCTTACTCCCTCTCACTCCACCTCCGTCCCTCCCTTCCTTCTTTTTTCCTTCCTTTCTCCCTCCTTTCCTTCCTTCATAATGTATTTTTGTTGTTGTTGAACTTCTCATTTTCTTCACGCATTGTTTCCCTAATTTTATTTAGTTATTTGTGTTTTCTTGTAGTTTGCTTAACTTTTTTAAGAGAAATATTCTGAATTCTCGCAGACAGTTTATAGATCTCCCTTTCCTTTAGGGTCAGTTATTGGGGCTCTATGACTCTCATCTAGTGATGTCATTGTTTACCTGATTCTTTACAATCCTTGATTCTTTGTGTTGGGATCTGCACATTTGAGTAAGCAGTCTCCTCTTCTGCATTTTACAGGTTCTCTTCTCCAGAGAATCTTTCACCAGTCAGTTCACCTTGGTTCTGGACAGGTCAGCTGGCAGCATCCTTGGTCAGGTGGGGCTTGCTGTCAGGGCTTCTATTTGAGCAAGGAGTCTGCCTGAGCTCTGAGGTCAGGCTGGGTGCTGATGGCTGGAAACAGTCAGTTTCCTGCCCATGCCCAGCTGTGGGATGGGCTCTGTGGTTGCATGGATTCTCTGGTTAAACTTCCTACTCAGGCAGGACTGGGTGCTACACTCAACAGTTAGGCAGGGCTGCAAAGGTGCTTCCGTTCCTGAGTGGAGTTGGAAAACAGGCTCCATGCCCCTTTAGCTTGATGGTCGGGGACCTGAATCCAACAGAGTTGCCCACCAAACTCCTTGCTCAGACAGTATTACCAGCTTTGCTTTGAAGATGGAAAGAGCTGCTGGCTTGGCTCCCTCCCTGCTCACCTGCTGTTGTAAGCTTGACTATAGGTTGGGCTACACAGCTTCCCACGTGTTCTGGTTAGGCTTGCTTGTTGGGCAGGGGTGGAAGCTGTATTCAGTGCAAGAGGGCTTCACATTTGCTTCCCAGCCTGGGGAAGGCCCATGTAACAGCCTTCACAGCCAGTTAGGCTTGGTAGTCAGACCTGAATCAGGCAAAACACGCTAAGCTCCCTGACCAGACAGAATCACCAGCTGGAGTCTACAGATGGGCAGAGATGCTGTTGGTGCCCCTCTCAAGGGCTGCTGAGCTGCTCAGTTTCTCAGATGCTCTGGTCGGGTTTCTCGGTGAGGCTGGGCTGGGGGCTGTACTCAGTAAAAAACAGGACTAAGATTTAGCTCTTCTGCCAGGCAGGGTGCGGGGACAGGCTACTGGGGTCTTGAATCAGGCAGGACTACACACTGGGGTCCCTGGCCCGATGGGGCCACCATCTTGTGGTGAGCTTAAGAAACTGCTGAATAATTTCCATTAGCAACATGGTAATAACACAGTATCTCTGTGCCCACTCAGTCATCTGATGTTACCACTATTTTTTTGTTAGCCATTCCAGTGGATATGTAGTGATATTTCATTGTGGTCTTAATTTCGCATTTTCATGACTAATGATACTGGACATATCTTCATGTGTTCATGTCTCTATTTTGTTTGGTAAAATACTTCATATATTTTGCCCCCTTTTTAATTGAATTGTTTTTTTACTGATGGGTTTTGAGAATTCTTTATATATTAATCTTTTATCCAATTTCATTTGCAAATATTTTCTCCCAGGCTGTAGATGGTCTTTTCATCCTCTTAACAGGATCTTTCACGGAGGAAACAAAACATATTCAATTTTGATAACATTCAATTAATGTTTTTCTCTGTTTGTGGATTGTGCTTTTAATGTCATAGATCTAAGAACTCCTTGACTAACCCTTTGTCACAAAGATTTTCTCCTATATTCTAAAAGTTTTACAGCTTTTACATTTCACATTTATGCCTATGATCCATCTTGAGTTAATTTTTGTATGATATGTGATATTTAGTTCAAGGTTCAGTTTTTTGGCTGTGAATATTCATTTGCTTCAACACTATTAAAATATTATCTTTATACCATTGATTGTTTTTGAGCTTTGTCATAAATTGGCTGATTTTACTTGAATGGGGCTACTTATTAATTATATTTTCTGTTCCATTGATATATGTGCCAGTCTTTCTCCAATATCACAGTTTTGATTAATGAAGCTGTATCATAAGTACTGGAATCAAGTAGACTGACTCTTCCAACATTACTGTTATTTTTCAAAACTGTGTTAGCTGTCTTAATTTCCTTGTCTCTCTATGTAAGTTTTAGAATAATTGATTTCTACAAAAAGATCTTCCTGAGATTTTGAAAGGAATTGTGTTAAACCTGTGTATCGGTATGGGGAGAATTGACATGTTTACTATGTTGACTTTTCCAGTTTATGAACATGGTATAATCTCTCAATTTGTTTACGTTTCTTTGGTTTCTTTTGTCAGCATTTCATAGTTTCAATGTGTAAGGCCTATACTTGTTTCGGTAGATTTTATACACAAGTCTTCCTGCTGTTGTAAATGGCTTTTAATTTAAACTTTGGTTTCCATTTGTTGATTGCTGGTTTATAGAAAAATCATTGATTTTGGATGTTGATCCTATATCATTGCTGTGGCAGTGCTGAAGTCACTTATTAGTTGTATGTATATTTTTAGGTTACTTGGGATTTTCTTTGTAGACAGTCTTATCATCTGTAAATATAGAGGCAATTTGTTTCTTCCTTTCAAATGTATAAGCCTCTTACAGAATTTTCTTGCCTCAGTGTGCTGGCTAGGACTTCCAGTACTATGATGAATAGCAATGCTAAGAGTGGACACACTTGCCATTTTCATCATCTTAGAGCAAAAGCATTCAGTCTCTTACCATTTGGTCTCTTTGCTATAGATTTTTTTATGTTGATTATGTTATGTTGATGTGCTTTATCAAGTTGAGGAAATTCTTCTCAGTTCTTTGTTTGCTGAGAGGTTTTCTCATGAATAAAAGTGGGATTTCTCTGTGTTTTTACTGTGTCAAGTTGATACAATTATGTGATTTTTCTTTTTCAGTTTGTTTCAGCACTGGATGACATTAATTGATATTTGAATACTGGACCACCCTTACATCCTGGGATAAACCTACTTGGTCTTGTGCACAATTCTTTTTAGATCCTGAATTATTTTTGCTAATTAAAAAAAATTATATATGAGGGATATTGATCTGTGGTTTTGTTTTTCTCTTACTGTATTGTCTTTGTCTGGGGTACCACAGTAGTACTGACATCATAAAATTACTTGGGAAATGGTCCCTCCTCTTCTGTATTCTGGAGGAAATTATATAGATTTGGTATTAACTTTTAAACAAATTTTGATGAATTTAATTTCCTTAATAAGAAATTACAGGGCTATTCAAAATTTCATCCTGAGCGAGTTGTGATAATGTGTGGGTTTTGAGGAATTAGTCATGTCATCTGCCCTACTAAATTGTAACAGGGAGAGTTGTTTATAGTATTCTTTTCCTTATCCTTCTGATTATCTTCAAGGCTTGTAGATTTCTGCTCTTTATCATTTCCTTTCACCTGTCTACATTCAGTTTACTTTGCTCTTCTTTTTGAAGTTTCTTGAGGTTGAAACGAAAATTATAACAGTGTCTATGTAATGGTTATTTAAAACAATTATATAATAAGGAAACGAGGGAGAGTAAAGGGAAGTAAAAGAGTGTAAAGTGTATACGCTTTACTTACACTGGTAAAATGTTTACAGAAGTATTATCATATATACATACACCACACACACACACACACACACACACACACACGTATATGTAATACCTAGAACAACCACTAAAATGTCCATACAAAGAGATATACCCATAGTCGCTATAGCCAAGCTAAAGTGGAATTTAAAAGAGGTTCAAGTAACCCAAAGGAAGGCAGAAAGAATAAAAAAGATAAACTAAAAATAGAGAAAACATAAAACAACCAACCAAATAGCAATTCTAAGTATTACCGTATCAATAATTGCACTAAATATACGTGGTCTATATATGTTAATTAAAAGAGATTAGGAGAATAGATTTTTTAAAAATGAGCCAACTTTATATACTTCCTATAAATCATTCACCTCAAATAGAATGATATAAGTAGGTTGAAAGTCAAGGATGAAAAAATATATACTATGCAAGCAGTAATTAAACAGGTATGGTTATATTAATACCAGATAAAGTAGACTTCAGCAAGGAAAATTATGAGGGACAGAGAGGAATATTACATGTTAATCCACTCAGAAGACATAGCAAACCTAATTGTCTATGTACCAAACAATAGAGCTGCAAAATATCTAAAGCAAAAACTAATAGAACCGATAAGAGAAATAGGCAAATTTACTGTTACAGCTGGAGACATTAATACCCCTCTTTCAACAGAACAAGAAGATAGTAAGTCAGAAGTGACACAGAAGAACTCAACACCATGAACGAATAGAATCTAATCAGCATTTATAGAAAACTCAACCTAACAAAAGAACTCACATTACTTTCAAGTGCCACGGAACATACAGCAAGAGTAACCATATTCTAACCCACAAGACAAACCTCAAAAGACCGAAAAGCATTAAAATCACATAGGCTATGTAATTGCTCATTGAAGCATCTCTGTGAAGGCTGCTTTAAATTTCCTGGTAGATAATTCTGACATCTGTGTCCTGTGTCGGTGTCTGTTGATTGTTTCTCTTTCAACTGGATATATTCTTGGTTTGGGGATTATATTGGATATTTTGTAATAAGACTCTAGATCCTATTTATATCTTGTATTTTGGTGGGTCTTTCCTGACACTGCTCTGTTAAGGCCACCAGCTCATTACTGCTGTGTTGGGATAAAAGTCTAGATTTTCCACCTCACCTCTTGGATGCCTGGGAGAGGAGGCGCTCTTTTTACTGCTGGATGGAGTTAAGAGTTCAGGCTCCCCTCTTTGCAACCCCTGATACCACTTTGGGACAGGGAGGGGCACATAGTTACAGCTCTCGCCGTGGTCCCCGTGGACATCATGTGAGGGTGGTCTTGTTGCTACTAAGTGGTAGTGAGAAGTCTTACATCTTCACTGGGCCTCTACCTCCACCCCAGGAAAGACAGGGAGGAATGCCATGTCACTTCCAGGTAGGAGTAGAAATCCAAGATCCCATGTGTCACATGACTCCAATGATGGTGGAGGGGAAGTGATGTGGACTCTTGTTACCACCGGACTGGCTACCCACTCCGCCTTCCCCGATACCACTCCATAAGGAGGAGAGGAGGAGGAGGAGAGTTGAGGCAGCTCATTACAGCCTGGGAGGGGTGGGGTGCTAGGTTCTCCATTCCACTTTTGCTGACATGGGTGCCTGTAGAGAGTCAGTTTTTCCCTCGTGTTTGTCAAAACGTTTCTGTCTTGCTGTGTTGCTCCTGGTCCTGTGGCAAAGAGATGGCGTCCCTCTTGGAGCTCTTTATGCATGTGCCCAGTGGTGTTCGTGCTGTCCCCTTCTTCAGTATATGGGCTATCTTGGGCAAAAATAAAACCCAAGGAACTCACCACTGTACTGTTCTTGGGTCCCATGCTCACTAGCTGGTCAGCCTGTTTCCACCTTTCAGAGTCCTCATATATTGATGATATATATTTTTATATGTGTCCAGGGTTTTCAGTTGTCCTTAGCAGCAGAAAGAGTGCAGAGCATGTCTACTACACCTTACTCTCTTCTATAGGAGTAATATTTATAAGAATTAAGTTAAATACTGGGTGAAACCCAGGGATCAGTACCTGGCACAAAGTATTAACCCTATAAATGTTAGCTATTTTTATTATCCAATATATCTTTCTTATTCAAAATGACCTTAAAGTGCCATGGTAACTTTTTTGGCGAGTACATTTATGGTTGAGTCTTATGCACATGAAAGGGACTCCATGCTTTCATTTGATATTAATATCTACAGCCAGCAGAGTATTGAAAAGAGTATGAAGTTTGAATTAAGCAGGTTTCTACTGGTTTTACATCTTAATGCTCATTATTCAATCTTAAGCCTCAATTTCCCATTATGAAAACAGTCATTATTAATACCAAAATTAAAGGATTATGGATGATGAATGAAATAACTATATAAATTATTTATTATAAATTCTAGTACCTTCAGGCTTCTTATATCACTAAATAACTATAAAAGGTAAGAGTCTCTAACCATTTACTTGCCTATCAATGTTTACCTGTTAACAGAAATGGAAGCTTCATCATAAAGTAATGTTCCTTGATGTATTGGTTTAAAGGCCCGGAAAGATTTGCTTTGTGATATGGATGTAAGATTGTTGTCCTCGTTTCCCTCAATTCCCCCCATGCTGCCACTCTCTCCTCAGTGTATTACATGATCAGGTTTCTCCCCTCTCAAACAAAGTAAAACAAAATTTCCTAGAATCCACCACCTCCTAGCTCTTAGCTCAATGAACTTCTTTAAAAAATAATTTATACAAATTTCTGTCCAGTATTCCCTCTTAAAACTACTATAATCGGGTCTCTCCTCACCCCACCCCCGAATCATCAACAACGTCTTTTCAGTCCTTACCTTGCCTACCTTCCTCAGCTTTGGATGATGTAACTACTTCCAATGGGAAATTCTCCTCTACTTTCCCCCATCTCTCCTAATTTCCCTCCATTTCTGTCCCTGCTCTTTGTGAGTTTTCCCTTAGCTTTCCTCACCGGTGTCTTCCACAAATTGTACTTTCCACTGTATTTTCAGTTCATCAAGACCATCACCTGATAGGTAGCAGGTGCTACACGAATAATTCTCCAACTAAATGGTCTGTCCCTTAAGGTTAGTTATCGTTGGAGTTCCATTCTCTGCCCTCTTCTCTACTAATTCTACTTATTTTCCTTGATTGATGTTTATCCATTTCAATGGCTTTAGGTATCTTGTGGATTGAGTTCCCCTATCCCTTTCATAAACTTTCCAACACCCTTTCTCTTCAATAGCACTTACAATTATTGTAATTAAACAAAGTCTACATACAGAAAGGAATTCAAACCAAGTTAAGAAAATAGAAAATTTCAGCTTCTCTATGAAGCCATTCTATATGAAGTAACCATGCCAGCCTTTAACTTTTTAGCACTTTACCAAAATTAATACCTATGCGTAATGCTAATGTATTAGTTTGATACTTGAAAGTTTCTACTAAGTACTTTTACTTATATTACCAGTCATAGGAATAAAAATTACTGTATACATATATCATTGGGTTCACTTTTTATCCATGAACTGTGATTCTCAATAATTGATTTAATCTAACACACAAGTTACAAGTTCTTTATGTATGTATAAATAATTAGGTATAAATTATATATACACAAATATGTTTATTAAAAAGTGTTATAAACCATTGTTGCCTTAATTAAACATTGTACAGGAGATCCTAGCTACTTCTGTAGTAAAAGAAAAAGAAATAACGCCTGTAAAAAAACAGGAAAGAAAATTAGCAAGCCCCACTGCCTACAAAAGTTTTTTATGCAGAAAACAAAAAAAGTCGACAGATATTTGGATTAATATATTTGAGTTGCTGGGATTAAAATTAACATGCATTAATTAAAATAATCCTATTTCTTGTAATAGATACATCTCAGTACCTTAACAATAACAATAATTTATTTCTTATTAAAAAAAACCCCATTGTTTGGATATTTTAAATTGTTATTACTCATACCAGTGAATGCTACCTTAGATGGTAAGCGCCATGAGAAAAAGAGCCACGTCTTGGTTACTCACTGCTGTATTCCTAGCAGAATGATGTTTCTGAAATACAGATCCAATGGTGTAATTCCTCTCCTATTTAAAGTCCTTCTAAATATTCCTCATTACCTCTAGAACGAAACCCAGGCCCGTTGCGTGGTAGCAAGACCGCGTGAGCCAGCCCCCGTGTACCACTCCAGCCTTATCTGCCCCTCTCTGACCCTCAATATCATGTTCCTCCCAATGGGCTATGATAACTCTTTCATCCACATCTCTGCACTTACCATTTTTTCTCTTGGAAATGCCTTTCTCACCTTCTTTGGTAATCATCTTTCATTTTTTCTTTAACAGCTCAAGTACCACATTCATCAGAATGTCTTCCTTCATTCTCTCCCCTCTCTGCTTGGTCCTCCTACCGTCTGAGAGCAAGCCTGAGATTTGTCCTTCCTGCCTCCATGATGCTCTTCCCATCTCCGTTTTGACCCTTATCACACTTGTTGCTTCCTTCTTTCCACCCGGCCCAGAGGCCTGCAAGAGCAGGGGCCCTCTGATTCATTTATCTTTATGTGCCCACATGGGTTTGAAGCCCAGAGGATATTCTGTAAAGCTTTACAGAACAGGGAAGACCCGAGTGCAGGCAATGTAGCAATTCAAGTGAGAAGAGTGAGAGAGTCATCCTGAAGAACGGCAGCAGGGTGGAGAAAAGGTAGTGGCTTTTAAAATAGATATGGTTGGGGAGGGAGGACTTCTGAGTGTCTGGCTTGGGAAGTATAGAGGCCATTCATCTCAGTGGAGATATACAACGAATGGAGCTGGGTGGGGGTGGAATCAGCATGATATTACTTAAACTCTGGTAGTTTCCAGTGGTAATCACGGCGACATTAAAGAATTGGAAAATAGAGGTATTTTTTAATGCCCATAAAATATATTTTAAAATTAACTGTATGTATAGATACGCACATGTACAAAATCACATGCAGAATGAAAGTGTTGTGAAACGAGTATTCACTGTCTGCCCACGTCCTTCCCTCCGACTCTCCCTGACTAGACAGCTTGAAGCTCAGGGTAGGAATCTCTGCTTTACACAGTCCATTATTGGATCACAGAGCCTTGTCAACACCTACAGTCCTAAACCTTGAGAGAACTTTTACAACCCAAGAAGAATCTAAGATTACAGGAGACAAATGTATCTTTCTATCTTCAGCATCTAACTTCCTCTGTCAGAGAGATTTAAATATGTATCTTTAAACGGATGAGAATTGAGAGCAGGTCCAAGCACGTCTAGGCGGCGTGGACTGTGTCTCCCCACCAATTCCGTGGTTCTCTGCGGCAGGCTGGGCAGAGACCCCACGTTGCTGTTACAGATCACTGATGCACCAGTCCATTGCCGGAGGCGAGAAACAGACCAGGAGATGCACCTTGGTCTCCCTGCATGCTGAGAAGGTGCACTGACCCTTTGCACAGCATTAAGTTATGTCTGTCTGTCTCATATAGACCATGTCTGCTTCTCTGCCCCATGTACTTTTTTATGTAGTGGACACACTCCTTGGTCTTTCCCTGCAGCATCATGGAGGCAGTAAGAGGCTGGCTCAAGTCTCAAGCAGGGCGTATCTTCTGTCCACTGTTGGCACTCCAGAGAAACTCTTACAGTGACAGCTCTAGGGTTCGACTCTTCTCTTCAGTCTTAGCCGTTACCAGAGAGCTGCTTCTCTCGCCGTTCTCCCCACCACATGAAGAATGTGAACCTCCTGATTAATGTCAGTTATGTGATTTCCTTGGCTTTTGTGTTAAAATTTTAGCAGAAAATAAGTACTAAGTTCCACTTATTTAGCATATACTAAATGCTAAAGAGGGGCGGTGCCTGGGTGGCTCAGTTGGTTGAGCATCCGACATCAGCTCAGGTCATGATCTCACGGTTCATGGGTTCGAGCCCCACATCGGGCTCTGTGCTGACAGCTTGGAGCCTGGAGCCTGTTTCGGATTCTGTGTCTCCCTCTCTCTCTGACCCTCCCCTGCTCACGCTGTCTCTCTCTCTCTCTCAGAAATAAATAAAATATTAAAATTTTTTTTTTATAAATGCTAAAGAATGTATTATCTTTACTCTTCCCAACAATACGACTGACAGGTATAGTTTATCCCTATTTTACAGAAGGAAAAAATGAGAATCAAAGACCAGATGTTCCTGGCCTCGGGTTAGGGACCAGCAGCACCAGAACCCATCTCTCCGATTCTGAAGCCTCTTCATACTCCTGCCTACGTTATATCACAGCCCTGGGAAAACGGATGACTTTTAGTTATTAGAAAAGGAAGAAAAGTTTCCATAATTTTAAAAACGGAGTTTTACAAGTGGCTTAAGAGGCATGCCTTGCAAGGTGAAGAATTACTCCTGGGGTGGCAGCTGTACATAATTATCTGTGCACCCCATCTAACTTGGGTTATATATTCTTTTCCACCCAAGATCACATTTTATTAACACTGCTAAGTAAAGATTTGTAGTGTTCTGATGATTAATGTATTATATCAACTTAACTGGGCCACAGGGTGCCCAGACATTTGGTCAAACGTTATTGTGGGTGTTTCTGTTGAGAGAGCTTCCAGATGAAGTTAACACTTGGACAGACAGACGGAGAGAAGCAGGCTGTCCTTCCTAATCAGGGTGGGCCTCATCCAATCAGTGGAAGATCTGGATAGGACAAAACTCCTGAGTGAGATGAACCTTCCCTGCATGCTGAGTTGAGACCATCACTGCTGCCTTTGGACTCAAAGTGAAAAAGTCAGCTATTCCCAGCTCTCGAGGCTGCCAGCTTGCAGACGAGTGTACACCACCAGCTGTCCTGGGTCTCCAGAGAGCCAACTGCCGATCCTGGGACCTCCACAATTCTGTGAGCCAAGTCCTTATTTTTTACAGACACACACACATGACACACATGTACCCGTGGGTATGTGCGTGTGTCTGCCTACCAAAACCAATAGGCTTGTAACCTACTGATTCACTGGTCCTGTTTCTCTAGAGAATTCCGACCAATACAACTGTTTTCTGCCTGCCTTTTCTTTAGAACTGCCCCAATCCTCTAATTATCTCTCTCCCTTCCTGACCCCCATGCTTACTATGTCTTCCTACTTACAGCTACTTTAGAACTCTGCTCACCGAATTATTGCAGGTAACTTATTTTTCCAAAAATACTGTCCATTCCAGCCTATTACTCCCCCCACTGGTACGTGCACACGCCCTCTCACACACGTGTGCACACTGCTTCCTTCGTACACTACAGAAACCATCCAACTGAACTTCCATGATAAGGAAAATATTGTGTATTTCTGCTGTACATCAGAAGAGCCACATGTGTTAGTGGAGTCCTCCAGAGAAACCAGTTGGAGAGAGAGACAGATTTGCTATAAGAAGTTGGCACCCATGATCATGGAGTCTGAGGTCTGCAGCCCACAAGCTGGAGGCCCAGGAGAGCTGACAGCACTGGTACCATCCTGTCTCTGTCCAAAGCACAGAAGCCTGGAACTCCAACTCCAAGACAGGCAGACAGACAGACAGATAATTCTTTCTTACTTGGCCTTTTATTCTATTCTGGGATGGATGGGGTGAGTCCCATTCACAGTAGGGAGAACAGCCTGCATTACTTACTCTCCAATGCAAATGTTAATCTCATCCAGAAACACCCCCTTGAACATCCAGAAACAATGCTTAGCCACATATCTGGACCCTCCATGGCCCAGTTGTGTTGACACATAAAAGTAACCATCACTACATATGGCTACTGATTAAAATATGGCTAGAGCAACTACACTTTTAATTTAATTTTAGGTAATTTACATTTAAATAGTGATACATGGCTCATGGTTACTATACTGGACAACATAGCAGTAGATGGGCCACGTCCTAGAGCTTTAATGGATGCTACGGGACCGTTGGGTATGGAGCTTCCTCCTGGGCCTGAAACACTCCCTCTGGGAGAACCCAGCCTCCATGTAAGAAACCCAGCCACCCCAACACTGCTGTGCTATGAGGAAGAATAGGCTGGCCACATGGAGAGAGTGCACGCAGACAGACACCCATCTGTTCTAGCGATCCCATTGGAAGCATCCAGAATGTGAAGGAAGGAAGCATGCTGGACTTGTACCTAGTCAGGCCTTCAGATGACCTTGGCCAGAGCTGCCATCTGAGTCTAAGTATGTGAAGGTCCCCATGCAAGAAGCTCCAGCAAAACCCACAGAACCATGAGATGCAACTAAGTGCTAGCTTAAGCCACTAAGTTTAAGGTGATTTGCAAAGCAATAGATAATTGGAATAAAAGCATATTAAGGAAATCAATGTTCCCTATTTCTCTGGCTCCCTGGTTCCTAGTCTTCTTTGCCTTTCCGAAGTCTCTCTCAGGGATCATTTCTAGTGTGCTACTAGACAAGTTTCTCTGAATGGGTAGGGTACCTGTTTCCTGCCTCCTTGCTTTTTGGTGGGTAAACTTGTTTGCATAGAACTGAATCTGCAGTTTGGGAAAGTCATAGTTATCTGGCTTTCAACCATCTTGGATTTCTGATCTCATGTTTAAAAGGCCTTTTTTGGTGAAGTTATAGTGTTTTCTGTCCTTTCAAATAGGCCAACTTGGTTTTAAAAAGAGAGAGAGAGAGAAAGGACTCAAATAATAAAATCACACATGAGACAGGAGAAATAACAACCAAGACCATGGAAATATAATCATAAGAGAATATTCTAAAAAACAATAAGCCAACAAATTAGACAATGTAGAAGAAATGGGTAAATATCTAGAAACATGACTACCAAAACTGAAACAGGAGGAAATAGAAAATTTGAAAGACCAATAACCAGCAAAGAAATGGAGTCCATAATCAAAAATTTCTCAAAAAACAAAAGTCCAGGACCAAGGGGCTTTACAGGTGAATTCTAACAAACATTTAAAGAGGAGTTCATATTCTTCTTCTTAAACTTTTCCAAAAAAATACAATGGAAGGAAAACTTCCAAATTCATTTTATTAGGCAACCATTACCCTGATACCAAAATCATTTAGATTCCACTAAAAAAGAGAACTACATGTCAATATCCCTGATGAACATGGATGTGAAAATTCTCAGTAAAATACTAGCAAACTGAATCCAATAGTACATTAAAAGAATCATTCACCACAATCAAGTGGGATTTATTCCTGGGTTGCTAGATTGCTTCAAGACTTGCAAATCGATCAATGTGATACACCATGTTAATAAAAGAAAGCATTAGAACCATAGGATCATTTTAATAGAAGTGTGCTGATGAAGTTCAACATCCATTCTTGATAAAACCCCTCAACAAAATAGGGTTAGAGAGAACATACCTCAACATAATAAAACACATCTATGAAAAGCTCACAGCTAACATCATCCTCAGTGGGGAAGAACTGAGAGCTTTTCCTCGAAGGTCAGGAACACGATGGGGTTGTTCCCTCTCACCACCTAGATTCAAAACAGGGCTGAAAGTCCTAGCCTTAGCAATCAGACAACAAAAAGAAAACATATGCAAATAGGCCAACTTGGAACAATGCCTGCCTTTTTCTTCCTTTCGAAAGGCCATAACTAGTTAACACAGTCCAACACTGATCTTTTTCAATAATTCCTATCTTGAAAGTCGAACCCCAGAAGGCATATACCTATGCTTTGAGATCAATTTTTAATATCGATTTTGCTACAAGAAAAAAATGGATGGGAGGGGAGAAGTATGTGTTGGGTGTATACCCATGTGATGGCTGCTATAAAATAATAACTCTTACGTGTAACAAGACTAGTCCTGTGGGGAAATCCTATATGAGCTACATATACAAGTTATAAGTAGTGCTATTTTTTTTTTAGAAATTTTGTTTTTTAATTTTTTTTAATGTTTTTTATTTCTGAGAGAGAGAGAGACAGCATGAGCAGGGGAGGGTCAGAGAAAGAGGGAGACAAAATCTGAAGCAGGCTCCAGGCTCTGAGCTGTCAGCACAGAGCCTGATGTGGGGCTCGAACCCACGAACCAGGAGATCATGACCTGAGCCGAAGTTGGATGCTTAAACAACTGAGCCACCCAGGCGCCCCTAAATGGTACTATTTGACACAGTAATTAATACAGATTTGAACTTTATCCCTCAACTTAATACACTCTTTATTTTCTAGTGAGCTCAATATTTATAAAAATTCAAAAGAAATGTATTGGTAAATGTCATGAAAAATGTTTAGAACAAGGTTTATTATGACTGTTCTTACCATTTTTGTGTAATTGACATTAAACAAATTTTGGGTCTGGAATTTCATCAGGACTCTCCTGTCTTTCATTCCAGTTCTAAGAACAAATTGAATTGACTATGGATAATTCATATCATCTCAACCAACGAAAATCATGTAATGGACTTCCCTCTGAGAAGAAAAACAACTTCCTTGTGTCTGAAGATCATGGACAGAAAATCTTAAGTGTTCTACAGAATTTTAGAGAACAAAATGTCTTTTTTGATTTCAAAATAATCATGAAAGATGAAACAATCCCATGTCATCGTTGTGTCTTAGCAGCATGCAGTGACTTCTTCAGGTACTTGATCTTGTCTGTCTATGCCTCTGATTTTGTGTTACTACATTTATTTTTTGTAACTGCTGAATTTCTCCCCTACAGGAGCATGCAGTGGTAATTTTCAACTCTTAAAAAAAAAAAAAAAAAGGTGAGGCACCTGGCTGGCTCAGTCAGTTGGGCTTCCAACTTTGATTCAGATCATGATCTCACAGTTCGTGGGTTTGAGCCCCGCGTCGGGCTCAGATTCTGTGTCTCCCTCTCTGTCTGCCCCTTTCCCACTCACGCTCTGCCTCTGTCTCTCAAAAATGAATGAATGTTAAAAAAATTTGTTTTAAATTTAAAAAAAAGCTAATTAGAACCTAGATTAATGATTTTTGAAAATAAAAATTTAAGACTACCTTTTTTAAAAACTCAGATCTTCCCAGATCAGCATTTCCCAACGTTGTATGGAACACTGGTTCTTTGAAATGTTCTGGGGAAAAAAAGAACTTGTTTTGATCCAGCGTTCATTTTATTTGGGGGAATTCTTGCACTGTGTCATTTAGAAAAGAGGAAAGGACAGCTGGATAAAATGTGGAAATATAGTTCAAAGAAAATGAAGACGCTGAGGGGAAAATGGATTTCAGTCAGATATTGTACCCAAGGAATATACCAGGGAGAGGTTTCCCCTCTGTTTGATAAAGGGGAAAAGTATCTCCAGAAGCATTTTTGGAGAATACCAAACTTGTTCTGATCCTAGGCAACCTTCTGAATAGAATTTGGTTCTGATTAGAATGTCCAAGTCATGAGCCTTTTTGAGAACCCACTGTGGTGGCCGTGGTTTCAGATTCCGCAAGGTACAGGGTCGGATGCATGACCTCGGTACCTGGTAACTGTTTCAGGGTCATATCATCCTGCAAGGCCTGTGGGTCAGACACACAGGCCTCTCTGGGTGACATCCTGGCCTCCAGCCCTCCAGTCACACTGCAATAAACTTCATCCTAACTGTGCTATTTGCATTATATTCATTGTTGGAAGCAATTTGTATTCAAAATAAGCAGGACTTAAATCTCTAGTAAATAAAATTGGTAAAAGCATAGTAAGATTTAATATGTAAATACACTAATACTGGTTTTAATCCTTTAACTCCTGTTTTACTGCCAGCATCTGATTAGACATCACTGCTCTTGCTCTGCAGCGAAGCCTCTAAAAGGGTACTGATAACCGCCGCCCCTGGGGGGTCTCCTGCTGCAGGTGGGAGCAGTGACTCAGGGCCGCACCTGGCTCCCTGGGACAAGGAGGCTACGCCTGTGGCCTAGCTAGAGTCGGCTTCTGACCCTGTAACCTACACTGCTGTCCCAGGCCCACGGGGCCTCGCTGCCCCCTCGCTGCCCCCACGCTCTGCCACGCCCTGGTGCCACCAGTTAGTTCCCAGCTCTCTTCTCCTCCACATCTTCTTCCTGGTTAGCTCCATTCCTTTCCCTCACCCTCCTGACACCTCCTCACGAGAGGAAGTGATGACCCCACGGTTAGGCACACACGCCCTCAATCTGAATCCCGGCCCTACCACTCACCACACATGACCTTAGGCTAGTGACTTAATCTCTTCAGGCCTCAGATTCCCGACTGTAAAAACCAAGATAATAAAAACATCCAATTCACAGTCATTGTGAGACTTAAATGAAATAATGTGTATGTAATGACTGGGATAGTGCCCACTGTATTCAACCTACTACTACTGTTATTATTACTATTATTATTTCCAAACCTAGCAAAAAATGGACAAAATCTGGTAAACAAACCAGTTGATTTCCTTACAGTGTTTTCATGTTAACAAAATAAGTTCATGTAAGCATTTGAATTGGAAGTCCTCTACTCGTCATGGAGAAATTATGTATTCATTAAATGTTTCTGCACCTAATTTTTGGCCATAATATTCTCAGCTGCCCCTAGCTTTTATGGATCTACTTTAAATTTTAAAAAACTGCTGTTAAAACAGGACAATATATTTTTAAAAATTTCTCCCTGTTTTGAAGTAACACAAATGGCAGTTCTATAATGACCTAGATTATACACATATATATTATAGACAGCATATTTATTTATTATATATAGTATTTTATTAAAGGAATACACCGTTCATCTAAAACTATTTACAAATTTAGACTGAAATTATATAATTTATAATCTTTATATGATAAGGCCACTAATTCATAATGTGTGATATGATCAAACTTACTGGAGTATTAGGAGGAAAAATATGAAATAGTAGGAAAGTACATAATGCATGACAAATGTACTTTATAATGATTTTGGAAAATGAAAGTTTTTGAATAAGATGTAAAGTCATGGAGAGAAGACTGAAAAGGAATCACACGTACTGTTCAACCACTTTATGGTTATGGTAAATTTGAGATCGATATTAACTGGAGACTTTAAAGATAAACAGATTGAAGTATGGAAATATTGTACATATGTCTTCTCAAAGAAAATGTGGAAGCTGGTGATAAAAATACACAGGATCTGATAGGAAATATTTTCTTAAAATGATAATAATAGCTAATACTTTGCACTGATTAACTCATGTATTCCTCAACTCAGCAAAATAGATACAAGTGTTCCCATTTTCAGACAAAGAACTGCAGCACAATGAAGAAACCCCCTGCCTCACCCTTCCCCCCCACACCAAGGTCACATAGCCAATAAAGTGGCATAGGCCAGATAGTCACCCAGGCAGCCAGATTCTAGAAGCCAGGCCTTCACTATTACCCTAACCTGACTATCCGTGTCCTCATAAGCCAATGTAATTATCATCACAGTTTAACACTTCTGAAATGATCTACGTTACACACTGCATGTAGAACATGTATGTAAGTTTTGTAACCATATTTATTTGTGTATTAGGGAAGGTGTTTTGTCATTCTTCCTTTTCTTAAGGGGTGTTCTATATTTGGAAGGCTCCTCAGACTTTTCAGTTAATACTAGCGCTTCTTAAATAGCTTTCATTACCATCTAGAGTGGACTCTAAGAATTTAGTTAGTTTAGAGGTGCCTGGGTGGCTCGGTCAGTTTAAGTGTCTGGCTCTTGGTTTTGGCTCAGGTCATGATCACATAGCTTGTGAGTTCAAGCCCTGCATCGGGCTTTGTGCTGACAGTGCAGAGACTGCTTGGGATTCTGTCTCTCTCTGCCCCTTCCCTGTTGTGCTCTCTTTCTCCTTCTCAAAATAAATAAACATTTAAAAAAACAAAAACAAAAAAAACCTAAATTGCTTTCCCCCCAGAGTACTCGAGCACCGAGGGGCGCTGCTCACGAAGGAATCCTGGAAAATTCAGTGCAGTCACAAACCAGTATTATACCAGAACCAAAACCAGTCAGTCTCCAGTGCTACTGAATGCCTAACTACTGCAAGTCCTTGCTTCTTTGTCATAGCTCTTTCTCTTTAACCTCAGCCTCCACTGGCTGTGCTACCGACAGCCGTCATAGCGAGTCCATGTAAAAATGAATGGTTCTGGATAGGATGTTAATACAGGGATGGGCGGCCAGCTTAGTCTTACCAAAACCAACCGTAAAATACATACATCATGGTCTCCTGCCCAAACATTTCCAAATAATTTATATTTTTGCTTAAACTGAGTGCCAAAAGTTCCTACTTCTTTAGAATCTATCACCCCTGCCAGGTGGGTATAAATTACAACTCAGAAGAACTCTCTGGCTGGTCTGATTATTCAAATCTGGGGACCCCCCTCCATCTCTCGATGGGTGTTTCGTCACAAACTTAGTTTGAGCCTTTTAGTTTGGCATTTAGCTTTATGAAAGCACATTCCCTTTTTTTCCTAAAGTGCTGTGTGAAACGTGTCTCTTTAGACATGTATTTAAATTTACCTTGTTTGGTGGATTTTCCACACAGATTCATTAGAGGCATCTGATATATCAATGTATCCCATCTTCCACATGTTTCACTGCTGCCAAACTGAAAATTAATTTGAAAGATACTTTTAAATCCTAAACCCAGAAGCATTATCTATTTTAAATGCCTGTACTTATCACCTGCAGAGCTGATACTAATTAACTCGTAAAGAAAGAAATTCAGCCATTAGACAGGCCTTACCGTAATTTTATGAATGGCATTTAAGAGCATGAAGTTAGTTTACAAAATGTCAATCTTTTTATGGCCTTCTTTGGAGTAGATGCCGTACCGCAGCTATAATGTACACATTCTGCAGTATGGGAGTGACGGGGTCTGTGTGTTTTCAAGGTAAATGATATGGTATGTGACTGTTTTAGATATTAACATAATTTATTAAGATGCTTTAAAAATATATTTCATAAATATAAACCTGATATTTGTGAAACATATTCTAAATCAACCTGAGGGTAAAGGAGGTAAAGGACAGGTCTTTAAGGTAGCACTGAGGGGTGGCTTAGTCGGTTAAGTGTCCGACTTCGGCTCAGGTCATGATCTCGTGGTCTGTGGGTTCGAGCCCTGCATCAGCACAGAGCCTGGAGCCTGTTTCAGATTCTGTGTCTCCCTCTCTCTCTGGCCTTCCCCTGCTCACGCTGTCTCTGTCTCTCTCTCTCTCTCAGGGAAAGAAAAAAAAAGCTAAAAAAAATAAACTAAGAAAAAAAAAGAAGAAAGAAAAATACCACGGAATCAAATACTCCTGTTTCCTTGTTCTCCTGTGTTCTTTTTCCCTGCAGGGCCATGTTTGAAGTGAACATGAAAGAGCGAGACGGTGGGAGCGTCACCATCACTAATCTGTCCTCCAAAGCAGTAAGAGCATTTCTGGATTACGCCTACACGGGGAAAACCAAGATAACGGATGACAATGTGGAAATGTTCTTCCAGTTGTCATCGTTTCTTCAAGTTTCCTTCCTATCCAAAGCTTGCAGTGACTTCTTAATAAAAAGCATTAACCTTGTCAACTGTCTGCGGTTACTGTCTCTCTCGGACAGCTACGGCTCTCCCCGCCTGTTTGAGCACGCGCTGTCCTTCGTGCAGCACCACTTCTCCTTACTGTTTAAGTCCACTGATTTCCTCGACATGAACTTTGGAGTATTGCAGAAATGTCTGGAATCCGACGAACTCAATGTCCCCGAAGAAGAGACTGTACTGAAGGTTGTCCTTAGCTGGACCAAACATAACCTAGAATCAAGGCAAAAGCATCTGCCTTATTTGATTAAAAAGGTAAGATTACATCAGTTATCTGAGGAGACCCTTCAAAACTGTCTGCTCAACGAAGAGTGTTTACTCAAAAGTACAAACTGTTTTGATGTGGTCATGGACGCTGTTAAGTGTGTGCAAGGTTCTGGTGGACTCTTCCCTGATGCTCGACCATCCACAACCGAAAAATACATATTTGTTCACAAAACTGAGGAAAACGGCGGAGACCAGTACACCTTTTGCTACAATATAAACAGTGACTCGTGGAAAGTGCTGCCCCAGTCACAACTGATTGACTTGCCGGGGTCCAGTCTGTCTAGTTACGGGGAGAAGATATTCCTGACCGGCGGGTGCAAAGGGCCGTGCTGCAGAACGGTTCGGCTCCATATCGCGGAGTCCTATCATGATGCGACCGACCAAACCTGGTGCTACTGTCCGGTGAAAAATGATTTCTTTCTGGTATCAGCGATGAAGACGCCAAGAACCATGCACACATCAGTTCTGGCTCTCAACAGATTATTTGTCATAGGCGGAAAGACAAAAGGGTCTCAGGACATTAAAAGTCTCTTAGATGTTGAGTCTTACGACCCTCTTTCTAAAGAATGGATGTCTGTCAGCCCGTTACCCAGGGGCATTTACTATCCTGAAGCGAGCACATGCCAAAATGTCATTTATGTTCTTGGGTCAGAGGTAGAGATTACAGATGCCTTTAACCCATCACTTGATTGCTTTTTCAAATACAATGTGACCACTGATCAGTGGTCTGAACTAGTAGCAGAGTTTGGGCAGTTTTTTCATGCAACACTAATTAAAGCTGTCCCAGTAAACTGCACACTGTACATATGTGACCTTTCCACCTATAAGGTTTACAGTTTTTGTCCAGATACTTGTGTTTGGAAAGGCGAAGGCTCTTTTGAATGTGCAGGTTTTAATGCAGGCGCAGTTGGAATTGAAGACAAAATTTATATCTTAGGTGGTGATTACGCACCAGATGAAATCACAGATGAAGTGCAAGTCTACCACAGCAGCAGATCTGAGTGGGAGGAAGTCTCGCCCATGCCAAGAGCCTTAACGGAATTTTACTGCCAGGTGATTCAGTTTAATAAATACAGAGACCCATGGTTTTCTAATCATTTCTGAAAGGAGTATGTGCTTAGACATTCTAAAACTAGCCCAGTTCTAGAAGCCCACCGTGTATCTGTTAACCTTAAATAGCTGGTAAAAAGGTCTTTACCTCTTAGTAGAATAAAATGTACCTTCTGTTAGAGAATTACTATGAATGTACAGCATATATGACTTAGCAGTTGCTGGAAACTTAAAATACAAAATACATTTACCAAAAACTATTATATCAAATATAATTTAATCCTGGAGAATCCAGAATATTTAGTATGTTCATATGTAAATAAGACTCACAGGTATGGATGTCTTGATTTTTAGAGTAATTTATCCGTGAAAGAATAGTAAGAACAAATCAGTGTTCACAGACTTGTACTACTTAGGGCAGATCTCTGTAGGTAGTGAGAGTGAATTATTTGCACAGTATTTTATATGAAGTGAAAATTAAATTAGAAAGAGGTGAGAAGCCTACCTTGTTATTACAGGCCTAAGAGTGGCTGAATTCCTATCCTTTCCGATCACTGCTTAGCTTCTTTAAGCCTTTCTTCCTTTTTTCATTATCATTTTTTTGGTCAGAGTTTTTCCTAAAATGCATTGTATTTCCTAGCCTTCTAAACTGTGTCCTAAACATGGCCTGACTTTTTTATGATTCAGCTCTTCATTAGGAGCATAACGTACCATGTTATAATGCCATAATGCCACGGGCAATTACCGGAATGCTTTTAAAATTGCTGGTTCTGGCAGTGCTAGCTGCTTCTGATTTCTGAAGGAGCATATCTTATTTTCGGGCTCAAGCTCAGTAAATGAACATTCTTGATTTAATTATCAGTTCTAAGTTACACCCGCTCTGAGTCTATCTGTACATGTAACCCACTGAGTGACGTTTTTGGATTCTGGGATGGTAGCCCTAACGTACTTTTCCTGTATCCTTGCCATATTCCAGCATAATTGAGGTAAGTGTATCATTACGTTGCATTTCTTAAATTGTTAAATGTCCAAATTTGAGTTGTAGGAAGAAATTTCCGTTCAAATTAGAACTGTATCAATTCCCCTTGATGATATATCCCAACTATAACACATCGTGTTGGTTCACTGTTTTCATAAATTATTCATAGTGAATTATTTTCTAAATTTAAAAAAATGACTAGGCTTTGATATTGATCGTATTCACAACCTGTATCTGTTGAGATGTTTAATCACCTGTAACCCAAGCAAAGAAAGAGTATCAATTATCCTTGCTGTCAGGTGCGAGAAGTTTGTGTTGCAAGAGAATACGTTTCCTTCCTACATTTAAAAGATACACCCATATTAGGTTTTAAAAGTGGAGATATGCCTGAATGAAGGTCCTTTAATTATGCCATATACATTTATTGTATAAGCTTCACATCTATTTTTCCAAAATAGAACAGGATATTAGACTACATTACCATACAATTCCAGAATCAGAGACTATCCCTAATCAGATTACAGTTGCCTAAGAAGTATTCTGTCAGGTTGGTGGTCTTCCTTCCTAAGTTGGCTCTGCCCTGTGTGTATGTATGCATGCATGCGTGTGTGTGTGTGTGTGTGTGTGTTTAAGAAAAAAAAGAGAAAATTCAATGACTGGTTTTGTTGTGTCTATTTGTGGCACTGGAAACAAATGACTTAAGCAAGACCATACCAGAGTGGATGACCTATAGGTGGGTTGACTGCACTATTGATTTTAAGCATATATAAATAATTAAAGTGGGTTTAAAATAAATAATTGTTTTAATTACTGACTCTAGGAAATGTTCATCCTTTCCAGAAAGGAGAAACTAAAGGGAAACAATCCCTTCCTCATCTTGTTTCATTATTGGGTCATCCTGACGTCCACGCATCTTCTCATTGGCCATTGATTTATGGTAATGTTCCCAGACATACCCTTGTTATCAGGCCTAGGTAGCTCCCCCTGCATTTGATTTAATATACTTCCTAACACACAAGGCTTTCTGCCTTTTGTCTACAATTGCTGCAGTTTATTTGTTAGTCATTTTATTCTCATTGCCATCCCTTTATATCTGCAACTGAGTGCTCTTTGTCAGCGTCTCACTGCAGGAGAAAGTACCCTGTCTAGTCGTACAATCCCAGACTCTTCCTTTATTTACTGTTCTTTACCCTTGGTGCTACTGCGCTCTGTGCTAGGCTTGGCTCCACTAAAAACCGATCTTGTTCACTCGAACTCTGAATCTTCTGTAGAGAGAGCGCTTTCATTTGATCTCTCTGCCGCACTGAAAAATGGTTATCTGTGTTCCAAATCCTCAAGGAACCCAACCACAGGCCCGACACACACGGTCAGTGGCCGAACTGGTTACACCTTCCTGACCCCGCCAATCCCTGGTTTCACTGTCCAAGAACCATGTCTGTCATTCTGGCCTCACCCTCTGTTCCGGATCTCTAACAGGCAAGTCTCAGTGATCTCTCAAGTTCATTCTCAGTAACCCCAGAAAGAGCTGTTTGTTTTTTTTTTTTTCCTGTCTGTAAGCCTTGGCGAGAGGAAATAACATCCTTATATCTATGGCCTCTTCCTGAGTCTTTTTTTTTTCTTTAAAGTCCTCTTTCCATTCATTATCAACCTTCAGCCAATGTTGCATTGTAAGAGACAAAATAATTGTGCTTATTATCCAAATTGCTTTCATTTTTGTAGAAAAATTCTGTTAAACATTTCTAAATCCTTTATCATTTGTTTTGCTCCACTACACTTGGATTATGCAAAAAAATCTAATATTGTAACATCTTCTACAATTGAAAGTAAGTATATAGCATTATTATATATAAAAACGATTAAATTCAACTTTTATGAGATCAATTCAAAGTCAATGGACACTCATGGAGTGATCTGCAAACTTGATTTAAAACATGGACCACCTTTTGTTCACCTGTTGCCTGTGAGACTGAACAGTATGAAGAATTTTGCATAATCAAAATTAACTATATTCCTATAACAGCTCTGGTTCTGGGTGGGAAAGAGGACTGTATTGCAGCCATAATCACTACATGCTTTGAAAGCTCCAAAGTTATTTGAGAGTGACGACATCCTGCAACACGACTCTGTTTTTCCCAGCTACCAAGAGCAACTGAGGATGTGTGCAGTGTACCTGACTCAAGCTGGATGGTTTAAAAATCAGTCAAGTAGAGAGAGAAGCATCTGTTTACTTTGTGAGATTTGGAAGCAATAAACGCAATGATTAAATATATTGTTGAATATGTAGTGTTACTTTTAGGTCCTCATTTTCAGTTTGATTGGGATCCAGTGTTTGGAAACTCTTTTATATTTACAATTGAAACGAAGACTGTCTTCCAATGGGCAGCTCTGGAGGGCACTGAAAAAATAAGGGCTCGAATTGATAAGGAAGCAGATTTCCAGCCACTGTGAGAAACAGCTTTACTCCACAGAGCCATATTTAGAGTAAGACTAGTGGATGTGGCCTGTGGCACATGGTCGGCCCAATAAACTCCCACACAGGAGTGCACAACCAAAGATTTCTATACTCTATTTACACATTTTGATCTCAGTAGTTTCCCGACCTAGGACCAATGGCTTCCTCCTCCAGTTTACTTAGTTTTGGGGCATTCTGCGTAACTTGATTTCAGTGGTTCTGCATACTCAACGTTTCTACAGGACTTGAGTCTTGAAACTCCATCATTTCAAGAGCATTCTTATTGGAGGGAATTTGCTCTTTGTTCTGTTGTTCTAATTACTCAGGAAAAAGTCTGCAAACGGTGCTGACACTTACAGTGCACTGGGAATAGGGATTTTTCCTTCCATCTACCACAGGTGCACATTTGTTTCACAGAGAATAGAAACTGAAAGACCAGCACCTAAAATATTCTCCTGAATTCATGCTTTATTTTGCTGCAAATGTTGCCATATAAATGTAGTGAGTCTAAAGATTATGTGATTTAAAAAAATCTTTATATCTTAAAAATCTAGGTGTGTTTGTAAGTCAGTTCTCTTTGATGGCACTATGACACTTGGTCACATTTACTGTCTGAATAGGGAATATGCTCACAGGATGAGACTTACAGACTTGGCAAAAGATAACTCTTCTGACTCCTAGACTCCTATTCAAACTTGAGAGTAACCTTGGAATCTGATACAGCTTCTGGCCTGGTAGAGAAGTCCCTCTAAATTCTAAAGCACCCTGATGATTTTTTTTTTTTTTTTTTTCAATTTCTAGTTCAGGTCTTTCAGGAGGAAAAAGCTCAATGCCTTCTTGTTTGAAAAGTTCTGTTAGAAAGTTCTCTTTGATATTCAAAGTGCTGTTGCCTCCCGGTACTAACTTCCAGCCCTGGGTCCTAGAGAGCTGTCTCCACAAGTACTTCAAATAGTAGTGGGTCTCCCCTTCTCTAAAATCGAGGCCTCATTTTCCTTCTGGTTCAAATGCTTATTAACACCTTAAAACCTGCTACATTAGCCAGGGTTACAAGTCTTCTCTTTGTACAGTTGCCTCAGAAAATCTCGTCTAGCTCTCTAGCCTTCTTGGTGGGCTGAGTCTGACCCGCACTGCCGGTCTCTTGCTACTTCTGGCATTGTTTACTTCCTTATGCAGCTCTCCGGTTCTTACGCAGCTGTATATGAGCTAGAGACTTGCTGGATCTCTCTTCTTGTGCCCCCACCCCACCCCATCAACGTAATCACAAACAAATTTTCTGGGAGAGGAATTCTAAAGCCAAATTTTAATAGGTCTTTCAGTCATTTCTCATTAGACAGGATCTTCAGACTCTTAAAAACATTTCTAATAAAGATCTTAAAGAGTATAGAAAAATTAGAAAACAGAGCAGTCACATTCTTTTTTTTTTTCTTTTTTTTAAAATGTTTTATATATTTCTAGAGAGAGAGAGAGACAGCGTGAGCAGGGGAGGGTCAGAGAGAGAGAGAGCGTCACAGACTCTGAAATAGGCTCCAGGCTCTGAGCTGGCAGTCAGCACAGAGCCCGACGCGGGGCTCGAACCCACGAACCGCGAGATCATGACCTAAGCGAAAGTCGGACGCTTAACCGACTAAGCCACCCAGGCGCCCCCAGAGCAGTCACGTTCTTGGTGGTTACTGGGAGGACCTTGCTCACAAATGAATAAGGACTAGCCTTAAGTTAGTAATAGCCGCAGTCTGGAGCTTCACCTACGCTGTTAGCCCGGCTGGAGAGAGCATGGCACCTCCAGGAGACAATGCCATCGCTAAACAATGCTAGGAGCCACGGAGCTTTATCCATCCCATTAACTTTGACCACATTCCCTACCGTAACTGTCAACTGGCTCAGTAAATTCTGCTGTTGTTTTCAAGGGCAGCAAGGTTGCTGGGAGGGTTCAGTTCTCGGAGCATCAGAGTGTGGTGTAAGTCTTTTTGGGAATTCGGACATATATTCAGCATTTCTGGACTTAATTAGCACAGTACCTGCATGTAAGTAAGATACCCACTAAACGGATATTCTGCTGAGCCAATGTGTGAAGCAAAATACATACCGAATGGGTCCATTATAACTGTACATTGTGCAACTTATTTTCATGTACAAAGGAAATTATTTTGATCTATTTTAGGATTTTACACTATCACTTTGTACTTTAGTTATTTATTAATGTATATGTTAATTCTTTTTGTAATACCTGGTATCTTTCTCATGTTCAAATTCTGAGAAAATCGGGTTAGGTATTTCTACAACTGCAGTTTTTGCTGGCATATGGAAAAGTAAGAATGAGGCCTTGCGGAGACTCAGACTGCATTACATATGCCCCGCCCAGCTCTGGAGAACATGCATAGTTGCAGAATACGTGGATACTTGGTTCTTGAAAGTAAAATTATAGATCCAAAGTCATTTATCCACCTAATTTTCTTAGTGCGTGGGGATTACGTGTTCTCGGTGAATTTTAACTATAAGGTCTAATTCAGTTTCCTTTCAAAGGTAATAATAGATAAGACAGTGACTGTAAATTTCCTTAGGAGACATGCAACCCCGCTGTGTCCCCCAGGGAAGCATCAGAGTTTCAGCGACCTTACCCCCTTGGGGAAGTAGTGCCCCCAGCTACCGCGCCTGCAGACACAAGTACTTTTCTTCCTTTCCCTCATAGTGGGATGTGGGCTTTGCCATATGCTGTGCGAAATCACATCAGAAGTTTTGCTTCAGGTCCATGTGAGCCTTATTAACACGCAGTAACACATCTCATTCTATAAAATCATTGTTCATTTATTAAAATGTATCTCAGAAAAGAATGCATTCTGTGTGTATTTATTGTTACTGGAAATAAAAGCGGTACATAAAGGTGGATGCTAAGGTTCTCACCTTCTTGCCACCCCCTGCCCCCGATGGCCCTGATGAGTGCGGTGGTGGAAGTCTGAGGTGGGGGGAGCGTGTGTGCCAAGGGGCTTCTGTAGCTGAGAACACGCCCCACGTGTCCCTCGAGGCGGACACCCCAGTGCGCTAGAACAGAATACAGCGAGACCTCAGATGCATCATAGGTTGGTGAGATACCTCCAGGCCCTAAGTGAGCCTAGAAAGAATAGACCAAGGGCCCACCCACAAGCCACAAATGACAGCAGCAGAAGCTGAAGGTACAGGGCCAAGCACGTGGCTGTCCCTGCTCACTGGTCACAGGGACCAGCCAGCTTCCTGGAGCAAGCCTCCTCCCTGACCTCGTCAGCCCAAACGCTTGGGGGAAGCTGGTGAAGGGGTCCACAGCCTGAGAGACCACGTGGTACCGTGAAAAGACATGTTCACTATTGACATTCATTTCTAGTCCCTGTAAAGTTTCTTCATTCTGCACAGGCCCCTTCTCCATCATCTCTCTGGCTTTCATTTCCCGTGTGGTGGTTGTTTACTAACGACCTCGGCTCCCGGACCCCTCTTCTGGGTCTACTATCCAGGTGAAAGCAGACAGAGTTCCTCCTAGGAAACCCAACCCTCGAAGAGCCGGCTCTGTCCCTGTCCCACAGTACTGCAGAAGGCCAGTGGCAGGTGAATTTCCAAGGCTCCCTGGTGCCCCCTGGCGAATCCTGGGTCCAGACTTCCTGCTCCAGACATGTTCTCATCTTTCCAACTCCCCATCTGCCACCGGCTCCCCGCAGTTCACTCTGCTCTCAAATCCGGATTCATCCCCTTCTCTCTAATCCCCTAGATGCAAGACTTAAAAGTTTATTAACACAAAGGTGTCTTAGGGATTTGGCCTGTTGCCAGGTGTTGGGTTTGCTGCCATCAAATTAGAGGTCTCCCCCTCTTGGTCAATATTTTAATACTTGAAGGGCCTCCAGGGACACTTTGCTCTTAAGTCATGGACCATATTGCTTAATAGTCTCAGTCCGATGTATTGGCATTTGAAATACTTGCCCTAAATTTTGAACCTGCTTCAATTTGCTCTTTCCGTTCCCCTCACATAGGAGAAAAAACGAGAAAAGCCCCTCAATGACAAAATTTAATCTCCATACTTAGAGAAAATAAATTGCAAAGAACTTTTAAACGAGCAGTTTGTCTCCTTTCCAATCACCAAGGGTCACTTAATGCTGTGCCATAGGCTCTCATGCATTTACGATAATTGATACAGAATATGTTCCATCAAGAACTACTCGTAGCAATTTAGCCAATGCACAGATTTTAATTGACTTATACATATATTTTCCAAAAAAATAATTCTAAAAAGTAATCCTAAAAGTAATATGAAGGTAGAGTCAAAATGTTTATAAAGTGTTTTGAAGTTTTTGAAACTATAAAATATTGAATTTTTAGCAATGTGGCACTAAACCAGTTTACTTAATGAAGCCTAATGAATTAAAACTGCAGGCTATATTTTTAAATGCTTGTATAAAACCCATGTTTCCAGGATAAAATTTCTTGCACATACTAAATTTTATAATTTTAAAGACATCTATAAAACTTGATGAAACTAGAGTGAAGATAGTGAACTTAATAATATTCATGAAAAAACTTAAGAAACCTGTGAGAGCCGTCTTAAAATAGAATTTAGGCATTAATATTAAAGAGATCACTCTAGTATTTATGGTATTCGTTTCCACTGCACCTGATAAATATTTTTGCAGTTCCTCCAAGTTCAGGGCTTGTATAGCCTGATTTTGCGGTCGTGTTAATTAGTGAATCTTCCCTGGGAAGTTAATTACCCTTCCCTAACCCTGACCAAAATGTATGCTGTAAACGGAGTTAAATTTTTTAATCAAGAAAAGGCTTTCCCTGTGGGCTTTTCAGATTTAAAAATCCAATTAGCTTTAATATTTTCCTGTTAGAGATTAACCACCCTTTATGTTATGAAACATTAATTGGAATTCAAACTATTTATAGCTCTTTTTAAACAAAGTTTTAACAAATCAATAAATTTTTTTGTTACTTTTACAAATAGTATTGACCTTGTATCTATTCCTGAAGGAGTAAAATGTTACTATAGTATTCTTCCATTTAAATACAGTTCATGTTTCTCTTACAAGCACAAACTAACAAACACTCTTATTTCCAGGAAGTTTTACCAAAAAAATTATTCAATAGTTTAAAGTATCTAAAATTCTTCCATGGATAAGTGAAATACTAGCGCTCCTACCAATCATTTTTGTAAAGGGGTATCTGCCAGCAATATACAGTGTCGGTCAGTGTTCCTCAAACTTGCTTCCAGAAATGTACCATCTAGGGTGCCAGGTAGAGATAACAGATTCCAGGACCTCATTCTTGGATATTTGGATCTAGTAAGTTCTAGATTCGGGTCCTGGGAACTCCTATTTTCAACAAGCACTGCAAATAATTCTTATCAGTGAGCAAGTCAGGAAGCACACTGGGGTAGAGGTGGAGAAGCCAGCTCTCGGTTCTGCTACAGAGAGTGGTTTAAAAGCTGCACAAGCTTGGGACGCGCAGGTGTCTCGGCTGGTTAGGTGTCTGACTCTTGATTTCGACTTGAGGTCATGACCTCAAGGTTGTGAGATCAAGCCCCGCACTGAGCCCCACGTCAGGCTCTGTGCTGAGGGTGGAACCTGCTTAAGATTCTCTCCCTCCCTCTCCCTCCCCCGCTGCCCTTTTCCCTCACTTGTGTGGTCTCTAAAATATAAAAATATAAAATTTTTTTTAAAAAGCTGCCTAAGCTTGACAAAGGTTCTTAAACATTCTGTGCCCCAGTTTCCTTGTCAATAAAACTGGGCTACTAGCTGTACCTCCCACAAAATGTTGTGATAATTACATAAAACAATGCACGTGACATGCGTGACACAGTGCTTGTGAATGGGAAATGTCCAATAAACCTCTGGTCTCCTTTCGCTGTTTTCTTGCTTGATTTCAGCAGAACCACCTTCCCCCAACTCCTGAACGTGCTGCCGCACTCTCACATCCTACAGTTAGAGATCAGGTTTTAAATCTGAAAAGTACCACTTGTATGTCGGCAGAAGGAATGGACGGCACGACACACAGGTTACCTTTGACTTGGCCATAAATACTCCCTCTTGCTTCAACCAAGAGTTTCTCACTGACTGTTTCACCCCACAAGCACCTCCTGGGCCGCTGCTGTGCGTCACCGCCCCGCGGGGCGCATGGGCTTGGGGGGTGCGATAAAGAGCAAGAAAGTCACGTGTTCCCTGTTCTCCTTGAGCTCACGGAGTGTCCTCCAGCTTCTACTAGTTTTTCCAGACTTGATTTTTGGCCCCATTTTCATTTCTCTTTCTCCTCTTCTCCCTTCTCTCGCCCTCTCTCTGCCCTTAGCCTCACTGAGTTCCTTGGTTTCCTTATCACCCTGCGCAGAAGAGAATTCCCTTTTGCTCCCAGACCCACAGCAGTCAAGTTCAATCCCGGCCCCCAGGGCTGACACCAGACAGAGAGTGATGCCCACTCGCCTGCACACGCGTGAGCAGAGGGTCCGACCGCCCAGATCACAGAACCCCAGGGTGGGCGTCACATGGGTAAGGGCTCTCAGCAGTCCACAGGGGGTCTCAAATCTACTATTTTATTTGCACAAATGCAATGTAGAAAAATGTGTAAATTCTTTGGATGAACAAAATGAAAGTTTTTCTCAATAACTTCCTACCCTGGGATATGTATCCAGCCCTCTATAACCCGTCACAGACCACACTCAGTACAACTTTAATATTTCTTCACCTGGCAAAGAGAGAGTGTATCGTCTGTTCCCCAAGTATACGTCCTCACCAAAGTCACAGGGAGCATGCAGAGGTCGGCTTACAGACATTTAGAGACACAGCATGAGCACGGCCAGTCAGGAAACTTCCACTCAGGTACAGTGATCCCTTTCATCAATAATTCACGAGCCCTCCTTGATCCCACAGAGGTAATTAGTGCAGCATCAGGCAGTAAAGGAAAGCAGAGGCGAGCAGTATCAACCCCACAGGATCCAGGACGCCAGGAGTCTACACCAGCAGAGTCTGCAGCTGGCGGGAGGGAAGGAGGGGTCCCACCAGCAGCTGCTGCAAACTACCCCTCCCCAGTCCCCGCTGGGCAGCCACCCACCCCTCTGGCCCTAAGGGGGCCACATGGCAAAATGCGGCCAGGGGTTGACACCTATGTCTTTGGGGGAGAGAACAGGAAGGAACAGGAGGGGACCCTGGGGGGAGTGGGAGGAAGCTGGACTCACGTTCTGTCCAGTCCGCAGAAGACACCCTCAGCTCCAAGAGGGGACCCACGCCGATTCTCTGCGGTTACACAGGGACTTTCTGGAGCAGGAAGACCCTGATTCTTAACGAAGACTGCTTCTTCCTGCCCCTTCTCCTTGGAGCACCTTCCTTCCTTCAGCTGGGCCCAGGGGCCCTCGGCGCTTCTGCACAGCAGCAGCTTCAGGATTTGAACGGAAAGGCACCGGGTATGAAAGAGACACCTCCGAAAGGCCCCTCGCTGGGGCCTCTGCGCCTGTAACCACGACCTGCGGCCACCTAAGAGGCTAATTTCACGGCTTAACACCACCTGACACCCCCCCCCCCCGATTCTGCGGGCCGGGGGTGCAGGCTTACCACCGCCTGACACACACACACCCCCGATTCTGCGGGCCGGGGGTGCGGGCCTAACACCACCTGACACACACCGCCCACCCCCCCCCGATTCTGCGGGCCGGGGGTGCAGGCCTAACACCGCCTGACACACACACACCCCCGATTCTGCGGGCCGGGGGTGCAGGCTTACCACCACCAAACACACCCCCCCCCGATTCTGCGGGCCGGGGGTGCGGGCTTAACACCACCTGATACACACACACCCCCGATTCTGCGGGCTGGGGGTGCGGGCTTACCACCGCCTGACACACACACACCCCCGATTCTGCGGGCCGGCGGTGCGGGCTTAACACCACCTGATACACACACACCCCCGATTCTGCGNTACGGATCCAAACCCTTGGAAATTACCCACTCAGCCTCTCAGCGTCACGCCCAGCCCGGGGCAGTCACGTGCGGCTGCAGCAGACAGCGCTCGCAGGCCCTCCCCCCGCCCCAGGCCTGACTCTCCCGAGCGACAGCGGAGTGACCGGCCTCGGCCGTCCCACACGCCGCTTGTCACACGGCTCAAGGCAGCTCACAGAACCGCAGACTCGAGGGCCGGGGCGTGAACTCCGAAGCGACGAGCAAAGAGACGCTGGAAAGGCAGGGTCAGCAACTGCCGCCCCAACGAGTCCGACTGGGAGCTGTCAGGAAGGAAGCCCCTGCCCGCGAGGACGCGGCCTCCGGCCGGGCCGCTCCCTCCCGGCGGCCGCGCTCGCTCACGCCTCTGCCCTGTACCCTCTNGGCCTGCGGCGCAGACACCGCCCACAGGGCGCGGCTTCCTCAACAGGCTCACCCGCCGCGAGGCCTGCTTTACACGCCAGGCGGAGTAAGGGATACGCCAGGGTGGTTATGAACGGGAGAACAGACAGCAGTAAGTGTCAGGGAAATGTGGCCTCTGGGTTTCTCAGAACGGTACTCGCCCTTCCTCCCGCGGTGACGGGAGGTGGTAAAGTGGCTGCAGGAGGCGCGAATGACCAGGAGGGCCAGCCGCCTCCGGACCGCAGGGGCCGAGGGGCATGGAGCGTGCAGACGAGGGTCTCCCGTAGATGCGTGTTCTTGGTCCCCTCCCCCGCTGTGAGATCACACGCCCGTCACCGGTGATCCTTCCTCCTTCCATTTCCCCATGTCTGTGGATCATTCCTGTCAGCGCACAAAGTGGCACCATTTACCTTCCAGCAACTGGCCCGTTTCTCTGTATGCATCCATTTCTTATCTTTCCTCTCTCAGGCTTTTGCCAATTATTTCACCAAAACTGCTTTTGTCAAGACCCCCAGCAGCCTCTGGATACTTCTCTCACTTGACCTGTAAGTACCTTTCTTACCCAGTTCTTCACTCACTCCTTGCTAATACAGTTTCCTAGTGGGGCTTCCAGAAGGCCACCCTCTTCTGGCTTTCCCTCCGCCTCGCCCTGGCTCAGTCTGCCCTGCCTGCCCCCCTTCTCTCGACCATCTGCTGTGCCAGTGCCCCAGGGATCTGCTCCTACGACTTCTCATCTTCTCCCTCCATGCTAACTCCCCGGGTGATCTCATCCAAGGTCAATACCATCCATTTGCTGATGGCTTCCAAACAGTTCTAAGCCACGCCTCTTCCAAAGTTCATATACTAAAGTTCCTGTGTATTTTCTTCTTGCATATTATATTAAGCTTTCCAAAGCTAAACCCCCACTTTCTTACAACCCAGACCCTTGGTGATAGCATCTCTATCTTTCCATTTTCTCAGGCCAAAGGTTTTGCAGACACCCTTAACTCTCCTTGCTCACATCTTATGTTCCATCCATCAGGAATTCCTATAGGCTCTCCCTTCAGAAAACAACCAGAACCATCATCTCCTTTGCCTCCACCTGGGCCACCACCATCTCTGATGTGGATTATTAGAACAGCCTTTCAACTAGTCTCTCTGCTTCCAATCTTACACCCCTACAGTCTGTTCTCAACACAATGGCCAGTGTGATACTATTAAGATCTATGTAGATCACATCTTTTCACTCTTCTGCCCCAAACCTTCCAATGGCTCTAAATTTCTCTAAGAAAACCAAAGTCCATGCAGTGGACCCACTCCCTGTTCTCTCTCTGACCTCCACTCTTACTGGTTTCTCCCCTCCACTTACTCAGCACAGGCGGCTCTTCCTCACGGCTTTTACAAGGCAGCTTCCTTTGCTGGAAGGCTCTTCCCCCAGCCTCTCCCTCGTTCCCCTTCAAAGCGCAGCGCAAATGTCTCCTTCTGAATGATGCTTGCCCTAATACTCTATTTAAACCTGCAACCACACGCCTTCTCCCAGAGCCCCTGACCCCTGACAGTCTTCTGCTCTTCTTTTACCCCGTGGCACTGTTCACCTTCTGATACACATACAGTTCTATTTCAGGTCTTTGCTTAAGTCCCGCTGAGGCAGGGATCTTTGTCTACTTTCTTCATTGCTTTATCTCTTTATCTACTCTACTGGGTACATAATATGTGCCTAATAAATATTTGTCGAGAGGTGCCTGGCTGGCTAGGTCAATGAAGCATACGATTCCAGGGTCATGAGTTCAAGCCCCATATTGGGTGTAGAGCTTAAAGAAAGAAAGAAAGGAAAGAAAGAAAAGAAAGAAAGAAAGAAAGAAAGACCAAAACAGTTGAATAACTAAATGAGGTATTGGAACTATGCATATATTGTCTGTACCCGTACCAGAACCAATGCCAAAATAAATTCAAATACATCACAGAGCAGTTTGATAACCAACATTAACTATTCTGACATGACAACAAAGATAAATCATATCTTTCCTACAACCGGTTTCAGGTCAAAGTGTCAAATTATCAAAAGTCATAGTCTTTTTAAACCAAAATTTTTGTCTTATACTTTCACTTGTCCTGTATTTGTGAATACCTGAGAGGTTTAAAAATGAGTTTTGCACTATGAAAACTGAACAGGTCCTTCCTCTTTCACCCCTAATTCCCTTCAGTAGGAATGTGGTGTGTGGAGCGAGGCGCTGTCATGAAGCTATTCGGCATCTTACTGACTGTCCACCTCTGAGAAATGGGGGTGATAGTCATGTCTTCACCACAGACCGCTCTGAGAGCTGGGTCAGCAGATGCAGAGGCCTTGTGGCAGGGCCAGCCCATCACAGCAGCATGTAAGGGTTAGCTTTTAGTACTGAAACTCTAATTTTGAAATTTATTGTCAAATATACTTCTATGGGTTTTTAACTTGGAGTGCAGATTCAAAGATAGGGGGGAAGGGTATGAAGTAACATAATTTTTCAATAGTAGCTAAGTAAGCTAATAAATTATATACTTAATATTAAAGAAACCAATATATTTGTATTATACCTAATGTTTATTTCATTCTAAACCTTCTGAGGGGGAGAACTGCTCTATTAAAAATACAGTGGCCCCAAGTCACAAATAGAGCTCAGTCCGTCTCAGGGATATGCAGTAAACACTTAATGGTAACACTTCAGAATTCTCAAAAAGGGTATTCAGTGTTTTGTTCTGGTATCTCTTGGCAAAGGAAACCGTGTTTTTGGCCATCATGTCTTCCAGTAGTGGAGGCTGCGTATACAACTGCTATTTGCAAGGTTAAATCTATTTAAAGCCAAGGACTCATTTAGCCTCTCCTATGAACATTTTATCCCTTGACTAAATGCATTCATCAAAAACAGCATAGATTTGTAGCTCTGCTATTTCATAGCTTAATGGATTTTTGTTTGATTACTGTATTGATTTAATTTTTTAAAGATGTAAATATGCGTGGCCTACTTGCTGAAATGCTTTTTCTTAAATGGAATAAAATTCAGAGCACTGTTTTCTGTTTTCCCCTTTTTTGTCCTTGTTCCTTTTTCACCACGTTAGAAAGGCAAATCAAAGAAACATCTGATACACAGGCTGAGTCGGCACAGCCACGTGACACTCTCGAGGCGAGCAGAGCCCCAGGTGTGACCTCTGACTTGATACAGAAGGTGATTTTGCAGTCAGAGACTAGCAGGTGCTGGACAAGGAAGTGCCACATACAAAGTCATCTACCTGGAATCTTTAGATGCGCCATCCCTAGGCTGCCAGAGAGAGGTTGTACCCACTGGGAAGTCCATCATAAGGAAAGGGCAAGTCATTAGAGGTCCTGTTCACAAGAGTTATGGACTCTGGAGCCACCCAATAAGAGACACCAGAATTAAGAGTGTGCACAGAGTGGGGTGCGTGCTTGTAGCGTGAGGCTGGGGAAGCAGCAATGGCCACCCTGGCCTCTGTGAACTCGTCTGTCACCTGACCAACTGTGGGCAGGTGTGGGAGTGGATAGGGGTTGGATATGGGTGTCCATCAGCCAAACTCAAGGAAAGCTGATCTGGACCAAAGGGACCATCAGAAAAGTTACAATAGAGGTTGCCCTTCACCTGGATAGCTCAGTCATTAGAGTGTTGGACTCGACTTCAGCTCAGGTCATGATCTCATGGTTCATGAGTTCAAGCCCCATGCTGGGCTCTGTGCTGACAGCGAGCAGTCTGCTTGGGATTCTCTCTCTCTCTCTCTCTCTCTCTCTCTCTCTCTCTGCCCAACCCCTGTCTGCACTCATGCTTGTGCGCTCTCTCTCAAAATAAATAAATAAGCTTTAAAAAGATGTAGGTTGCCTTTTTTGGGAGCCTCTGGTGAAGAAAGGGTTGGGCTCTGACCCATCAGAAGCCCTAAGAAGCAGTGGCAGTAAGACTGGTGACTCACAGTGGTTATTGAAGGGCAAGCAAAATGACCAGCCAGGAGATCCAAGGCAGACGTCGAAGCTACACATTCCAGTGAGAGCCGCGGTACACAGGGCACGGTGACAGGTACCTTACGTCTACTTCTCGGCGGCCATACCACACTCTCCTCTAGGAGTGAAGAGGGGAGCAGTCTGAGGCAGGGTGGTCACCACGCTGTCTGAAGATGTACAACCAGTAAGATGACCCCACGACAGAGCCTACAACCATCTCCCTGGGACCACACTGCCTCTCTGCAGATTTGTATTAACCAGATTATCAAACTGATCAGAACACCCAATTTAAGGAAACCACATTTGGTCAATGTTTTCTATCTTAATAATGGAACAAATTTAGCCATTGTTCAACATTACAAGGTTATCATCTGTGAGAATTATTATTGAAAAGGGAGCCCTTCATTAACCAGAATGTCTCAAAGCTTGAGAATGATTGAACTACATTATCGATCAATTCTGCAGATGAAGAGTCTACTAGCTGACTGTAAATTAAAAATACGCTTGCTCCAGAGAGATAAAAACAGCCAATACAATTTTACTGCTGTTTTGATTTCTCCTTTGCTTTTCTATTATTTAGAGAAGCACAATTGATTTTTATTTCCTCTTTCAAATTACCTTAGTCAAGAAACAATGAGACATAGGATCCCTTTAAGGGTTTTTGATTTGTTCACATGATTGGAAAATCAGTTTGCTGATTTGCAAAATGTAGGAATGCTTTCCAGTCATATGAGGTCAAGATATAAAATATATTTGGAGGAAAAATGCTAGTAATTGCTAATAAGACTGTTATTAAGATAACATAATAGGATAATTTCTACGTTTTGTAAAAGATACCCTGCCTAAACTGAAAGCTATCACAAAAGGCCGTGCAGGGAACACTTGACCCATCACGAGGTCATGGCGGGCGCACAGAGCAGCGTTAGGACCCGGAGGCGTGCTCACGGAGCGGCAACGCGGGGCCTCGGCGACCCTCTGGCCTCCCCACCCTCCCGAGCGCACGGCAGGTGGGGCTGGGGCTGGCCAGGAGCAGCGTCCGGACTACTGAAGGGCAGAAGAGGAAGAGCAGCCCCGGCGCGCTTCCCTGCCGCTGGGCAACGGCGCGCCCCCAAATCCGAATCCGGGGGTTCCCCGCCAACCACGCTGTGGGCCGGGAGGGCGGCATTCTGCGGCTCTGCTGCGGGCGGTGGCGCTGGCGGTGGCTGGCTTTTCGCTCCTGGGTCTTGTCAGGATAGTCGCAAGACCTGCCCAGACTCCAGGAGGAGAAACAGCCTCCTTCTACTGACGGGGCAGCGCAAGGTCACACAGGCAGAGCGGGGCGGTGGGGAGGGAAGGCTGCGGCGTCTTCGGAAAATCTACTCTTCCACAATCTCACACCTCTTTTAATCCGTATCCAGGGGTGTCTCCACCACACCAAACTGCCCCACAGGGACAGTAACAAGGCAGAATCACACAGCGCGTGACGTTAAACCCGCTTGTTCAAGTCTGGATTCTGTGCATCTGATGAAACGTCTCATACAGCCATGTTGTAGGGAATCTGTGCTGCTTTTCCTAAGCATGCTGATTTAATTATGCTCAGGAAACTGGCCCAGCCTCCTTCTTTTTTAAGAGAGAAAGTTGACAAAGTATTAAATCAGACCACGATGTGCATCTCAGGCCATCTGCAAAGAGGTGATAGACCCAGACATTCTAACGCGGACGCCGCTAGAAATTTGTGTTGCTCAGTCCTGACAGCCGCTCGTCCGTCAGGCCCGGCTTCCCACCACCCAGCAGGCGACTCCACTGTCCTCACCAACTTCCAGCGCTGGCTCACACACTCCAACCCACCTTCCTGCCAGACAGGAGCCGCTCATTCCTCAGAACGTGGCACAACCTAAAAACACCCAGACCCCTCACCTTCCCTCACCACCCTCCTTCTCCGCTAAGCAAACAATACAAATGGACAAAAGTCCCCACATGCATAAAAGCCCAGAGAAAAGGTGTAAGCGGGAGCAGAGAACTCGGCTGGGTGAGCAAACAAAAGAACACCGCCTTGTAAGACTCAGCAGCTGTAAATGAGACGCTGGAAAGGAAAAGAACAAAAGGCAGCTGGACGATAGGCAGAGGTTCCTGAGGACGAGGGTGAGAGGGCGGGGTTCATCCTCCAGATGGGCATCTTGAAGCAGCGAAGAGGAGGGGCCGGGGGAGGGGGTGACACGGGTACCAGTCCTTTCTATGGCCAAAAGATGTCAAGAACCAGGGCTCGGCAGAAATGGAATGGAACAGTGTGGAGAAAACACTAAAGAAAGAAAATTGAAAAGACTGATGAGATTTGGGGCTAGGGGAGAAGCAGGCCATCTGCGTCGGAGCGTCCCACGGAGCCTTTCTGTGTGAGCTGTAAGCAGCTCCCTGTGCGTGAGCTTAGGTCCAATCAAATGACCTTCGATGTCCTTGCCTCCCTGAGAAAGTTGGGCCTCATGCTTGTGAAGAGTGCCTTGAAATAATAGTTATTACTTTAGCCAGTGATGCTGCAAAACCATTTTGTTCTCTGCATAAAACAAAACTCACGTTTGGCTTTCTTTATGGCATAATTTAAAATACTGTCCGAAGTGCACATGCATGAGTGGAAACAAGTGTAATCGAATGGCCAACAGAGAATGCCGGGTGACACCCGTCTTCCTGACTGTCCCTACAGTGCTCTGCTGTCATGCTGGCAATGAACTACAAGGCAATCACTAGGTTTCTGCATCTGCGCAGGAAAGAATCTTCTTTTCATTACTCTCAGTGCTGAGGCTGTGTCTTTTGGGTTTTCATTGTCGCTTTGTTTTCTAAGGTTCCTTACCTGACTTCTGCTCATTTTCATTTGATATTACTGTTTTCAGGAAAAAAGGAAATAGTAAATAATTGTGACTTAGTTGACAAACTAAGTGTAAAAAGTGGCTAAAAATGTTTTCATGTAGAGATCGGTTCCTGTGAAAGAACGGCAGCTCTTACACACAGTAAGCACGACACCTTTAAACACAAAACAGAGCAGAAGTGAACACCTCACCTTGCCGACAAGGGGCCATTTCAAGGGGGTCTGACGCTGGCAGGACCCTCACTGAGCAAATTTTTAAAAAATTCAAAACAAATTTAGGACTTATTCAATCATAAGTCAGTGATACAGGCCATAAAGTCCACATGGTAGAGCCTCAAATTTTTGTTGAAGAAACAATGGTAATTAAAACAGATAAACAACAGACTTCATGCCCAGAAGGAGGAAAATGATACTCCAGTTATTGTGTCATGGGGAGATCTCATTTCATACCTACAACACTGCAGATCACGACTGGGAAGACAGGAAATTCTCAGGGATGCTGACATTCCAGTGTTTGAACTGCATCTCCCGTACAGACCTTCCACTCTGTGGGTCACCCTGGCTCCTGTCATAATATTTGGAACACTGGGTATCAGTTTTCCACAGAGCTCTTCGAAAACACAACACAGCATCAGGGCCACGGTATTTCTACCTGGTGGGGCAACTCTATTACCTACATTAGATTGTAACACGATTGTAAACTGTGGTAAGACCATACTCCCTGTCTTCCAGAAATACACTTTGAAGCAGATAGAGATGAATGAAAAATAAAGTTCAAAGTGTTCCAAGAAAAACAGTCAAATTGTAACGACCTATGTGATGGATGGGATCATCTCTCAGGAATCAAACTTTCAAATTCTTTTCTTTTGCATCCCCTCGACCCCTCTTCAGAGCTCCTCATCCGCACATGATGGGCATTTCCTCTCCAATCCATTTGATGAAACTTCCAGGAAGAATGACTGTCCACCATCTCTCAAACTTGGGTCTCCTCCTGTTTGTCTCAGAAGCGTTCCAAAGCCAAGGGCTGTGTTCTGGTTTTAAGGTTCAAAGGCTTTAAGTTTTCATATGGACAAGCGCTGATTCTGAGTAACCTACCTAGTGAGTTATGAAGGATTAATAAAATTCGATGTTCATAAACCAAAATTAGCACATCATGAGTTCACGGAGCATCCTGACTTCACACAATACTTAGAAACTGCAGACTTCCTCAATGTGTATGTGCATACGCTCATCACTGGAATGCCCAAAATTAGAGGAAAAATTGTTACTTTTTAAGTTATTTTGTGAGAGACAGAGACACCATAAGCAGGGAGGGGCAAAGAGAGAGGGAGAGAGAATCCCAAGCAGGCTCTGTGCTGTCAATAGAGCTAGATGCGGGGCTCTAACTCAAGAAACTCTGAGATCATGACCTGAGCTGAAACCAAGGTCGGATGCTCAACCGACTGAGCCACCCCAGCCCCCCAAATTGTTACTGTTGAATCGTATGTGTTGGTTTGACCTGGCTATAGTTTTTGACTTACTATCTGTAAAAATTTCACTTTTAATGTTGTTTTTCTCCTTTAGTGATTGATAGTTCCTTTTTTTGTTGTTATTTTGTTCACTTTCGCTGTGGAACTCTCTTGCTCACTCGGGAGCACGGGGAGAGCTGTGAGTCAGGGAAGGGTTTTAAACGGAAGTGAAGTGGCTCCGAATCAACAGCACCTCAGAACCACTGCCCCTGGAGAGCTCACTTCCTGCTCGTAGATGTGAAGCTACATTGGTGCCCTGTGTCTGCTCTGACGACACAAACGTCGTGGCTTACAACCACACAGATCTATTCTCTTATGGTTCTGGAGTTCAGAATTCCAAAGCCAGAGTCTGGGGGTTAAAATTCATTTCCTTGGTTTTCCAGTTTCTAGAGGGCTCCTTGGTGCATGGCTCCCTTCTCCCCTTCAAAGTCAGCAGGGAATGGTCGTCTGCTCACACTGAATCACCCTGATAGTCTCCTCCTCCCTCCTTGACTTATGAGGACCACTGTAATTAAAGTGGGCCCACGAGAGAGTCCAGAACAATCACCCCATCTCAAGATCTGAGATCCCGAATCGCACATGGGAGTCCATTCTGCCATGGAGTAGGGTAACATGTTCACATGCTCTGAGAATTCGGATATTCTCCCGCCTACTACGGAAATACAGTTAGCCAGCATATTCCTGGTACCTAAGAATATTTTCTGTTGCCAGAACTATCATTATGGCTGGTGGAGATGAGCTCCCGAAATCCTGAAAGGGCAGTTAATTTGGAACAAGTGAAACAAATTTATGAAAGGGACTAGAAAGCGTCCAAGTGGTACTATTATTTTCACAGTCCAGGTGCAACTGGCATTAGAGGCATTTTCTGGTCAACCGGAAACTTAACTGCCATCCAGCACATGGCTTCTGGAGAAAAAATGCATCTTGGCCTTCCAAAGCCACCTCCTAAATGAACCTGCAGATACTAGTCATTTCTAAAGCAGACGGTACTGGGAGAAAAGTGACCCATGAGGCCACTGTGCCTACTTACACAGGACTCCGAATCGCGTAATTCCTGATGGTGCCTCAGGAAGACTTAAACGAAGGGTGCTGTGGTACAGAGGCTCATTCCATTACAACTTATTCTATCCTACTGTAAGCCAACCTCCATGTTAGGAACCACACTTCCAAAGGTGAAAGCGAGCATGGCCTCTCACTCTCCACACTAGTCCAGCAGGAGTAACAATGGGAAGTCAAGGTCATTCATCAGTTGTGGGACTGAGGCCGCCTGGATGAGTTACTATAATGACAATGCTCTTTTGGCGAGGGGAGAAGGCTGATGAAAGAAAAAGGCAGATAATCAAAGGGGCTGGAATAAAGTATTGCCTGCTTTAATGATTTCGCCTCAAGCAGGCAGTGCCCTCAAGGGCTATTGCTTAAAAATAGTAATAACAACAAAATAACAAGTTTTCCATTTCAATGTGGCAAAATTCCCTATTTTCAGCAGCTCAGAAAAAATGGCTTGAAACAGCATGAAATGACATGCCTGAAACGCCAGGCGTCAGTCTCCCTGACCGCGAAAGTAGGGACACTTATTTGAACAGAAATGAGAATTTCTATTTCCCTTGCAGCCTTTTTTGCAGACGCTGCAGATTTCTTCTTAAATAATGGACAGTAAAGCAAATTGCTTTCATCTCTTGAAGGGATTCTTTCTTTCTTAAATGACTTTGAACATTTTCTCCCGTTTATGAGCATTCATACAGATAAGCATATTTTAAAAACTGACCAGAATGGAACCGTAAACCTATTTGGGAAAGCAAGTGATTGTCACTATGGCAACAATGAATGGGTCTGACATTTAGTCCTTCCATTATTCTCTGTTGCTATGGTAATGAAACCTTGTATTCTGACACCATTTCCAAATTCTATTAAAATAAAGCCCCTCTCACCTCAGAGAAGGAGGAAGGGCCAGAACTATCAATGCACAAGATGTATGAGAATGTTTTCTGGTACTGGGACACAGATGATGTGAGACACACTTTGTTGCACTTTAATCAAACTGGGAAAAACATGCTTAAAAGGTGGAAAAAGTACAGAGGCAAAAACTCATTAAGTACAACAAAAGTAAAGCAAATTTTTGTTATTAAAAATCAGCTTTTGGGACACCTGGGTGGCTCAGTCATTTGGGTGTCCGACTTTGGCTCAGGTCATGATCTCATGGTTTGTGGGTTCAAGCCCTGCATTGGACTCTGTGCTGACAGCTCAGAGCCTGGGGCTGCTTCAGATTCTGTGTCTCCCTTTCTCTCTGCCCCTCCCCTCCTCACACTCTGTCTCTCTCTCAAAAGTAAACATTAAAATTTTTTTTTAAAGTCAGCTTTTTGGGGCACCTGGTTGGCTCAGTCAATAGAGTCTGAGATTTTTGATCCTGGGATTGTGAATTTGATTTAAGTAATTGAGAGATTACTTAAAAAGAAAAATAAATAAAACCTTCAGGAGAACTGCAAGATGGCAGAGAAGTAGGGAACGCCATGCGTTTCACTTGCACCCATCTGTCAAACAGAGAAGGCCTGAAGTCATAGGACACTGAGCCACAGGAGTATGGGAAGACAAAGAGACAGGATACACTGGGAAGGAAACCCAGTGCGTGAGTGCGAACTGGGGAAGATACGGAACCGGCCTGCGTGCAGCTGCGGGGAGTGATGAGCCCGGCGAGTCCAGGGGAAAGGAAAGAGAAGCTGAGATTGCTCATACAACCATCTCTGGAGAAGAGAAACATCTCGGCTTGGAAAGAGAGGGTTTTTTAGCTCTGGCTGGGGGGCTGACTTTGAACTAGGTGCCCCCCGGCCCAGAAGGCGCCAGGAAAAACTGCTCTGCAGCGCTCCCGGCACCGCCCCCGCCAGCGGCGCGGACTCTGCGGACCTGAAGCCGCTACCTTCCCCGCACGCTCATGGGACACACCGAGGCCTCGGATCCCAGGTTGTATCGCTACTTGACCCTGCAGATCTGAGGCTACGACACTTCCCCCACCCCCCACTCAACCCCTGGCAGCAGGGAAGCAGCGACCTGCGGGACTGTTTCGGGCGGTATAAACAACGCCCGCGGACTGGGACCTGGAAACGAGGCGGGGCGCAGGGCATAGAACTCAGCGCACCTTGGCTACGTCCTCAGCACAGGGAGATCGGACCGAAGAAGTGATTTGCAACGATTGGTTGAGAAGGGACTGGAGCGACGCCATTCTTCTCCCCACAACACCAAGGGGGGGCCTCAGGGAGCAGCCAGCAGGTCATAGTGGAGGCGAGACTAGCCTACACCAACCACGCCCAGCCCTCCAGAGAGATGTTTTGTTGTTTTTACCTGAGCCTGGGGTTACCTGTTTGTTGGTTTTGTCTGTGCATTTGTGTACCTTTGTTCCCTCTGTGGTTGTCTGTTTTCTTTTTCCAGGGCTACCTCAAGAAACAAGCCAAGGTACACATGGTGGAGAGTCCCAAATACCTCTACTAGTAGAGAAACAAAATAACCAAACTCTCAACAAGAGAAACCAAGAGACACCATTCAAAGAACACTTTCTGAACAGACAGGCCCTGAACAGTCAAAGAGCTCTCTTTAATACAGCAGAATTCCCATGGGCAGAGTGTACAACAAGCTTTTAAAATTAACAAGAGATAGAAAGCTAACCAAAATGACGAAACGGAATAACTCTCTTCCAAAGAAATTCCAGGAATAAATGACAGCTAAAGAACTGCTCAAAGCAGATAATAAACAATATAACTGAACAAGAATTTAGAACAATAATCATAAAATTAATCGCTGGGCTTGAAAAAAGCATGGAAGACATCAGAGAAACGATTGCTACAAACACTATGGAGGTCAAAAATAGTTATAATGAATTAAAAAATGCTATAAATGAGATACATAATAAAATGGAGGTGTCCAATGCACGGCTGAAGAGGCAGAAAGGAGAATAAGTGATTTAGAAGACACAATTATAGAAAAAGAGGAAACTGAGAAAAAGAGAGATAAACTGATCCAGGAACATGAAAGAAGAGTTCGAGAGTTCAGCGATACAATCAAAGGGAACAATATCCATATCATAGGAATCCCAGAAGAGAAAGGGAGAGGGAAAGGTGCTGAAGGAGTCCTTGAACAAATTATAGCAGAGAACTTCCCCAACCTGGGGAGAGAAGTAGATGTTGAAATCCAAGAGGCACAGAGAACTCCCCTCAGACGTAACTTGAATTGATCTTCTGCACAACATATCGTAGTGAAACTGGCAAAATATAAGGACAAAGAGAGAATGTTGAAAGCAGCTAGGGAGAAAAGGGCCCTAACATACAAAGGGAGACCTATCAGAGTGGCGACAGACTTATCTACTGAAACTTGGCAGGCCAGAAAGGAATGGCAGGAAATCTTCAATATGATGAAAAGAAAAAATATGCAGCCTAGAATCCTCTATCCAGCAAGTTTGTCATTCAGAATAGAAGGAGAGATAAAAGTCTTTCCAAATAAACAAAAATTGAAAGAATTCGTCACCAATAAACCAGCTCTACAAGAAATCCTGAGGGGGACTCTCTGAGGGAAATATTTAAGGAACGCAAGATACCAGACACCATCACAAGCATAAATCCCACAAAGGACAAGATGACTCTAAACCCATATTTTTCAATAATAACACTGAATGTAAATGGACTAAATGCCCCAATCAAAAGACATAGGATAGCAGAATGGATAAAAAAACAACATCCATCTATTTGCTGTCTATAAGAAACTCATTTTAGACCTGAGGACACCTTCAGATTGAAAGTAAGGGGATGGAGAAAAATCTATCATGCTACTGGAAGTCAAAAAAAAGCTGGAGTAGCTCTACTTCTATCAAACAAACTGGACTTTAAAGTAAAGACAGTAACAAGGGATGAAGAAGGGCATTATATAATAATTACCGGGTCTATCCATCAGGAAGAACTAACAATTATAAATGTCTATGCACCAAGTATGAAAGCACCGAAATATTTAAAACAATTAATCACAAACAGAAACACTCTTATGGATAAGAATGGGCTAATAGCAGGGGACTTTAATACTCCACTTACAGCAATGGACGGATTAACTAGACAGAAAATCACTAACCTTCATACTTTTTTTCAGAGGGGCTGGAAAACCATCAAAACAACCTCCTTGAACTCAACCACAGCAATTTCTTACTTGATCCATCCCCAAAGGCAAGGGAATCAAGATCAAAAATGAACTATTGGGGCCTCATCAAGATTAAAAGCTTGTGCACAGCAAAGGAAACAATCCATAAAACTAATAGGCAACCGATGGAATGGGAAAAGATAGTTGCAAATGACATATCAGATAAAGGGCTAGTATCCAAAATCTATAAGGAACTCAACAAACTCCACACTTGAAAAACAAACAATCCAGTGAAGAAATGGGCAGAAGATATGAACAGACACTTCTCCAAAGAGGACATCCAGATGGCCAACAGACACATGAAACGATGCTCAGCATCCCTCCTCATCAGGGAAATACAAATCAAAACCACACTGAGATACCACCTCACGCCAGTCAGAGTGGCTAAAATGAGCAAATCAGAGAACTCTAGATGCTGGCGAGGATGTGGAGAAACGGGCACCCTCCTACACTGTTGGTGGGAATGTAAACTGGTACAGCCCCTCTGGAAAACAGTGTGGAGGTTCCTCAAAAAATTAACAATAGAACTCCCCTAGGACCCAGCAGTAGCACTGCTAGGAATTTACCCAAGGGATACAGAAGTGCTGATGCATAGGGGCACATGGACCCCAATGTTCATAGCAGCACTCTCAACAATAGCCAAAACATGGAAAGAGCCTAAGTGTCCATCAACGGATGAATGGATCAAGAAGATGTGGTTTATCTATACCATGGAATACTACATGGCAATGAGAAAGAATGAAATCTGGCCATGTGTAGCAACATGGATGGACCTTGAGGGTGTTATGCTGAGCGAAATAAGTCAGGCAGAGAAGGACAGATACCATATGTTTGCACGTATAGGAGTATTAGGAGGAACTTAATGGAGGACCGTGGGGGAGAAGAAGGGGAAAAATAGTGGGGGAGAGGGAGGGAGGCAAACCATGAGAGACTCTTGAATGCTGAGAACAAACTGAGAACTGATGGGTGTGGGGAAAAGGGGATGATGGGCATGGAGGAGGGCACTTGTGGGGATGAGCACTGGGTGTTACATGGAAACCAACTTGACAATAAACTATTAAAAAAATTTACAATACATACATACAATAAAATCTTAATAAAATCATTTCAGAAATGAATAAATAAAACCTTCAAAAAATCAGCCTTTTGTCTTAAACACATTTATAAGATTTATAAGATTGTGAAATTTCTAATATATTGAAATTCAACATCGAATATTAACGGATAAAGAGAATTTTTAGAAGAAATACATAGTAAGATAATGGCAACTGAGGGTCACAAAAGTTAGTAGAGAAATTACTTGGGGTTTTGAGGGGTTTCTGTGTTTAAGAAAATATTATCTGAGGTCACCTGGGTGGCCCTATTGTTTAAACCTCCAAGTTCAGCTCAGGTCATGGTCTTGTGGTCTGTGAGTTTGAGCCCTGTGTCAGGCTCTATGCTGACATCTCAAAGCCTGGAGCCTGCTTCAAATTCTGTCTCTCTTTCTCTGCCCCTCCCTTGCTCACAATCTGTTTCAGTCTCTCTCTCTCTCTCAAATATAAACTTTTTTTTAAAATTAAAAAGACAACATTATCTGATCTATTATACATCAACTTTGAAATCTAGTATTAGGAACCAGGATATTATTAGATTATTAAGTTATTATATGCAACAGTGGAAACATGCTTCAGCTACACAGTTTTGATACAAGAGAAAAGAGTAGGAAGGGATATGGAAGGAAAAGTGGGGGAGGGAGGAGCGCGTGAGAATGCCATGTAGGAGAAGGGGGGTAATAAAAGGGAAAGGGAGTGATCACGTAACAGAGCTAAGAGTAGTATAAGAACCAAAACCAGGAAGAGGTAGAGGATCTGGAGACGGCAAAGATCCTGAGAGGGTTACAGGTACATTATCAGCAGCTCTGTAAGTTGCCACTGACTTCTGAAAGGTTTTTCAGCTCTACAGTAACTCAGAAAAGTTGCTCACTGCTCACAGGGGATACTTCCTCTGTATCCCTACTGGCTCAGTGAGGCTTTGGCTGGGGCTGGCGCCAGCGGAGGCACCCCCGTGGCAGCCCTCCCTTGCTGTGTGACCTGGCAGAAGCTTCCTCACTGTTCTGAGCCTCAGCTTCCTTTTCCATAAAAGGATATGTGGGGCACCTGGATGGCTCAGCCAGTAGAGCGTCCAACTTTTGATTTCTGCTCAGGTCATGATCTCAGGGTTGTAGGACTGAGCCCCCATGTCAGGCTTTGCACTGAGCACGGAGCCTGCTTGAGATTCTCCCCCACCCCTCACTTCCTCTGGCCCTCTCCCCACTCATTCTCTCTCTAAAAAAATAAAATAGAATAAAATAAAATGAAATGGTATGTCCTGAATTCCATGCCTTAGTTTCCCTAATTGTAAGCCCCTTCAAAGAGATGATATGTGCAAAATACTTCACACTGTCAAGCAGCAGCTGCTACATTTCCTGCTGGGAATTAAGGGAATGGGCAGGGGCAGAGTTTGCGAAAGACACAACATGAGTGTATTCAGTCTTAGGTTTTTTTGTCTTTTCTTTTCCAAGTCATGAAGGGTTTGAGAAATCAAGTAATTTGATATAGAAGAACATGCTCTCTGGAGTAGCCACAGGGAGGGAGCTCGGGCTGGAGTCCTCCGTCCCCTCCGCCCCCCCCACCTCCACTGACCATGGGCCTGGCCTCAGGTGGCCAGAGGAGTCATACAGCACTCTGCTGCCTGTTTTTTGTAAGATGGTGATAAAAAGGTAACGCCCTGAGGCCAGAAATGAAGGGCAGAGCTTATAAATGAAAGTATGATAATTAAGAGTCTTCTGGACCCATGTCTTTATGAAGTCAGAGATTACTCTGAAACATGATCGATCCCCCCATACGGACGCCCCATATCCATCCTGTTAACTGTGGTTTCAATTTCTATTTTCACTTCTTGGCCTTGCAGATGTAGTGTGGTGCACTGAAGGGCATTAAGAAGTGTGTTTGGGAATAGGGGACAGGCTAAAATCTGAGGTGCTCTCTGTTCCTGGATCTTGTGAAATGTTTTTTTTTTCTGTGCCCCTTCTGACCTTTGTTCTTGCTTGTATATGAACCCAAAAAGTCTGGCCAAGAATCACAGCTCCTGTCTTTTAAAAATTTCAATGAGGGGCGCCTGGCTGCCTCAGTCTGTAGAGAATGTGACTCTTGATCTCAGGGTCAGGAGTTCAAGCCCTGAACTGCACACAGAGATTATTTAAAATTAGAAAATAAATGAGCTGAGTAACTGAAAGCAAGTTTTCTAGGCCCACCCAGCATCCTATTTACATTTGTGTCATTGTTATTGTGTATTGAGCACAGACAAGTAATGTGAACAGGAAAAAAGTCAAGACAAGACTTAAGTCTGCCTGTGGACAGCACAGCGGTGTGTTTGGAAGGCATTCGGTGGACAGTGGTGAAGTGAGGTCAAAGCAGTGCACCACGTGGCCCGTCCAGAGCAGGTCCCGGGCAGCTCCCGACCGATGACAAATGCCCTAAGGCCACTGCTCAGAGGAACTACATGACCTCTGACCTCGGTCCATTCCACAAGCCCAAATCCAGATAGGTTTGGGAGCAAACAGTAAATCCATGGTCCGTGTGAGGTGCTGGGGTAAGAGTCACATGACACGACCCTCGCCTTGGAGGAGCTTCTAGCACAGTCCAAACACGTTAGGAAAAGAAAGTATCCTGTGGGTGAGTGAGTGTTATCCCGACTGCACAAAAATCTTTCCAAATGTTTTGGCCACCTTCAAATCTCCTGGCCGGTTGCAGGAACCACCACTTTGGGGGGTGGGTTACAGGATGGGGTTTGAGTGTAGACTACCTGGGTTTACACTGAGGTCGGCTACTGACTATCCGTGCAGCTTTGGAAAGATACCTAACATCACTTGTACTTAGTTTCCTCATCTAAAAAGTGTGACGAAGCGTAGCCACAAAGGGTCGTTAGCTAGATTCATGTCAGTTAACTAGATTCATGTCTATGAAGCCCTTAGAACAGTGATTGGCACAGAATAGTATTCGGTACTTATTTCTGAAGTGAAATGAGGAAAGAGACCTGGTCAGTGGATGAAAAGCCCCCACCTTCAAAACTCTGTGTAATTCTTACCAAAGCAACTCAAGAATGAGTGTGCATAAACTGGTGCAGCCCCTCTGGAAAAGAGTATGAAGGTTCCCCAAACGATTAAAAATACAACCACCATATGACTCAGCAATTGTACTACTAGCTATTTATCCAAGGGATGCAGGTGTGCTGTTTCAAAGAGCACATGCACCCTAATGTTTATAGCAGCGCTATCAACAATAGCCAAAGTATGGAAAGAGCCCACATCTCCATCGATGGATGAATGGATAAAGAAAATGTGGTGTGTATGTATTAGTCATCAAATAGAATGAAATCCCGCCATTTGCAACAACGTGGATCGAACCAGAGGGTGTTATGCTAAGTGAAGTTAGTCAGAGAAAGACAAATATATGACTTCACTCATATGAGGACTTTAAGATACAAAACAGATGAACATAAGGGAAGAGAAGCAAAAATAATATAAAAAACAGGGAAGGGGACGAAACATAAAAGACTCTTAAATACGGAGAACACACTGAGGGTTGCTGGAGGGGTTGTGGGTGGGGAGATGGGCTAAATGGGCAAAGGGCATTGAGGAGGACACGTGTTGGGATGAGCCCTGGGTGTTCTATAGGGAATGAACACCTGGACTCTACTTCTGAAATCATCACTGCACTGTATGCTAGCTAACTCGGGTGTAAATTAAAAATAAAAGTAAATAGGGGCACCTGGGTGACTCAGTTGGTTAAGCATCCGACTTCGGCTCAGGTCATGATCTCATGGTTCGTGGGTTCAAGCCCCACGTTGGGCTCTGTGCTGACAGCTAGCTCAGAGCCTGGAGCCTGTTTCAGATTCTGTATCTCCCCCCCTCTCTCTCTGAACCCCCCCCGTTCGTGCTGTCTCTCTCCCTCTCAGAAATAAATAAAACATAAAAAAAATTAAAAAAACTAAAGTAAATAAATAAAAAAATTAAAATTAAAAAAGAATTGCATGCATAAAAATGAACCAAGAGGTTACAAAAACTGACAGTCATTTCTTAAAGTGAGAATGCAATATGATTAATCTTTACTACTAAAATGAAATTTTTGCACGCGAAAAGGGCTAGATCAGCTTCACTAAACATTCAGTATACAAATACATATATACTAAACATTCAGTATATGTTTGGAATGGGGTGATTTAAAATATAAGCTATTTTGCATGAATAAAGCTCATTCTGCAGGGGATTCGAAGATACAGATGCTCATCCCACAAAACTGTTACAGCTGTCTTCAACAAGAGGCCTGACTGCCAAACAGAAAGAGAAACCACAAGTGTATGTATATACACCAGAAGTGAATTTCTTAAAAGGGCTCCAAACAGAAAGTCACCAGGGCACACATTTCAACTTGCAAAAATAGATTTGTAATTAATCTGTTTCTCCCCTGGGCAACTCCATGTCCACGAGCACAGGGATGAAAGCTGGGATGATCTTCAGAAAAAGTACCGTGAGTGATTTCCTACCAAGCACTGACCTGCACTATTTCATCGGCTACGCAGGAGAGACCAAACCTCCCACCAGAAACAAAACTGGCAACGGACCCACAGGTGATGCTGGTTGGAACGCTGGGACCCATCTGACATCTGGAGATTTGATACCAGACTGATCTTGGAAATGAAAATCTGCCATCCCTACCTCTTCAAATAGCTTGAGTTCTAACATTTCCTATTTTCCACCATTATGAAAAACAAAATCCATAGAAACTATTGGCTTTCCATTCAATGTAAAGTTTTTAGAAGCACAAAATTTGCCAGTGAAAAGCTTTCAATGTCATTTTAGAAACCATTATAATTTAACTGATAGATGATGAAAATTGCAAGCAATTGGGCGACACCACATAGGACAGAACAGAGTGAGCTTTATTGTGTTGGTGTTCAGTTCGAATCAGCAAACACGTGTTCGCCAACCTAAATGCCAGGTGGTGTGTTAGGTGCTACAGATAAAAGGGAAGAAGGTAATAGCAATTCAGTGGAAATCTAAATCAGACTATTTATATTCATAAAACGCCTGTAAAAAATGACAAGTTGATCTGTTCTAAGGTTGTCAAGGAAGAGCAGGTGTTGAAGAACAAGACCATGTCACAAGGACAGGACAGGAGGAAGACATGTGCAAAGGCAAAAATGGGGAGTAAAAACAGCACAACACAGTCCCTGCTGATATAAAACGTAGGTTAGAACACGTCCGCTGGGTTACTTTTATGTTAACTAAACTGCATTCGCAGGAAAGACAGCACAAATGATTTTCTTCTTTCCCTTTGATTAAACAACAAGCAACGAAATAGAAGTATTTTAACTACTATATTCTCATTCTCAGACCTTTAATAAGCTGTGGCCAAGCACAGCCTACAACAGTCTTGTCTAATAGAAATATAAACGCATGGGGCGCCTGGGTGGCTCAGCCAGTTAAATATCCGACTTTGGCTCAGGTCATGATCTCGCGGCTTGTGGGTTCGAGCCCCACATCGGGTGCTGTGCTGGCAGCTCAGAGCCTGGAGTCTGTTTCAGATTCTGTCTCTCTCTCTCTCTCTTTCTGCCCGTCCCCTGCTCATGTTCTGTCTCTGTCTCAAAAATAAATAAAAACTATAATAAAAAATTTTTCTAAAAAGAAATAATGCAAACACATATAGAAGATTAAATTTTCTATTAACCTCATTCTAAAAAGTAAGAAAGAAATCACAGGAAAAATTAATTTTAATAATATAGTTTCCTTAACCCAATTATGTAAACTGTTATAATTTAACTTATAATCAATATGACAATTGTTGATTAGACACGGTACATTTTTGTACTAAATCTTTGAAATCCTGTATATATTTTAGTGTTACAGTACATCTCAATTCAGATGCTATTTTTTTTATTGGAAATACTCCATCTGTATAGAGATTTCAAAAAATTTATAATTGAAAAAGGAAATTCACATAACTCAAGTTTTCCAAACGAACTTAGAAGTTATCCAGTCGCTGGATTGACTAAATTCCATTTTTAAAGGAAAGTTATTTAAGTAAGAACTAATTCAGGTATTCAGTTGCCCTAGCCACATTTCAGGTGCTGATCTGGCTAGTGGCTACCACAGTTGGACAGCTCAGTTCTAGAAGAAGTGTGTAAGAACCTGGTGTCAAATCTCTAGCCTGAAGTTAATATTAGCTAAAATCAAATCAGTAAACAGACTATCAGGTTCAGAATGGGGCATTGGTATTTGGAGTCTGGGATTACCCCCCCATCTCTCCCTTGTTGGCCCACATGTACTCACGCAAGTGACAGCTGAGAAAAAACAGCGAGTGCCTAGAAAAGGCCTTTCAATCAGCATGAGACTGAGGTTTAATTGCAGGAACGTGAAAGAGTTCCTATGAAAGCAGAAGGTTCTTGGTACTTACGGACACATTCTAGGCGTATCTCTGCTACTGAAGGAAACATAATGGACTCAACAGGTGGACATACTCTGAAAGGGAGCACAGAGAAAGCATCTGGTTATAACTGGAATGGAGTGTTCGCTTACTTTCCCACTGCACTCACCTGAGAAACATCCACCACGAACAAAACCCAAAATCATAAAATCTAAGTTCTCCTATTTAAAAAACAAAACAAAACAAAACCCAAAAGAAAACAAAACAACAAAAGAACTCACACTTGCTTGTTCTCATTAGGCAAAAGTATAGGCAGGCTTCTTATGCAAACTCTTAAGTGCAATCTGGAAGACTAAACCCATCACGACATTTCAAAAAACCTATTTCATAAGCATTTCCTATTTTGTGAACTGGAGCTCCTCCAGGAACATCCAGGAAGCATCACCATTCATCCAGAATGTTCCATTACTTATTCACCAAATCTCTTGTGAGTGCCTCTTAGATTCTAGGACCACTGTGCTGGGCAGAGAAAGTACACGAGCGAACAAGAAAGATCACCCACACACAACAGGTGAGAAGAGCGGACAGACAGAAGGTGCCCCCTCCCGAGGTGAAGGGTCGGAGTAGAACAGGACACCAGGTGGGGCCTTGGACCACACTTAGGCTGACACTGGTTATTCATCTGAACCTCAGACGTGAGCGCCCGTTTAACGGGAGACACCTACGTCAGACAGGCGGCCTGGAAGGAGAGGGAGGCAGGTGCAGGGAAGGGAGGCTTCCCTCAGAAAGAACTCGTGAACCGAGCCCCGAGGCTGGCAGGGAGGTCAGGGGACAGAAATTACAGGTGGGTGCCAGGCGACACAGAGACCCCAAGCCACGGTGGCGGCGGGAACATACCACCGGCAGGCGGGGAGGGGTGGCGATGTTGCTGGAAGACCAAGCAACCCTTGGAAAAGCGCTGCACTACTCGTCAGAGCCGTGGCCGCACAGCTGCACACCCCCAGGCCTGGCCACATGGGAAGCACAGGTCACACGGCCACAACCACCAGTGACATCAGGACTGGGGGCGGCGGCGCACCAGGCGACTGCCAAGGGCCACTGAGGTGTGGACAACGACTGAAGACAGCACGCGTTGCGGAAAACTGGGAAGAAGCGGTCAACAGGCCAACGTTTCTGGAGGCGTCAAGTGACACCAGGACACTACGCGACACGCAGGCGGAGCTGCACGGAGACCCCCGGCTCTGGCACTGGCGGTCTCGGAGGCCCGCCCGAGGCCCCGCTGACCACACTCCGCACAGCGGAGGGGAGGGGGGCCAGGACGCCGGGGGGGCCACGCCGAGGCCGCACTTCCTCTCTGCCCTTTCTGCAGCTGCGGGTCAAGGACAGGGCAAGCGTTTGGAGGCGGGGCGGCCAGGGCTCCAATCAGAAGGAAAAGCGCTGCAGGCTGATCGCTAGCGACCAATCCGCTTCTACAGCCCACTTGACTGACAGAGCCGCGCGCCAACGCGCGCGCGCAGAGCGGGAGGCCGCGAACCACAGGGGGGCGGAACTCCAGGGCACTAACCCGGAACCGGTTGGGGACCCGCTTCCCATTGTGAGGCCAGACCTGGGGCGGGCCCTCAGCCAGAATGGCTCTACCCTCTGGACCAATGGAGGAGACGTCTCTCACGGGTGGCAGCCGTGTCACCCAACGGGTGGCGGCAGGAGGCGGGCGAAGCTGGTGGGCGGGGAATCAGGGAGGCATCTTTTTTTCCTCCCCTCTAGTCCCGTGAGAGGAGACCGGGTGGAGGTGCCGCTGGGGTCGCAGGTGAGCGGTTCTGCCCCGGAGGCGGCGGCGGCGGCGCCGCGCACGGTGGGTGCCCTGGTGACGGGGAGGAGCCCGGCGGCAGGTGGCCGTCCCTGCGCGGCTGGCTTCGCCCTGGGGTGCGCTGTAGCGGGGCGCGGGGAGCACCAGTGCGGGCGGAGCGGGGGGAGGGCCGTGTCCGCCGCGTCGGCGCGCTAGTCGGGGCTCCGACGTCCACACGCAGGTGGCAGGTGCGGCGGCGGGGCCCGGCCACCTCCCCTGGGTGGGCCTCCTCCCGCCCCCCCACCCGGGAGCCCCGC
>NW_027527559.1:93296-100091 GCF_008692635.1 Crocuta crocuta
GCTCAGAGAACAGGTGGCCCTCAAGACACCCGCAGGTGCCCACTGCCCAGCACGACTCTGAGACGGGAGCATCAGCTCAGCCGGGAAGGGAATTTCCCAGACGACTTTGTGGGCGCGGGGAGCCGGGGAACTTGGGGGAGTTGATGTAGTTTGTGATGTTTTCTTCTTTTCCCTTGAACCACCTAACGAATTTACCAAAAAAAAAAGTTTGTACCTAGAACTGACTGCCCGAATGTCCTCAGAGCTCTTAGTTTTGCCTTCTCGCGTAGTGTTAGTGTTAGTAACTTCTTTCTCGAGTGTCAGTCCTTAAAAGGGGGGAAAAAAAAGCCTTTTTTAATATGCTTTTGGCGGTACGTCATCCCCCCAGGTATGAGGGAAGCGAACCGCTGTAGCTTTCCCGCCGGCAGGAGTGACTGAGCTGCAGCTTCAGGAAGACGGCTCTCCGCGCCAGGGCTTGGAAGAGCTGCCGCTTTTCCCTTCTGCAAAGACAGGGAACAGAACCAGTCTAACAGATGCCGGACACCTGAAATGGCATCTCTGCACGTTTTAGGAAGTGGTTCTCTCTCCCCAGCACCAAGAGTTGGTGCCTGGCACATAGTGGGAACTCAGTAAATGTTTGAGTACATTATTAGGTAGCACATGATAGAAATCCAAGCTGTGAGAATCAAAATGCAAAGGAGAGAACAGAAAAAACAATCCTGGAAACATAGCTTAGCTTTTATCCATGCAAAGGTACCTACCACATTTCAACTCAGGTGCAAATTTCAACTGATTTTGGTACTTTCTTACATTAATCAGAGGTGTCAGAGGTTTTCACACAAGCTGTGTCTGGAGATCTAAGCTACACTTCCACAGGAATATTGTGCTAAGTCATATTCCTACTCTTATATAGCTTTTATTCTAAACACCCCATTATGCGGCTGTGATCCGGTTTATTCATCTAATCTATTGATGGATATTTGTGTTTTTACAATGCTTTACCCTTAAAAATGTGATAGCATTTTTAAAATGGTTGAAGAAGGTATTTAAATGGTCTGAAACATTATCTTTTGAAACAAAAAGTCCTATCAATATATTGTATTTAACATGATAGGGAATTTGATATTATTTTAGCACTCTGTTGTGTTTTTAAGAATATCTAACTTCCTGATTCCATATCAAAAATGTGTCTTTGATAACCTACTCAGACTACAGTAGCAAAATAGCACTTTTACCTAAAATTTTCTTTTTTACCGTTTTGTAGACCTTGTTAGGTTCTTGTGTTTTCTGCATAGAGAGAGAATGAGTAGTTTATCGAAAGGCTTCACTTAATTTTACAAACTGCTGCTTGCCCATATTGACTAGGGCTGCCTTTTTCTTTTCAATATACACTTTGCCCATAGAAGTGTTTCAGCTTTGGTAGCCTACCTTCCTTGAGTTACTTTTTCTTTCCCTTTGTAACCTTTCCCATCCCCTAATCACCTTATTTTAAGTTGTGTTTGTGCCTTCTGTTTGTGAGCACAGTGTTAGGTGTTGAAGATAACGGCCTTTGGAGCCAACGGGCTCCAGACCCTTCTCCCAGATCCTCCTGGTGCTGGACCAATGGTACAGGAAGGCAAAAAGCCAAGTTTTCACTGGAGTAATTCTCTGAAGTGTGTGCTGCAACATAGGTACTAAGGAGAAGCATCTTTGGGCTGGCTTAATGTGTAAATCAGTTTGCTTCAGTTCTTTTTTATAAGCATATAAAAAATAAGGTGTATATGAAGGTAGGTTTTATATATATAAGCAAAAATATTACATCACTTGTAAAAAGGCATATAAAAGTATTTTTAAAAATAAACCTAGTTTATAAATCTAGTACCTGGTAAGTCGCCTCTAGAGGAAAGCTGAGTACTGGGGCAGTGCATGTGATGGCTTTAATTACATAAGGAATGTTGGGCCTGAGTGCTAATTAAATGGATCCTTTATCATTACAAGTGTTCTAAAATGTTCACTAAACTGACCTGGGATCGAATGTGCAAACATGCGCATAATTTTTGTCAGGTACCCATTTCCTAGGCCGCGGGGACCGCGTGTGCAGACGCTCCGAGTGGGTGGCGGGGTGACTGAAAGGCCATTGTGGTCAGAGAAAGAAGTAACCGGGGGTGGAGGAGAGCGAGTGAGCCAAGAGTGTGAGCCGGCAGTGAGGAGGCCCAGGAGTGGCCCGGGGGGGCGAGCGGCCAGGGACAGGGGGACACCCCCAGAGGCAGACGACTGGGCAGCTTTAAGCTGTGTTTCCAAGTGTGTGTCCAGCTTCCTGGGTCGAGGTACGTTGCACAGTTGGCAGTTGATTGTTTACTTTTTTCTCTTCAGGCATTGTCCAGCCTGCCTGTGCTAGCAGATGAGTGGGAGAACGCGGATTTAAACCAAGTGCCAAGAAGGGACTGCCCTTGAGTTTTGTACTTTGCAGCATTTCTCAGCCTTTCCCACCTTCTCTTCCTGTGAGAACGCCACGCTTAGGTTACGAAAATGAAGCAGCTGAAAAGGAAGCGAAAAAGCAATTTCAGTGTTCAAGAAACTCAGACCCTCTTGAAAGAAATTACAAAACGCAAAGAAGTCATTTTTTCTAAGCAGCTCAACACAACCATCAACGTGATGAAGCGGATGGCGTGGGAGGAGATTGCGCAGTGTGTGAACGCCGTGGGGGAAGGGGAGCAGAGGACAGGGACGGAGGTGAAGAGAAGGTACCTGGACTGGCGGGCGCTTATGAAGAGAAAGCGGATGAAGGCAAACCTTAAGCTGGTCGGCTCGGGGTTTCCCCTTCCCACCTCCGATTTAGACGACTCGCTCACCGAGGAGATGGATGACAAGATTGCATTCCGGAATGAGCCCAACTTTGACTGGCAGAATGTGGCAGATTTCAGGGATGCAGGCGGATCCTTAACTGAGGTCAAAGTGGAAGAGGAGGAAAGAGACCCCCAGAGCCCTGAAGTAAGTACTGGCCTGTGAACCCTCTTTGTCCTTTTAGTCCCTCAGTTCTGATGTGGGAGGTTAGCACAGCCCAGGAACGGTAGAGATCCCGGCTTTCAAGCTAACTCACAAGTTTGACGTAACCAAGTCATTCCGGGTCTCCTTTGTTCAGGTCGTGAATCTCTCTTTTAACCCACATATCCTTCTCTTAATTACACACATGCCTGAAGAACGAGGGCGGGTAGGGGTGCTGGCTCTCCGCACAATCCACCATCCCTGCAGCAGCTGTGACTCCCCAGAATTAACTGCTGACAGCCTGCTGTTGATCGGGAGGCTTATCAGTAACCTAACAGTCGATTAACGTGTCATCTGTATGTTATATGTATTGTATGTGGTATACTTAACACGAAGGAAGCTATAGAAAATAGTAAGAAAGTTGTGAGAGAAGATTCACTTCCAGCACACACCGTACTGAGCGAGGAAACGTACGTGTGAGTGGACCCACACAGCTCGAGCCCACGTCGGTGAAGGGTCACCTGTATTAGTGACAACAGGCAGGTCTTTGTAAATGTCTTTGAAAACCCCGGTGGTTGTCTGCGCTCACACGGTGCAGAAAGCTTTAAAGAAGCGTTTAGACGCATTGGGAGCGTGAAGCAGAAATGCATCCTGAAAAGTGCTCTGTCCTTCTAGTTCGAGATCGAGGAGGAGGAAGAGATGCTGTCCTCGGTCATCCCAGACTCCAGGAGGGAGAGCGACCTGCCCGACTTCCCCCACATCGAGGAGTTCTTCACCCTGAACTCCACGCCGGCGCGGCCTGCCTACGACGAGCCGCACGTGCTGGTCACCCTGGAGAAGCAGAAGCTGGAGCTGGAGCAGCGGCGCCTGGACTTGGAGGCCGAGCGGCTGCGGCTGGAGCGCGAGCGGCTGCAGCTGGAGCGCGAGCGGCTGCACGTCGACAGGGAGAGGCTGAGGCTGCAGATCGTGAGCTCCGAGAAGCCGCCCGCGGACGGCGAGCCGGGCCCGGGCGAGAAGCCGGGGCCGCAGCCGCAGGACCTGGAGACGGAGAGGCTGAAGCTCGAGAGGGAGCGGCTGCAGCTCGAGAAGGAGCGGCTGCAGTTCTTGAAATTCGAGTCGGAGAAGCTGCAGATCGAGAAGGAGCGCTTACAGGTGGAGAAGGAGAGACTGCGGATCCAGAAGGAGGGACACTTGCAGTGACTGAGCGCGGTCCCCGCTCAGCAGAGGCCTGTGAACCGTAGGTTTCCTTCTAACTTGGATGAACTGTTTTTCCCTCTTGAACGTCCGTGTTTCCGAGAGGCCAGAGGTGGGTCCGTGCGGGTGACTGTAGGCGCCAGCTGTCCATCATCTGTGCTGTGAGCCGCGTGCCCGGCACACACAGCAGGGCAGGGGCTGTCATCTGCCGTATCTGCTGAGGAAAATTCCATGGCGTCCTGTGTGATCTGTGCACGCGGGTTCAGTTATGTCTGTGAGGTTCTAGGTCCGTGCTTCTCCACATCGGGGTGGGGGTGGATCCAGACCTTGACCCCCCGGAGATGTTTGGTTGGTGGGTTGGGGCCAGGGTGCCCTCCTCCTCCTGCTGTGCACAGGACGGGCCCCCAGAAACCCAGAAAAGACTTCTCCAACACGAAATGTCAGTGTTGCTGAGGCTGACGAGCACCTCTCTAGCTTTGGTTACAGTTCCAGAATATTAGGACCTCACATATTTAAGTGGGTAGTTACTTAAATGGCCACAGACTTTAACTATGTGACATAACTGTGTGGTGTATGGAACACGGGAAGTGACGACAATTATTAGTGTTTCTTCCCGGGTTTCCGTCTATCACCTGAGACTCCCAACATGCTACAGGGAGCCTCAGTTCATTCATCTGGCTGTTGACGCTTTAGAAGCAGCACACACTGTTTAAGGCTTAGTTCCCTTTTTTCTTTGAATTCGTGATTTTAGTTTAGATAGAAAAATTGTGATTTCAACCATGTACTGAAATTTTAATATAAGTGAATGGTTGAAGCTAGTAAAAACGGTACCGATACATAAAAATGGTACTAGTAGTCCACGAGCTTGAAATCAATAAGGGTTATTTTTTAAATAAGTACTCGCAGCTGTGGGGGAGCGGGGGTGGGGGGAGAGAGTTGTCTGTCTCCGATGGGGTGCTGGTGACGGTCGTAGCTGTGTGTGAACGAACCAGGGAAGCCCTTGCACCCACTGTCTGACCTGGTCTCTACAGGTCGTGAGAGCATCCATGGCTCTTCCTGAATCGGGGGCTCCGAGAAGGAGCAGGGCGTGAGAGTCTGGTCTCGTCCTGTGGTGAGCCTGGTCTGCGCCCCTCCCGCGGGAGCAGTTTGCATCTCTTCTGAGACCAAGGGCCGGCGTAGCCTGGTGACTTGCCTTCAGTCTCCTGAAGGTTCTTTTCCCACCACGTGGGTGATTCTAACGCACACCAACGCTGAGAATCACTGCACGAGATCACTTTGTATTTTCTGGTTTCCAGGGCTGATAATGTAGCTTTAACACATGTCTTCTGTTGACAGGTACTATCTTGATTCTGCCTTTGTTCCCTGTTAATTTCAGAATGTCTTGAAACGCTATGTGATGTTACAGTAAGGACACAGAAGGAAAAAATACACTTCTGCTTCGTTACCTTGACTTTGAAATACTGTTATTTTTCTATAGCCAGAATAAACGCTTCTACTGTAGAAATAAAATTTGCCTGTGCTCACTCTCTGAAAGTTTATCATTTTCTGTGGCCATTGGTGCTGGGAGGATTGAGGTTCTTACGCATGGAACCGCATGGGCCCGGGGCCTCACATCTGTCAGGCATCGAGCTGGCTGCTTTTCGTGCATTATTTTGTTTGCTCTCCAAAACAACCCTTGAGCTAAGTCACGCTGTCCCTACTTTTACAAGAAAGGAAATAATGCCTCATTGATTCATTTAAATTCCTGACAAATGATACAGCAGTAATGACCCAAGATTTCACACCGTGAACCCGGGGTGGGGGGGGAAGCGTGGAAATATGCAGGTGTGGCTGTAAGCAGAGCGTGTGCGGGAGCTACGCCACACAGCACCGTGACAAGCCTGAGACCTGCCCTGTGATTTGATCTCATTTGTCTAAGGCCCACAAGGCCTGCCTGAGCTTCATGTTGATATATATTTTTTTTAATAAAATGGTATGTAAACCGTAAAATGGTGTTTAGGTTTAAGATCAGAAGATTTTAATTTCCTAGAAGCATGAAGATAGCCAATATTATTTTGGGGTGAGCCCTCCTAAGTTCCTGGAAGGAAGAAACTTAAAAACAACAGACAAAAGCAGCAGCTTTTTATCTCGCAGGGCTTTGGTTGAAGACCTTTGGGTATCTTCTTTTTTCTTTTTTTTCTTTTGAGAGCAGGAGCATGAGCAGGGGAGGGGCAGAGAGAGACGGGTATAGGCAGTGCAAAGCAGGATCTGAGCTGTCCGCACAGAGCCCGATGCGGGGCTCAAACCCACAACCCGTGAGATCATGACCTGAGCTGAAGTCAGACGTTCAACCGGCCGAGCCGCCCAGACGCCCCAAGACCTTTGGGTGTGTTATCGCTCCCCCAGCTGTGGACGGACCGGGTGGGTTCTCGCCAGTGGGAAACGTGATGTGTGGGCACCACATAGGAGTCCTGTCAGTCATGAACACACCGATACTCGGCGTGTTGCTCGTGGTTTTACAGGAAATTAGACCGAGCTCATGTGGGTGGTTGGGATCCTGGCTGGGTACGCGCGGTCTGCAGGCCGACTAGGCGCTCGGCTTCTGCAGGGCGGGGGTAACGAGACTGGGGGGAGGCAAGTCGGCTCTCTTCCTGGTATTGGATCCTCTAGCAAAATAGC
>NW_027527559.1:100192-107279 GCF_008692635.1 Crocuta crocuta
GAAGCTCAAACAGGAAAGCAAAGATGCCCACGGTGTCTTGAGACCAAGGATCAGAGCTGGCACTTCATGCCTGCTGCACCCTATTTGCCAAAGCAACACATAGGGCCAGACCGGAGGCAGGAGGAGAGGACAGAGCCCACCTCTTGACAGGAGGTGACGGGATGTTCACAGGGAGGACCAAGGAATGGTGGCCATTGTTACCAGTCACGTACACAACATCCTGGTTTGCTGGGGAAGCTCCTGGGAGCCTCTGTGGTTTAGCAGGTACCTAAAGTACCTTTATATGGATATTAAATTACATGGTCATCCCGCTCATAAGGACGCCCTGTTGTAAAGATGCTGAGTTAAAGGGGTGCCTGGGTGGCTCAGTACGGTAAGCGTCTGACTTCGGCTCAGGTGATCTCACAGCTCGTGGGTTCGAGCCCTGCATCAGGCTCTGTGCTGACAGCTCAGAGCCAGGGGCCTGCTTCACATTCTGTCTCCCTCTCTCTCTGACCCTCCCCTGGTCACACATACACACTCTCTTAAAAACATTAAAAAAAAAAAAAAAAGGGGGGGGGCTTACAATATATGGCTTACGAGCCAAAGACCTATATTCTTGGGGAAAAAATGCTCAATTGTTTGATTCACACTGTATACAGAGGCATCACAACCATGCTGTCTGAACAGAGGTCAGAAAGAAATGACCAGGATTATAAAATTTGAGTTGTGATCAGTAAGTTCTGAGAGCTTTCTCAAGGAATTTTGTCAAGAAATACCCTTTATTTTTTACCATTTTTTCCCCCAAGGTGACCCACTCATCTTTAAAAAGAATTTAGGGGCACCTGGGTGGCTCAGTTGGTTAGGTGTCCGACTTTGGCTCAGGTCCTGATGTCATGGCTCGTGGGTTTGAGCCCCATGTCAGGTTCTGTGCTGACAGCTCAGAGCCTAAAACCTGCTTCGGATTCTCTGTCTCCCTCTCTCTCTGCCCCTCCCCTGCTCGTGCTCTCGGACTCCCAAGAATAAATAAAACATTGAAAAATAAAATAAAAATTTAGTAAGTTGAAATATTAAGTCCATCTATTCTAATGTCAATTCCTCTCTAATCTAAATTTCCAGTTCCAACCTTCGACTGAAGGTTGCCATTGATGTACAAAGTATCAAAATTAATGTTAATCAAGATGAAAATTAAAAAAATGAATACATTGGAATTCACAAATGGCACTGTGCAAACGCTGTTTCAGCAAGCCAGAGCTAGTTATAAATTATGGAAGACACGTACTTAGAGAAGAAAAGCTGTCAAAAAATGTCAGTTCTGTCCATTGAAAAGATGAAGAAAGGGATTTTGAAAGTGTTACTGAGTCTGGTTCCATGAACCCCAAGAAAGTAGAAAGATGATACATTTAGTTTTAGGGGCCCCTGGGTGGGTCAGTCGGTTAAGCTCAAGCATCCAACTTTAAGTTTCGGCTCAGGTCACGACCTCAGGGTTTGCGGGACCCAGCCCCGTGTCTCACTCCACAAAGTCAGTGGATTGGAATTCTCTCTCTGCCCCTCCCCTGCTCATGCTCGCTTTCTCTCTCAATAAATAAACTTAAAAAAATTAAATACATACATTTTGTTTTAATATAAAAAATTCAAACCTAGAAAAATATCGTGGGGTTTTAGTACATCGTACATCTATTTTGCAAATGTTTAATATTTTTTCTACTACCTTAATATTCTGCAATCAAGCTAATCATTAAAATATACAAAACACGTATAAAGGGACACATTTTTTTTTCTTTCACCTTGGGTTCTCATATGGGTTAAGAGGCAACTCTCTATTTAAATTTTTGATATACTTTACCAAACTTTTGATATTTAAAAATATATTTAAAATATTATTTACCTTGATTATGGAGTTTTTTGGTTCCCTTTCAGATGTCGCTCTTGCAGCAAGTGTCTCACTGGCCTCACTGGCGGAAGAGAAATGAGATGCGTTTAAAGAAATAATCTCTTCTTAGTGTTGACACCCAATCGCAATGCCGTTTGAACGAGGCAACGGTTAAGAGGAAGTGCCCACCCCGGTCTAGAAACGTGCCCGGTGTGTTAGAGACCCCCAGCAGTTTCCCTCCTGCGCGCCTCTCCACCCCCCACACGCAGCAGCCCACCTCGGACGCTTCCGGTTACGAGCTGCGGGGTCTTTCTGAGGCGGGAAACAGGCCGGAACACCAGCCTCGGCCCCAGGCTGGGTGTCGGGGACGCGCGGGAGCGGCGCCCGCGGGGCCCCCTTACCTCAGGTGGTCGCAGGACCACACGCGGGTCCGCCCNCTGTCCCTCTGCTTTAATAAAGCCCCCTGTTTGCACCAAAGACGTCTCAGGAGCGCTCTCCTAGCCGCCTGCCGCGAGCCCGCTCCAGATCTCGGCCCCCCGCCCCCCGCAAGTCTCCATGACCCCAGGGGGCGTCCGGAGAGGGCCCCCCGCTTCACCGCCAGCTAGGACGCAGCTCGCCCGCGAGCAGAAGGGCGGAGGGTGCGTGCAGCGCGGGCTGCGAGGCCCGTGTCCCTGGGGAGCCGGGTGCGTCACCCCTGACCCGGAAGCTCTCTGCCGCCCTCGCGTTCGGGACCTTTGCGAGGTCTTGTGAGCTCAGCCCTCAAGGCCGTCGTTTGCCGCCGCTGCTCACGGCGTGGGGGCCTCGCCTCCAGGGCCGGCAGGTGCTGCTGCTGTAGGAGCAGAGGCTTGTGGGAGGCGCAAGCTAGCGTTTCTTTTTCTTTTTCTTAAATTCAACTTACTTAACACACAGTGTTGTCGTGGCTTCCGGAGTAGAACCCCGCGATTCATCTCGTACGTACGTGCAACACCCCGCGCTCGTCCCACCCACGTCCTCCTCACTGCCCGGCTCCCGTTCGGCCCCCCGCCCCCCACCTCCCCTCCAGCAACTCTCAGCTTAGTGTCTGTATTTAAAACGCTTATGGTTTCGGGGCGCCTGGGGGCTTAGTCGGTTGGGCGTCCGACTTCGGCTCAGGTCATGGTGTCACGGTTCGTGGGTTCAAGCCCCGCGTCGGGCTCTGTGCTGACAGCTCAGAGCCTGGAGCTGCTTCACATTCTGTGACTCCCTCTCTCTGACCCTGCCCTGCTCATGCTGTCTCTCTCTCTCTCTCTCTCAAAAATAAATAAAATTGTTAAAAAAACCTCTTATGGTTTGTCTCCCTCTCTATTTTTATCTTATTTCTCCTTCCCTTCCCCTCTGTTCATCTGTGGAGTTTCCCAAATTCCACATATGCGTGAAATCATACGGTATCTGTGTTTATCTGACTGAAATTAGCCTTTTTCTTTGTGTCTTAGAAGCCCTGGGTCCTAGGCGGACACTCTTCCCTCAGCCCCACGGCCCTGAGGGGGACACGTTCTTCATCTTCCATCCTTCCATCTCCTCGGGGGAAACTCTGGTCCTTCTTGGGGGGGAGAAATTCCTGCAGGGGAGGATGTCTTGCTTCAGTCCCTTCCGCAGAAGCAGTGATTTGCTTGTGCTGTGGAGACAATAAGGTATGCGGGTCCTCCTCAGTACCTGTGACCTGTGCCTTGTATCTGGGAAGTCAGGCTCACGTTGTGAGTGACACCCCCTCCCCATAGGCGTTGTTCATCTCGTGCACCTGCTCCACCCAGGGGGTCTCTGTCCGGCCCCCACCCTGCCCCCCAGCTTTCTTCGAAGCACTTGGTGAAGGAGCATGAGGAGCTTAGCGGTGAGCTCCAGTTCTCTCGGTGCAGGGTCCTCGGCTATTTCCAACTGCATCACAGCCTCGCTCTGCCTTTAAGAACGTGTTAATACTTGGGCTCAAGTCTTCTTCCCCACCATGTCCCTGCCCTGGGACGGCCACCGCTCTGTGCTGAAGACGTGAAACTGCGTTTCCCATTTGTCCTGCAGGGGACTTGCAGCTTCCTCAGTCACACAAGAAAAGTCATGATTTTGTAAATTATTTGGCTTTTTGAGAAAAGTACTTTTCCCCCCTAGCTGTTTATTTCCTAGGCAGAAGCAAAAAGCCCAAGGCTACAGAGATGAAATAAATATAGTTTTGTTTACCGGGCGCTGTGATTAGCAATCCATAAACATTCCTTTTCAATTTCACAGTAACGTCAAATGCTGGGTATTCTTGATCCCATTTTACATACGAAACAATAGGCTTTTTCCAGAGGCCAAAGAGTAATTGCCAGAGCAAGGATTCACATCTAGTTCTGTCTGACTCTACAGCTCAGAATCTGTGCTTTCCACTGCTCACTGTTGCGTCTGTAATCAATGAGTCTGGAGAGATCAAGTGGAGACATTTATAAAAATAATCACGACACAGCGGTAGAAGTCCACATAGGGGTAAGCACAAGACACAGGGACCTTGCAAAGAGTGATCTCCAAACTTACAGGATCAGGGATGTGTAACCAGAGATGATTTCTAGAACGCTTCTTGATGGATGAGTAGGCATCCATTATAAAGAAACAGGTGACATATGCCACATATTGTGCCCATTCAGCTTCTTTAGGATTATCTTCCTGTATTTATTTCCCAGTGGTGCTTCCCCTAAGGTGGAGGCCAGTACTTGGTGCCCATGTCTCCCGGCTGCCGAGTCACAGGTAACTGAGCGCCACAAGTTAGATATTCTTGCCTAAGGTTCGAATTGGAAAGAGGCGATGCATGGAGCCCATTTCCTGAGGAGGAGATAGCTCAGGGACTGTGCAGTGGAAGCTTCTACTCTCTGGGTTCCTGGGGGGCTCAGTCAGTTAAGCATCTGACTCTTGATCTCGGCTCAGGTCATGAGCTCATGGTTTGTGGGATCGAACCCTGTGTCAGGCTCTGCGCTGACAGTGTGGAGCCTGCCTGAGATTCTCCCCTTCCCTCTCTCTCTGCTCTCTCTCCCTCTCTCTCAAAATACACAAGTAAACTTAAACAAAAAAAGAAGTGCCTTGCTCAGTGTCCTTGCTCTTCCCCATGTGTCCACTGGGAGCTGGTCACTTGGGGGCGGATCGGTGACATATTTTTGGCATTGTTCTCACCTGCCTTGCCTTCAGCCAGGTGCTCTGCCTTTCCCACAGAGTCTGCAAACTATCTAGTGTGTGTTCATGAATTCACCTGTGGCTTGGCTGAGCTCGAGTAGGCTCTGTTGGTTATACCTGGGACCCCTGTCTGAAACCGAGCAGTGCAGGGAGAGGTAATTATTAGCAGGGAAAGATCAGGAAGCACTCTGAAAACTGTAGCTGTGAGTAGTAACTGGGTGTTACTGGAGCGGCAGGTGAGTGAGAGAAGACAGTGCAAATCTTGACAGGTGTCGCATAACACACACACTGAGTTATTTTTGTCAGGAAGGGCCATGACAGGGCCATGTGCGTGGTTTAGGAAAATCGCCCCAACAGCCGTGTAAAGAACAGACTTAAGGGAGATACAGGTGAGACAGGCAGCAAGGGGACCTTTCGGGAGCATTGTAGTAACCGCACGGAGAAATCATGAGTCACTGAAATGTCACTCTCAGAACGGATGAAGAGCATGGGGTGCGGGAGGAAGATGTTTGGGAGACATAAGAAACGGGATGTTAGTTGGCTGGATGTGAGAATTATAAAGGAAGGGGGTTCTAGAATGACATTCATGCTTCTAAGCTGTGAGATTAGGTAAACGGGAGGACCGCTCACCAAGACAGGGAATCGAAGAGGAGGGAGGAAGGCAGAGGAAAAGATGAGGAACTGGATGTGTTTCAGTTGAGAAGTCAAAAAGGAATAACCCATATGAGATTGGATATGTGGGATTGGAGTGAAAAATAGCGATTTCTGAGTTACTGGTGCACGGGTGATTGTAGACATCTTGATGGTGGTAGGATCAACCAGGTGGAATATGTCCTATGAGACGAGAAAGAGGCAGAGGGTACAACCCTGGGTAATATCAGTAAGTTGTTTGGAGGAAATGGGGAACATGAAGTAAGAGGGAAAAGAATAAACAGATAACTGGGAGGGAACTAAAGAATAAAGAGATCGATTGGGTTAGTTCCACATTGAAAATAATCAGCTAATCTGGCCGCAAGATGTTTATTGGTGACCTCGGTACGGACATTTTGACAAAGTGATGGAGCCAAATAGAGGAGTAAAATAGAGGATGAAAGGTCACTCTTTGCAGTGACCAGGGTGTGAAAGGAAGGAGAGGTGAGTCATCATCCGGAGTAAGATGAGCAGGTGAATGATCACAAGGTCACCTACATTTCTGTTGGTGTCGGTGACTTCAATCACACAGGCAAAGACTGATGGGAAGTCAAGCAGCCACAGGGCGAGGGCTCAAATGAAGTATCTCCACTGGCCTTGAAGTTACTCGAGATGATACTAGCACTCAGGGTTCAGTGGCAGAATGGGCCACATGCTATAATGTGACCTTGATGAATGTGAAGCAATGACAGGCAATACAGCAGACACAGGGGACAAGTGGGTGATCCATTTGACAGCATGGTTCGGTGACCTAGACCTCAAAGAGGCAGGGTAACTGTAGGGATAGACATCCCTTTGCCTTCTAGGTTTGTGGGATGTGGAGTGATGGTGTCAGGGGCTTGGACAGTGTTCTGGGGGGGTCTGGGGGGGTCCTGGCTTTGTGCTGAGGGCACCAGGGAGAGTGATGGCAAGGTCAGGGGGAGAAGGAGGCATTGGGAAGGTGAACGGGGAGAAGGATGAGAAGCACAGGAGTGGACTGAGAGAGAATTCAGGATGAGCGAGAGAGGTTGTAGGGACGATTTCCATGTGAGGCTGTGACCAAGGATGACATGGATGGAGGCCTCATGGACTGACCTCAGAGTTCCCGCGCGGGTCTGAGGCCCCACGATCCAGAAGCTGCTGCCTTGACGGTGGTCTTGGAAAATGAATGGTGTCACCAGACTTTAACTGTGCTTAGATTTACGAACAATACTGGTGGGAGCCACGGCTCTGCGAAGTCTCAGGCAGATGGAACTAGTCAATTTCATCTTTCTATAAATTAGAAACAGCACCAGTTTCAGGTGACTGAAGAGTTAGGTAAATCTTCAGGAGGAGACAGCTACAGCCTAAATTGTTCCAAATCCCTTCTTTGTTAAAAAAAAAAAAAAAAATGAGTCTGGGGCATCTGGGTGGGTCAGT
>NW_027527559.1:107356-194094 GCF_008692635.1 Crocuta crocuta
CTGCTTACTTTCTGTGTGTGTCTCTCTCTCTTTCAAAAATAAATAAACATAAAAAATTTCTTTCTTTCTTTCTTTCTTTCTTTCTTTCTTTCTTTCTTTCTTTCTTTCTTTCTTTCTTTCTGACAGAGAGGAACAGAGAGAGACAGAGAGAGAGAGAAAATCCCAAGCACCCTCCACACTCAGTGCAGAGCCCGACATGGGACTCAATCCCACACCTCTGGGATCATGACCTGAGCTGAAATCAAGAGATACACGCTTCACCGACTGAGCCACCCAGGTGGTCCTCATTTCTTCATTCACTGAGCCAGTGAGTTCATTCAGTCACATGTGGGAACTCTGATGGCCAGGGACTATAGACCTTTTCATCTTGAGCAGTACCTCTCTGCACAGTATACAGCTGGTGCTAAATGTTTAGGAACTGCACAAGTGTTGGTCAAATCTACTTGAGCAGGCTCCCATTGTGTTTGGGATTACAGGAATACAAATCTCCTCAATCACCCCCTCACCCGAGCCGTGGATTAGGCATTATAATTTACTGGAATATTTAGGTCTGTGTTCTAGAGGTCCTCTCACACCTACCTCTTCTCCACGTCCAGGAAACACTGAATGAGACTTTGCACTTCGCCATGAGGAAGCACAGGTCCGATTCTAGACTTCTGCACATTTCGGTGCGAACGAGACATGTAATTAGGGTTATTTCTGGCCTAGCATGAACCCAAACACGGGACTTAGAATTTTCTCCTTGACTCTCTTTAATCCAACCGCAAATACCAGCCTGTGGTTCATAGAAAAATTTGTATGCAAGTCGTGGGAAGCGGCATCGATTGAACATTAACACACCTGACGGTGAAAAAATCATTTGTTAAGAATTCCTTTTCTCCCAGGTTCTTTTGACCACCCACGGCTGCCCTACGGCCTTTTACCCAGCTTTCTGCTTTCTTAACATCTCCTTTGCCTTATCTTTTATTTCCCTCATTCCTCTGCCTGCCTCTTCCTCCAAAGAAAATAAAATCAAAGCAAGATTAACAGGTTATTCTATTTCACGGGAAATAATTAAGTTCTCTGGTTTTTTTTGAGATACAATTTCCAAATTTCATCTTTGCTATTCCTAATTTGTCAAAATCATTTCTTAAAGAATGGCTCTAGTTTGGCAAGACCCCTGCTGCTAGCTGTTTAGAAAATATGTAAACAGGGGCTCCTGAGTGGCTCCGTCAGTTCAGCGTCTGACTTCAGGTCAAGCCGTGATCTCACGGTTTGTGAGTTCGAGCCTCGCATTGGGCTCTGTGCTGACAGCTCAGAGCCTGGATCCTGTTTCAGATTCTGTGTCTCCTTCTCTCTCTGCCCCTCCCCAACTTGTGCTCTGTCTCTCTCTCTCTCAAAAATAAATAAACATAGAAAAAAATTAAAAAAAGAAAATGTGTAAACACACCACCTGTTGCATGTGCATTTAGGCTCACAAATGCTAAGTACTGTAGCTGCTAGACCGTCTGAAATGAAACACTCTCTAGGGATGAGCATGAGAGTGCACACGCTTCACGCAGCACCACGTAGATAATTCCAATGAATCTGCATGACTCCAATTTGTCTTTCCAGAAACTCCCCTGATGTCACTTTCATTCAGTTCTTTTCTATTTGCACTTCCTTCGTGTTGCAAATTGGAATATTCTGTTTTCTGGGAAAATTATTAGAGCACGTTTTCTTTTTCACTGATACCAACGTGATATATAAATGTGTGCTTATGCGCTGACAAATACATATTTTACACTTACTGTGTGCTCTGCCTTCGGGAAATGGATGCGTTCACAGTCAGCAGGTCGGGAGCAGCTTGAAGCCAGAGCTGTAACAGGGGAAGCTGGCGTTTTTAATTAGTAGCTATGGAATTGAGTGTAGCCAAGTGGTTCTCCTTTGTAGCCTTCACATGTGGTCATTTTGTACAGTTAACCAGCTGATGCAGCTGCAGAATTGGTTTTGCCTGATGTATTCGGGAGCTTGCACACTAGATGGTGAGCTCGCTTGCTTGGTAACTGAGCTCTTTGTGGAACTAAATGCTTTCACTTAAATGTTTTTAACTTAAAATTTTTTTAATGTTTTATTTATTTCTGAGAGAGAGAGAGACAGCATGAGCAGGGGAGGGTCAGAGAGAGAGGGAGATACAGAATCTGAAACAGGCTCCAGGCTCTGAGCTGTCAGCACAGGGCCCGACGCGGGGCTCAAACCCACAAACCATGAGATCTGACCTGAGCTTAACCGACAGAGCCAACCAGGTGTCCCCAAATGTTTTTAACTTAAACATCAATGTTTAAAAAAATTTTTTTATGTCTTTTATTTTTATTTTGAGAGACAGAGAGCAAGTGGCAGAGGGGCAGAGAGAGAGGGAGACACAGAAGCTGAGGCAGGCTCCAGGCTCTGAGCTGTCAGCACAGAGCCCGACTTGGGGCTCGAACCCATAGACTGTGAAATCACGACCTAAGCCGAAGTCGGACGCTTAACCGACTGAGCTGCCCAGGCGCCCCAAACATCAATGTTTTAAAATCACGTTACCTAGCTCTAGAGCATTTCCTCAGATTGGAGTCCAGGTTTATACCCATGGCAGATTTAAAATTTGGTTTTTGGCAAAATTATTCCATAAGAAATAAAGAAATTTAACTACAGAACGCTATTATTAATATAGAAATGAAAGAAAACAAAGACATAAAACTATAAAAAAATACAGCTTTTAAACTTTCCATCATTAATTCACTCAGAATTCACGAGATTTTTAGAAGAATGGGTGAAACCAAACCAAAACCCTGGTTTGGGTTATTTAGTTACCTTATGACAATTCCTCTAGCTAAACAAATTATTCCACAGGTAGGTACGTGGACTACCTTCTCCTCTGATCAGAAAATGCATCAGATCATCTTGTTGTCGGTTTTTTTGTTTCGTTCTGTTCTGTTTTGCCATTCCTTCCTTCCAGTGAGATAGGCAAGGTCATGAAATCAGCCAACCTTCTGCTTCACACACACTCTCGGGACTGTTCTGAGGAGAGATGTCTTTCTGCTTCCACTTAATGAAATTAATTCAATTCCAAGTCATTCATTCAACAAGTATTTATTAAGCACCTACAATATGCCAGGCACTGTGCTGGGTGCTGGGGACACAACTGTGGACAAGACAGACACAGTCCCTGCCCTCAAGGGGCTTACAGTCTAGAAGTTACACAGACAAGTACGCGGGCAGTTACAAGGCGGCACGGCAAGGGCTGTGACGGGGAGAGGACACCGAGAGGGCACCTAACTCAGTCTCATAGGCAGCGGGGGGTGGACAGCCATGGACGGCGTCCTGGGGGAGGTGCAGATTTGGTGCTGAAGGATACGGACAGGTTAGTCAGGTAAAGAGACAAGGGGCACTCACAGCTCCAAGAAATAGTATATGCAGTGTCCTGTGTGCTGCTCTTGCGGTTCGTGGGCGGGCGGGGCTGGGGAGGGGGGGAGAGATCATGGAAGAGAGAAGTGAAGACCGGGTCGTGAAGGGACTCATTTGCTCTCGTAAGAGCTTGGGATTTTTCCTGAGGGAACGGTGCGTGTGAGTGGGTCCTCAGACCTGCACTGGTAGAGACTGAACGGGGGGCGGAAACCTTGCGTGGAAGCCAGGTGCCCCGCCCGCCACCTGTCCCTAAGTCCTCTGCCATGACGCCACACCCTGGGCTCCCTCCAGCCCGCCTGGCTGCACACGCTCCTTCAACAGGCCGCTGAGGAGCACGCGTCGGAGCCCTGCTCGCCCCTGAGGCTCACCTCCTCCACCTGTGAAAACTCGACTCCTCCTTCAAGGCCACACCTCCGAAGTCATCCTAACTTGTGCTTGCTGCTGAGATCTCTACGCATCGTGGTGTTTATCTGGACCACACGGCTTATTTATTACTTCGAATGATCCAGACCTTCCTTTGAGCCATATTAATTTCGCCCATACAGAAAGTGGGTTTTGGAAATCAGCATGGGTATAATTTTCTTCACCATTTCCGGTGGAAAACAAGGAGCAATTCTTCACGTTTCTGGTCTACCATAAACGCCTCTTGGTGCCTTTGAGTGTTTTAAATGGAACGAGGGGAACGGGGGGCTGGGGGGGTGAAGCCCAGGAGACACGTTATTTTGTGCAGCAGAGTGTACAGTCAAGTACAATTTGAACACACAGTTACAGAGTATGTTGCTTTTATGACAATGGATCGCTCCCCGATTCAGACACTCCGCCCGTGACAATGTCACGGCTCACAAGGCAAACGTCTGTAAAAGAGGGCGGCTTATTATTTGAAGACGGTAAGGGCTAAGGACACGCTCCAACGTGGCCCACACTTGACTTCTACAAATCCCCTCCTACATCGTCTTAGAATTTCTCAGGCAACTTTTAGAATGGGAAGAAAAAAACCCTTAAGCTCTGTGGACATCACAAGAATGTCCGTTGTTTTATTCTTTTTGGCGGGTACAAAAACCACAATTTTGTACACAGAAGGAGATTATAAATAATACTGATAACATGAGTGACCCGTAGTCTCTCTCGCTTCCACACTGCAGACTGATGACTTCCCAGGACGTCGTTTTCGTGTTGCCTGAGTTCCCGGTACCGAGACAAATGGGACCTGTGGACACCGACTCATGTGACAGAGGGGGAGTTACGGCAACGAGGAGGTGACCAACAACATTTGTAAAAAAAAAAACTCTCTAAAGTTGATTGCAGTGATGGCATTTATATCAATTATTGCAATGTACTGTTCCCTAAGATGGTTAGAAAAAGGAATCGTGTTGTCCTCTACTGAACTGACGTTGGTTAAAAAGCAAGCATGTTTCAGTGTGTTTTCTCCAAAGTGAGTGTAAATACTTCCTTTAAATGTTTTTCACAGGATTTACATGTGTTTATTTTCTTCTTATCACAGTTGAGTGACGTGTTTTCTCAGCTGGAGAGTCCTCCACGGAACACGTGGGTGCTCTGGAGACAGGTTAGCAGGTTCATGGACTTCTCTAACTACTTGGCCCCTTGCGGTGAAGACGGAGGCCTTTCTGAGCAAGAACTTCACAGTTTGATGCGCTAACTCGCAAGTCTGATTAGTTTTTAAGTCCACTCGAGTGAAATTTGTTGCTGTTAATACGCCCATCCCAGCTCCCCTCCCCCCACCCCACTCCCCGAGAAAACCTAAATTGTGAGTTTTCCTGATATAAAATCTGAGTTTGGGTTTCCGAGCTGAGCTCATGCACGCGTTGCTGCTGGGCCGGCGGGAGCATCGGGAGNCCCAGAGGCCCGGTCCGCAGCACCTGCACAGTGCGCGGGCTGCGCTCCCGTCCGTCACCAGCACAGTTTGATTAAGGCACTCAATTATGTTTTTGGTTTTCATGGTAGGTCCGATGCAATGACAGCCAATCCCGAACTCTGTCTAATCGTCGTTCCCGCGTGCACCGCCTTGGGGCAGTCGGGCGTCAAAACGCGGCCATTCTCACCCACGCTCCCAGTGATGGATAGTCTGGCTTTGTTTCTTATGGCTTCAGAAAAGGTCAGCTGGGTGCATGGAAAGGAAACAGAGAGAGTGTGCAGTGTTACGATGCTTCTGTTCCTTCGGCAACGTGAGACACAACAAACACCAAGATATCAATAATTAGACATCTGCATTTTTTCCAATATTCTCTGTGCTCGTAGGAGAACTGTGCGTGCCAGGAAAGGAAAGCTCAGCCACCCCGAGAATGAATCGGCCTCCAATTTGGGCTTCTACCTGTTTCGGAACTAAACTTGAAATCGGAACTAATTTTGGGTTGGCACATCTGGGCAGGACGCGGGTTTCGCCTCGTGGCCCCCTAGGGCCCGGGACGTCTGGTCCCGTTGATAATCTCGCCTATGCTCACCATTGGCAATTGATCCCGCTCTCGTTGGAAAACGTCTTTACGGTGCCGGCAGTACCCTCCAAACCGTGATGAGCTAAGAAACGGCACCTACATTCTTGACAAGTGTTCCTGTCTGGGGAACACAGATCTATCCCCAGACACCTTCATTCATTTGCACCAGGTGTACACATGACCCGGAACAGCACGATTCGTGCCTTATTAGCGTCTTCTGGAAGCAAATTCGTATTTTAGGGAGCTCTGAGTGCTTGAGTGGGGGCGGGGGAGGTGCACGGAAAGGGGGTGTGTTTCAATTCCTCACAAACTGTCCTTGATGGGGAACCTCGTAGCCTGAAGCTACGGGTCAGGATTCTGAAATCCTCATGAAATTCCTACTCTCTGTCACAATGAGTCAGTAGCAGGTAACAAAATTATGCAGAGGAGAGACAGGCAGTGTTATATAAATCTAATGGCTGCTCATTCATTGTCTTTAACTTTTTCCTAGTAGCTGAATTTTAGCGTAAAGTCCAGAGGAAAATAAGGTAAACCAGATGGCCCCTAAGTTTGTTATGGCTCATTATTTATTTTTCTTAACTTATGATATTTCTTAATTCCCTGTTGTGAACACAAGCTTACCTAATTCCTTAGGGATTCTATCCCTGGAACTTAAATATCAGAATAATTATATATGAAATTGTGAAATTAATAATGGGAGCAGAAAATGGTGTAATGTAAAGGTTTAGGGATCAGATACCCTGATAAAGTCACACTGTTAGTCAGTAGCTTATCGATGATAAAAACCAAGGTCATTATCATAGTTCTGTAGCAAACAGGCTGAGCAGTTAATTTTTATTTTCGAAATCAGAAGTCGGGATACAATCTCTACAGAAACTACTTATAACTAAATTAAAATAAACCAGGACCAGAGTTTGAATTTGTTTCCTCAGATTCCCTTTCAATATTTAATATTAAGTAAAATAATTATTTTTTAAAAATCTAGTGGTTTAATTTGTTTTCATGTTTTTTGAAGAGGAAATATAATTAATCAAAGCGTTAATTTTTTTTGAAAGGACTTTTTTTTTTTTTCCCAGAAGGCTTTTGCTGTTAAATCTATTTTGGTTTCCTTTCTGTTCTTGATTGGCTTTGTGAAGAAAGGAACATATCCAAATGGAAAATATTCCATACACAGATCCAAGTAATCTTCTATAGATTACTTCTCTATAGAGTAGTACAATTTTGTCTTTAAATCTTAGCATTCTTAGTTAAAATTAGTTTTTAATGTTCATTTATTTTCAAGAGGGGGGAGGGGCAGCGAAAGAGGGAGACAGAGTTCCAAGCAGGCTCCAGGCTCCGAGCTGTCAGCACAGAGCCTGATGCAGGGCTTGAAGTCACGAACTGTGAGATCACGACCTGAGCCAAAGTCGGATGCCTAACTGACTGAGCCACCCCAGGCGCCCCTTAGTATTCTTAGCTTTTAGCATTATTCTGTCTTACACTACGTCTCCTGCTTCTTCCATAAAATGTCATTTCTATTCAGCTTGCTGCGAACCTATCGGGGCTGCTCAAATTGGAAAACTTTTCCTATGAACTTATACATGGTCTGGGTTATCTTACATTGTTGAGACTAAAGGCAATGACGTTAAGTGTATGTGTTCCTGTGTAGGATAATCACTTTCAGAGTAAATATTCTACATATTGAAGGTTTCAGGTTTTGTTTTTGAGATTCTAGAACATTAAATTATCAAAAAAATTGCATAATTGTGGATAATAGAGTTTTTGGAAAGAAAAATGTACAGTCTTCTTCGTGCAAATCATTTCACTTACCCTGAATGCCACTAAGTCTTTTTAAAAACCATGGACACGAATGGAGGTGAATCATTTGTTAAGCTGTAATGCCAGGTTCTGACTCCAAAAACACTATTACATGTAAGTTGTATGCATACAAGCTGGGAATTTATATCTCTTTAGCAACTTCCCAGAATTCTGTAATGAACTGGCATCCGTGTTTGTTTCTAGAATTTTCTAAGGTTCTTTTTCTTTTCCTTGCAACCGTGCCCTTGGACCTTGTTGATGGGTGGAAGGTTGGTGCTATGCCAAAGAAAAGTCAGTTGTAATGAACCGGTAATAAAAAACCAAACCAAACCAAACCAAACCAACAAACAAACAAAAAAAAACACCCTCCAAAAAGATCTTCATTTTAAGACATAAAATTCATTCCAGAATTAAATCCAAGTAATAAGCTCTGAAAACTTGTCAGATATTGTTTCTCTCAGTTTGGGAAAATCTCTCCTCATCTGTGAAACTATTAAGATACAAGCATTTCTATAATAGCCAAGAGACCTTGACGTTATCATTGTTTGTTGTTTTGCGATCGGGAGACGAGCTGAAAACATTCTGATCTGAGTGAACTGAGAGTTTGTTCTTAATTCTTTCCCACAAAATTGGGAAAGAACCATTTGGGGCTTATCTGTGTGCACTTATCCTCAGGCATCCATTGATTTCTAGATTCTAGACAAAAGCAGTTAGATCTTGGTAAAAGAGAATGGCTTTGTTCTCTGTTTTAATATACTAACAAAGTGTTTCAATAGCCTTTTATATAAATAAATATCAAAATTAAGCATATTTATCTGGCAGTACCTCAGGTGTACATCTTGGGAAAATTATCTTGGGTTTTTGAGTCTCGGTTCCATCAGGCACTGAATGTCTCTTGTGGGCTCAAAGGCTCATATGTCATTGTAAACAGAATGAGCAGCGTATTTAGGTGAGTATTATGTATAATTTTAGAAAATGGGTCTTACAGACCTGATTTTAGGAAGAGCAGTAACAAATGCTTTCAGATCTTGTTTTAAAAACCACTTTCTCTCATTAGAGGAAAAATGGAGTGGACACTTGATTGTTAAAAAAATTATCCCCATCGCCTACATTTCACTGAATGTTTACGACTTTTTACTGTGGCCCAATGAGAGCATGTGAGGAAGTGGGTGGACCTGGTGTACTTAAAAGCAACGGAAATGGGAGGAATAAGACGCCATCATAATTCACTGTGATTTTTATCTCTTGCTGTCTCCTCCCAAAGAACATGTACATTGCTGACATCGTTGATGGAGAAATTGCTGTCTTGCCTAAAATGTACACTGTGAACATAAAAGCTGAATTTTGTCGAATACATATGAAATTGTGGTCAATAGGACGACCACTCGTACCTAAAGGTCTGGCTCAAGGTACTGTCAGATGAACAAAGAGCAGGGTTGCACTCTTAAAAAATATAGAATGATGGTTAATGCAAAAACGGATCAGAATAGGAGCTAAAATTTTTTGAGCACTTACTGTGTGTTTGGAGTTGTTTCTAAAAAAACTATACAATCACATCGAAACAGGCAACTGTCTAAGCACTGATCATGTGAAGCAGTTTTAGGCTCATTTTGTTAGCAATTCTCCTAAAATTGGATTGTTCCGCAGTAAACCCCAGAACTGATTTCCATTTTCTCCCAAATTTGGGGGCGGGAACGCTGTTGCGATCATTTTACAGAGCAATCCTGGAGGCCTCTGTTTGTCTTTGTGACCCTTTCAATGCAGATATCTATTGGCAACATAAAGTTTCGAACAGTGCATCTGCAGCCAAAGAAAACCGAGCCACTTCGCACTTGAAGTGTTCAAAAATATAAAGCTCTACTCGGAAGCAAGCACTATCACCACTGGACAGAGAGGTCACAACACTGCGTTTACAGGATGCATCGCCCACTCACTGTAGAAGCCCTAAGTCCTACCCCTAAATTTTAATACTTTCGGTTCCATATACGTTGTAACCTTCTCTATAGGTTGCTAAATTCTGGGTATTCTGCGAGGAAGTTGGGTTAAAAGTCTGTGCACTCTTTGCCACCTTCATTCTCTTCGCTTCTGCCCTGGACTTGTAACAGAACTCTACCAAAGCCACCAGCATCGCCAAGCCCAGGCCGCCGACCAGAATGTAGAAAACGCCCGCCACATTGCTCAGGCTCAAGGCGCTCGTCTTGTCCTGGGGGGAGGGGGGGAAATAAAGACATTGCAGTTAACCGCGGAAGTGTCACACCCGGAAGGCATAACAACACACGAAATCCAGACAACTAGTTAAAGCAAGTGCCCAACTGAACCTGAAATTATTTACGTGTGTAGTTATTTACTGATGTAGGTTTACAGATTTAAGCATAAAGCTTATAGCTCTCAGGAGAAGTGAAATTAGGATGATTACTGATAAAACTGTGTGTAATTACAGTCAATAAAAGTTGTGACATTTTATCATTACTAAATATGCAGGCAAAAACCACCCCACTCAGCCAGAGAGCAGCGTTTATGTCTTTACGTAGCGAGGCAGAAGTGGGCTTGTTATGAAGTTTGAAAACGGCATGTTCAAAACCCGGTTACACGGGAAGGAGATGCCTCCTAGTTTTCCCGCCGCTACGCAAGCTTAGGGTGTTGGAAATTTCTCTTGAATAAATCTCACTTCAGGTTTCCTACTTAAGGAACTCGGGTTTTTCAAGGTACCAGTTTCACATTTTCTCATTGTTGCCCTACCAAATATTTGGTCTTAATGTGCTAGGTCCACGTGATTTGTTCCCTCAGTCACGTGTGCATGGGAATCTTAAATATTATATGGCCTTTGGGAATAATGATGTATTCATCACACTTCGGTAGCTTTTAAAAAAATAACCTCAAAAAATACACAAATTACCATGGCTAATCGAGACATAAATTATTTTTGTATGGATTAGTTGATGACTATTTTTTTTTTTTTGGCTGAAAAGTCAGATTCCACTCCCACTTAAAAATACGTAATCAGTTAATACTTTAGGCATATTATTCTACAGAGCCTTCATATACATATATTATCTCGTAAGAAATTTGGAGATAGTCAAGCATACGATTGGAAGATACTAAAATTGTAAAAATAATTTAGAATTTTTTCATAATTTGTCAAAACAGAGTTCTATTACGTCACCTCGTTTGAGGAAGTGCTTTGGGCAGACTACGTGCACGAGGCCCTGTGGCCGTCGTCGCCAGCCGTCTGTTTTGTGCGAGATGTGAGTCAGACACGTGAATAGTTTTATTAGGGGAGTATTTAAATCAAAAGATATACTATGTACCCAGTCGGCTTAGCCGCAATATTAGCTGATTGGGCCAAAAATTTAGGGTAACTTCATTTTTAAAATAGTCGCTCACTAAGTATTTATGCTTTTCTGACTTTGCGTCAGGATCTGAGAGAACGACTTCCTTGTTTGGCCAAGCGGCTCTCATTCCGCTCTGGTTCAAAGGCGGGAAAAAAGGGACCAAAACGGAGGGATCGGCTCTGAAAAGCGATCATCAGTTAACAGCACTTTGTCTCTTTCTTAAATTAATGGAGGCTCTCCTACTGAAGCCGTTTACTTGTTTAATGTCTTAGAAGAACCAGTATTTTTTTCTTTGTAAAAGAAGATAAAAAATTTCAAGAGTCTCCAGCCATGGCCTTCGGCCCCCGTTATCAGTCTATTTATCTGTGCGGGTAACTCGGTCTCCTGACAAACGGTGTTACGATTTCCCCCGGGAGGAAGCATTCCCTTTAGAACGCAAGCCGGTTCTCACCCGCGCGCGGCTGACTCGGGGGCGCACCCGCTGCGGCAGGAACGCACAGCCCGGAGGCCGCAGCTGGGGGCTCCCTCTCGGGGCNGGGTCGGGCGCCCGGGATCCTTGTGAACAAGCTCCTGTCCTGCAAAACCCCTCCTTCCTTCCGGGGCACGTCTGAGCCCTTCCTGCCGGGTGTCACCTAAGGGTCTCGGGGGAGCAGCTCGGGCATCGTCACTCAGGACCCACGGCCCAGGGATCCAAGAGTCGCCCCGGGGCTCACCGCCCTGCTGACACGTGTGTGTGTGTGTGTGTGTGTGTGTGTGTGTGTGTGTGTGTGTGTGTGAGAGAGAGGGAGAGAGAGAAATAGAGGACGGAAGGGGGGCGGCAACTCCCTGCATCTCCCTTGTCATTGTCTGTTTCTCCTCGCTTTCACGAACGTTCAGAGACCCCTTGAGTCTCCCCTGACACTCCCAAGGCTGCCATGGCCACTCTGGCTCCGGCTCCTCACGCCCCACTTCTAGAAGACACTGAGCGCACCTGGGCAGGCGTACGGGGATTGATTACAGGGGATTAAGTCCATCAACTTTTCTGCCCAACCAGGCACTGCACACGTAACGACGGTGACCGTGCTGGCTGGCCCTGAAGGGGCCCTTACGAGGTGCCAGGAGCTGTCAGAAGCATTTTACATGTTCACATACTATGATCACCTGCATTTTACGAATGAGGAAACCAAGGCACAGAGAGATTAAATCATTTAGTCACACAGCTAGGAAGGAGCTGGATCAGGTGACTTCATAGCTTGTGCAATGAGAAACATGAATAGCAGGAAATGGAGTTTCTGGTTAATCGAGTTTTCTGATTAACAGTTATGCCCAAACTCCGTTTTTTTAATGTTCTGAAAAAAGTTTCTAAAATATGTCTTTTTACCTGTTTTCTGAATATGATTTCATTTTTGTATCGATGTTGCAACATCTTACAAGGTTCATTGTTCCATTTAGGAAGTAATATGCATTTGCCATGTTCCTCGAAATTTATATTGTGTTTCCGATTAAAATCTATAATAGGCGTGATTTAACACTTTCTGCTAAAGGCTGAGTTTAGGGGTGGGGCCAGATGAAGATTTTGGTAGACTGGGGTGCTTGGTAATTTGGCCTCAATCTAGGCTTTCTATTTATACCCTCCGACTCCTATTTATGATGATTACAAAACCCCACGCCAGGTTGGCTGCTGAGCTGTGAACTCCAGAAGCCACATCTCATTCATCTTTGTAAGACAGTATTTATCTGACTCAGAGCAGAGTTGCTATATTTAAAGTATTTTGAATCGAGAGCAAGCTTTTCCATTTAACTGATACTATAAGAGTTCTGGGGCCCCAGGCTGTTCACCAAAGCGGTTTTAACACCTGCACAGGTATGACCTGTGCTACGCTTCGAGAATGGGGTTCTCTGGGAAGAGGAGGACTTCATGCTAAAAAGGCAAGGAACACAGAAGCAGAGTTTCCTTCCAGGGTCTTCTAGAAGGGACGTCCTGGAGGTACTGCTTTCCATCCTCCCTTAACCTTCCCTCTTGCCATTTTATTCCTTTTGCTGTTCACTCCAGGAGCCTGGTTTTATACACAGGATGAGTAGCCTGGAATTGTGAACTTAAGATACTTAGTATGTGAGCCAAGCTTAATGGTCAGCTGGTGGAATTTTGGACACTGACCAAGGCTTTCACTATTGGGAGATCCCTGGTTTTTGTTTGCCACACCTTTTTTTTTCTGCTTACAAATTCATATTTCTAGTAATAATCCCTTTAATGCTGCGCTGGTCTCTATGGCTATGGTGAGGCGGAGAAGGCCGCTTATGTCATACTTTAAAGACAGGCATGGGCCACAGTCTCCCAAGTGCCAAATTAAAAACGGGTCTTGTGTGATCGAACACAGTTTCTAAAGAAGACATCAGGTGCTGATCACATTTACAAGATGATTTTTATAGGAATATCCACATCCATGGCTTACCTATTTAATATACACAGAGGAGAATAAGGTATAAAACAAACAGAAAAAAATCAATAACTTTATAGGTCATGAATGATTACAGGCATTGCCAAAACTTTCAATTAGAACCAGGGTTAAGTAACTCGCTTCAAAACTGGAATAAAATTCTATGTATGGTTTGTACTCAGACAGAACCATATCAGATTAATCGAAGAGGACAAGGAGTTCTAGACATTGATGTTTTAAAATTAGTTCATTGTTAATTAGTAACTTCTGTTATTTTATTTGCAAGAATAAGGATGAATTTCTTATGATCATAAAAAAAGACCACATTGCAAAAATAAATACATTTTCAGAGAAATGTATTTGTGCCTCCCATATCATGCCTTCCTGCTTTAATATTTTTTTTAAGATGCAGAACCTTTTTTCTCATTTCTTTTCTTAAATTTTTACATTGCAGTTGAAGCCTCTTGGTTGAGGCTGCAGGGTCAGGACGCCATGCCGCGGGAACGGCATCAGGTGAGTGGGGATGCTAATTATTTCGCAGCCACGGGGTGCGACAAGGCGCCACAGCGACTCTAACCGGTCCGGGTGTCGGTTATATTAAACCCTAAGTGCCTTGAGAGAAAAGACAGTGCTAATTCTCTTTTTTCCCCAGAGCTACTGGCACAGGGCCCAGTGAAAGCAGAAGGTTAGTAATTTCCTCCTGAATGGAAGGCTGGAGATGCGCTCCGCGGTAATAATCCTGCAAATGACAGGCGGGTCACTTATCTCCTCCAAGGAACCTGTTCGTTGGGGATTCTCGGTGCAAATTTAAATCCTTGTCTCTGCATGGGGAGGGGGTGGGAGCTTTCTGTGGTTTTCCTCCTTCAGGCGAGGGAGTCTTCTCCTACCACGGGTCTGCATTTGAGAATCAGAGAGCCGCGGATTTCGGCACACCTGTGCTGAGCACCTGACTGCGCAACTTCCCTCCTACTCTGAAGGGGCCTCATTTAATGGTCTCTTCTGTGGGGGCTCGGCCCGCGGCCCAGGCCTCAGAACCAGCCGGGTCCCCACCTGGGCACTTCTCCCGATTTTACCTCCTGGAGGAAGATCAGGCCTCTGGGGAGGGGCGAGGCAACTGTGAAAAGGAAACCAGTCACCAGGAGAAGGTACCGAACAAAAGCAGAAAAGCAACTGCCTCCCGGCAATTTGCTTTGGCCGAAGTTAGGCCGGGGCATTTTAAATATCACCTTCTATTTCACATTCACAGTAGGGCATCATTAACATTTAGATTGCAACCACCTACTCGCTTGGGGATAAATGTTACATCAATATACAGCCTACTAGGAATGTTTTTTAGCGTGAGAACAAAATTCCTGAGGGAAAATAAAACATACTGTGATAGCATTTGGGGGGAACGTTTTAAGTTTTACAGCACTTCGTTAAGATTTGAAGTAACGTTTTAGAATATCACTTGGCAGTTCGTGTTTGGTAAAAGGCAAGTATTGCGTACCCGTGGGAGCAACAGTTTGATTTTTGAGCAGACAGCAAACATTTACTTAGTGTCCATTATATAGCAAACAATATGTGGGATACAGGCATGAAAAGCCCACTGCCTTCTCCAAACTCTTCTTTAAATGAACCAATATAACTTTCACTAGATAGAGTTTTCCATTATGCACACGTGTCTGCTCTGCGAGACTTTTTCATGGACACTAAAATAGGACTTTTAGTAGAGAGTTTTATCTGTTAAGCAGGGTGACACTTCTATTGGTGATAAAAATAATCATTTGGGGGCAAAATTGTTCTGATGGACTAGAATATCTTTGCTTTTTTGGGTGCCATTAGAGCACATTTTCTTATATTTCTAATTTGCATGGAAAAGTAGATTCTCGGTGCAAATTTAAATATTTTCTCTGCACTTATTTATTTATTTACTAAGGTTTTTATGGAAGCTATCAAGTTGGGCCCCAAATATAAACAGGGTTAAGTTCCTCAAGTAAACATATGGCCGATGCCTCGCACGGAGAGACCTTGCAGGTCAACCAGCCCAGAGGTGGCCCTCAGGATCCTCGCCACCCTCTCTCTGCTCTTTCCCTCCACAGGGATTCTTTCTGAGGACCAGGAAGTGGGCGGTCAGGGTTGGGTCCAGATGGCCCTGTGGCTCCTTTGTCATGCCTCTCTCTGGCTAGAATGTTCCCTTCACAAGGTTTATCCTTCCTCTTCCTGCTACAGAGCTGGTGATTAGACAGGCAGAGACAAAGGAGCTAGATCTGAAGGTCTTTTTGGACCGGGAAAGAGGGGGAAGTTAGCGGCGTCGGCAGAGAATGGGGTTCACAGCCACGCCAAGAGGCACATGGTTCCATGGGTTCGGTGGCCAAGCAAGAGAATTTATATCCTAATCAAGAAACCGAAGACAAGCAAGATTTCCCGTTTTGGGCAATTTGTAGATTTTAAAAGAACAACAAGAGTGCATACTTTAAAATTTGTGAGATTCTTATGTGCCAGTTGAAAGTACATAAGAGAGGGGCGCCTGGGTGGCTTAGTCGGTTAAGCGTCCGACTTTCGCTTAGGTCATGATNGTACATAAGAGAAAATTCAGTCAGAATAGTCCCACCTCTGGGGTGTTTAAGCCATTACACAGTGAAGAAGGGTTCTGGGACAGAAGTTGATAATTTCCGTTGCTTGTATACCTTTTTCACCTGTCGATGCTGCTTAGGGAAAAAAAAATCTGGGAATATGTCACGGATGTAGTAAGACATTGCTGAGTGGGACTTGTTTTTGTAGCCGGATCATTTTGTAATTTGATCTACGTATGGGAGGCAAAAAATGTCTAGTTCCCATGACTATCCTTGATTTTTCATGTCACTCAACATTTAATGGAAGCCCGAGGGTCCTGGGTGGAGATATGACCTCCTAGAAAGTATCCCCTGGAGTCAAGTTGCTGCTACTACTTACAAACGCCACGTAGCAGCGCCAGCCTTGCGACGGCGAAGGAAACACACAGGCTTTCCGTGTTCGCCCTGCTCGCTTCACTAAACTGCTCTTTCAAAAACTGGGATCCCTCCCTGCTTTGTAAATTGAGCCACACAGAACTACAGCGTCTGCTCCACAACCCCTTCAGGCCAGAGACGCGCGGTGACTGTTTCGGTGGGGCTGGTGAGCGTGTCCCCAAATTGGTCCCAGTTGCAAATATTTTTGCTTTGACAGTAATTGCACACTTTGGTTTCAAAGGGACGTGACTTGCCATTTCTGGTGTCCCAAACCCCGTCTCCCAGCAGATGCACCTGTTACTGTACATACTTTTTACCCGCTTGTGGTGACATTGAGGCTGACCTTGGAGTCACCGCCCCCGCTGCCACACTCTCCTTTGTCGTACCACCATTTGTTTTTCAATTTGTCCAACAGGCCTTGTTCATTCAGTTTTAAAACTGCCAGGTTAACAGCATTTCTTGAAACGATAAAACATATTTTGTAAGAAACTGCACAGCTGTTAAGATGTTAGCAGGAATGAGGACTTAAGCTCTTTTATAAGCTTCTCCCAGATGCTAAATAAACCTCTCATTTTGCCGTCTGCACCCCTCCCCCCTTCCACTGGAGTCCAAACCAAGGGCGATTGTAACTAATTTCAGAGGGGATCAAAATCACCTGCTGTTCAAAGTCAGGGTTCATTTGTTGTCGGATAACTGAGACCATCATCAATCAGTGACAGGGATTTATTTATTTTTTTTTCTTTTGCAAAACAGCAGTAAACTTGAATTTACTAGTAATTGAGAAAGAATTGTGCCTTAAATTCCTCTGCCTCTAAGAAGGTCAACAACCAAAAAGAGACTGAAATGAAAATTCATCCCCAGAAACATCACCGCAGGAACAGACCAAAATGGCGGCCACTGATTTTTGTGAACTGGTGTCCTGACAACAAAGAAAATTCCCTTTATTGTCTGTGTGAGCTTAGTTTGTCCATTTGTTTCATTTCATTGGCCTCCGACTCTCGGATTTGCATGTTACCTGGACTACAAATCAGGGGATAATCAAGTAAAAGGGAGCAGGAGCCCTTTGGGAAAAGATCTTACATTTGAATTTTGTGTTGATTCTTAAAGGCTTTGGATGCTCTTTAGAAACCAGGATTGCACAGCCAATTTGCCTGTTAAAATTAAGTAATGAAAACCCCAGGAAGTCCTGCGGCATGTGGTGTGGACTTTGCAAATAAACACTCGAGATGCGATTTCCTCCGTGTGTATCTCTATCGGGGAATGAGGGAGAAGACTGAAAGGATTCTCTAAAAGGATTACAGATATGTCACGGGCTTCTGCCTGCCAGATACTTGGTTTCCTACTTGCTTTCAAGTTACAGTTTTTAAATGAGCCATTAGCTCTTTCAAGAGGTTTTCCCACCATTTAATGCAATTTCTGTTAAAGCGAAGGAGTGGCTTTATAGACTGAGAATTTGAGTTATGCTTTTCGATGAATGCTGAGTTTGGTGATTACTTAATACCAGATGAATTATAAGTAAAACAAAACAACCACATATTAATGAACAGGATTTGAAAATTGATCTGCAAATGAAATATTGTTTTGTTGACTAGTATAAAGTATCACTATTTCACCACTATCAGCCTACTGAAGTGTTTATTTTCTTAAAAAGGGTTTATACTATTTCATGTTAAACAATGTTCATTTTCCAGGGTTGTGACAGTCTGATCCATCTGGAGAATAAACATGTCCCATGAGTAAACCATACACTTTGAGGGCACTCATTCTTCTTGAGAGCAGACTGCCATTTACAAAATGCAAATTAAATAATGTGCAGTTCCCACATTCCCCGGTAAGGGCCACACTAGTGTGAAGTAATTAATACATTTCCTCAAGTGAACACTATCATGTGGTCAGTTTAATCACCAAAGAGACCAGACTGAAATTTAAGAATGAATGACTATTCAGTGAAGAAAGAGAGACCTATTTAAAAAAAAAGTTTCTGGGAGAAAGTCCTTCTACTCTATTTTGGGTCCACAATACATTAAATTTGTCTTCCAATGATTTAAACCGAACTACTAAAATTTTTTGTTTTGGAGAAAATTCTTTTTATAATCCACGTTATTTTAGTCTTAAACATTCATATTACATTTGTTTTAGTGAAGTGGTAGCCCCAGAATCTTATATGTTGGTTTAGACCATTCCTTTGATGAAACTGAAGTCATTTCATGAGAGGGTTATTTAACAGGGTTCTATTAGCCATATCCAAAGACAGTTCCACAGCACAGGAGAAAACAAAAAGCAAAATAAAGGAATGGATAAGGAAAAAAAGTTTCATGTTGAGAAAACAGTTTGGAATAAAGTTTTTTTACAAAATTATTCTACGACATTGTCTTTCTGATACTAACAGGCCATGTAAAACCAGTTTAGTTTCACACTGCTATCCACACCTGCGTGCAAGTATGTCTGTATTTGGTTAATATAATATACGTGACCAGTAGGAAAGTCACTGCCCAGTTCACAACCGATCCACATGTTTTCCTTCCAGAAACATGTGTTCTCTTGACAGAGTCCACTTGATGCTATGATATGTAAATTTGCTTTTCTTTAATGATGCATAGGAGGTAACTTATAATTAATATTCAGAACGAAGTCTTTAGGTATTCAAGATTTCTTTGCCTGGTCGAACTCCCTGTTTTCTACAAGTGTCTGACTACAGATGCAATTTCTTCATATAACCAGTTAGGTCTCGCGGCCTCATGTCATTTAAACTGAAGCGTTAACCACACGTGTAAGGACCGTATGAACATCTGTCCTACCTAACTGATGGAACACGTTGCCTTTATACATTATTAATACTGAGAATCATCAAATGACTTAAAAAATACATAAAATGACTTCACTCATTTTGCTAGGATAGATTTAAAAGCATTTTTGTTTATCTAGGCAAGAGAAAGAAGAAACCCCAAAGGAGTAACTGGAAGCAAGCTTAGGAAGTCCTAAGGAGTGGGGTGAATGAGCCCCCGAGAAAGCAGAGCCTTGCTGCAGCACGTTGTAGGGTTGCTTTGCAGTCGCCTTCATGTGTTTCGGGCATAGATTTCAAAATCAATGTCAGAAAGATATCAATGATAAGGGATATTCTTGTCCCTATTACACTTTAGAGAAGCTAAAATAGGGGTCTGCCAAGAAGATAAGAGATAGAAGAAAAATGTTGTCGGCTATTCCCGACATTAATTATTCCTTTGAATTAATAAACTGCTGTGAAATGCAGCTTTTACAAGTAAACTCAATTGAATGGATTGCTTCCATTTAAAAATGCAAGGAGAAGAAGAAACGGTAAGTGACCACATTCTTGCCGGATGTGTAAACCACAATCGTTAGCCCAGGCGTGTTGGCAATGACCTGTTTATAGACTGAGTAACACTCAGGTAACTGACTTCTTGCCTTTGCCTTTGGTACCTGATGGGAATTCTACGTAAGAAAAACCCTTCTCCAAACAGTCTTTAAATAATAGTGAGATGATGGGGAACTTGATGCAGGGTGGAATGAAAATGCTCATCTAGCCAAGTCCCAGGATCTCAGGAAGTTTACTCCTGAAATTTCCTTCAGTTTAGCTGGAGATCATGAACACCCATAGCTCAGTGGCTTAGCATCCGGGACCCATTTTTGTTAACAAGACTCTCACTGAAACACCACATTCAACAAAAGCTTTACTGCAGGAGCCTACAAATCCAAACCTCTCCCATATATTAATACTGGGTAAATTCATCTAGTGCAAAGCAAGATCTTCCTGTTAAAAGCAGGCTTAATTCAGGCTAAGGCATACATCTCTTACCCTCCACCCTTCCATAAATAATCTATCATTAAATTCTATAGGTTTCGATATGCTTTTATGCTTAATTTATGACTTACTCATTTATATTTACTTCTGGACCATATTTCTTATAATTTTTCTATTGGTGAGGTTTTAAAATTTACATCTAACAAAATATTTACCAAATAAGAATATTTTTAAAGTTTAAGTTTAGGAAAAGTATTTTTATGATTCCCTGGATTTAAGAATATTATTATAAAGGACTGATACATAAGCCCTAGACTTAGTATCTATACACAGTATATTTAAGGCATATGCAGTTGGTAGAACAGATAGTTGGCAACATTGTATTTAATCTGGTAAAAAAAAAACCCCTCAATTCCATTTTACTTCATAGAACAGATATTTCCTTGTTGGTGATGAAGTCGATGTATGGACAGTTTATCTGTCTAACCTGCTGTGGAATTTTCCTAGTGCTTTATTATCCATATAGGAAAGGACCTAGTAGTGATGCACACAGTAGTGATGCACATCACCTTTAGCATTGCGCTCTCTTAACCGGAATGCTCTGTTCATACTAAACTCTCTATCTCTCTTTCTGCTTTAAGATTTTATTTTTAAGTAATCTCTATACCCAATATGGGGCTTGAACTCACAATCCTGAGATTAAGAGTCACACACTCCACCGACTGAGCTGACAGGGGCCCCTACACTCTCTATAAAATTTAAGTATCAGGTGTTCAAGAGTCCAGCATGTTTACTTGAATGATGCCAGATGATAGTTTTCATAGTCACCATAAATCTTTAAAAAAATTAAAAATTGAGTAAAGCCACAAGACATTGTGTAAACAGGTAAGAAAATCCCTCTAAAATCAGCAAAGGCCATCAGTAGATGGAAAGACATGTAAATCATACAGAAATAATTCAACATGACTTGGGATCACGCTGATGTGAATTCAGACAATTCTTTGCGAATTCAATTCTGTACCACTTGTGTCAGGGAAGACACAAGTAAAGATGACGCTGAGTACAGTCAGGGATTTTATAAGGTGTGCGTCCGCATCCACTGATGCCTGAATTAAAAATGAAGAGGGACATAAGATGGCTTTAAACAACAAAAGCTTAGAAACAATTCCTGTTCTTGGAAATTATTGACAATGTTGATAATAACATTAATTAATATTAATGGTTACTGGCTAATATTATTCTCCTTTGAGAAATCAACTCTAGTAAGTTCATCAACAATTCTGACAAGGGGGCTGGATAAATCTCATAGTCTATTTCTGAAGCAAAATATTGAAAGCAATTTATATGCCTAAGAGGAAGGGAGAATTAGTAAGTTTGGGGGCGTGACAGTGATTGTGAAGCTTGATCTGGGTATAGAATCACTATTACACGTCTGACATTGTGGTATCAGATTCCTCTGAATGGGGGCAGTGTATCTACATTTTTACAAAGCTTCTGAGGTGATGGTGGTATTTATTCATAAGTACCAATAATTCATATGGCTGAACACTTTACAATCATTAAAAGTTTTTAACAATGAGGAAAAATAATTATAGTATACTGTTAAGTGAAAAAAGAAATTTGTATCTTCACTACGACTTTAAAAATAAAAAATATATATTTATAGAGACCTTAATAGAAAAATATTAGAAAAAACACAACAAAGAGCTATCTCTGGACTTAGGGATTATGGTTAATTTGGGTTGCATTTTGTTTTTTATGTTCCCTCACCCACCCCAAATGGTCTACAATAAGTGATACTTTATTAATCAGTAAAAACAAACAAAAATATTCTCAATTTTATAATTTTATATTATTTTATGATATAATGTCTAAAAGAACTGTTTTATGCAAACCAAAATATACATTCTATTTTAGATCCAAAAAAACAGAAATGAGGAAGAGGTGGACTTTAGGAGTTATTCTTACGGATGTCAGAAAAGCCTTCGTTGCCCCTGCACTGCTCTGCTCCACCTGGTTCTGTCTCTAGCTACAGGCTGGAGGGTGTGAGACACACTTGGCTTCCACCAAAATTCCATCTCATGTGAGGGGAACGGGTGAGGCAGAGAGTATGAGTGACGCAGGGATTAGCGCCCTCCCCCAGAGAGGATCCACAGGAGGTTAATGGAACTCTCCTAGGTCTGGAGAAGACTCGAGGTCTCAAGACAAGGTGAGCTTTGCCCCTGAGGCCTCACGAGCAGCTTGTCATTGTGGGTGCACTGCAGTCCTGCTAAGCGGGCCACGTTATAAAATATGTATGTACTGCTGTTTTTAGGAAAAGAGTTTTCATGGCTGGCAACTACGTTTTTCCCCAAACAAATAGTAGAGATCCTAAGAATAAATTCTTTTCATTTTTTGCAGGTTTTTTTTTTTAAAGAAATAAAAAAACCTCTTTCAGGTTTTTTTTTTTTAAAGGAAATAACATACGACACATTTACTGTATCTGTTTTTTGAAATTAAACTAAAATTTCAGATTGGAAAACTCATTGGATTTAAACTTTGTTATGCAGCAGATAAATATATGCAGAAAAACTTCCAGGACCATCTACTAAGAATATAGTAATTTATGAAATATGCATAATAATCAACTCTGCACTGGGGCGCCTGGGTGGCTCAGTCGGTTAAGCATCCGACTTTGGTTTGAGTCATGATCATACAGTTTGTGGGTTCGAGCCTCACATCGGGCTCTGTGCTGACAGCTCAGAGCCTGGAGTCTGCTTTGGATTCTGTGTCTCCCTCTCTCTCTGCCCCTCCTCCGCTCACCCTATGTCTTTTTCAAAAATAAATACACATTTAAAAAAATAAAAAATAAATAAAAAACCAAAACTCTGCAGAAACTATTGTTTCTGTTATTTAAATGATGGTGGCAATGCACTATCGTCCCTCTTGTCCCAAGTGTGACATACATCTATCATATGGGATTTTATTTTTGTGGTTTAATTAGTGATGTCTCCCCAGTTAGTGGGGTTTGGGGAAAATCAGCCACAAAACTGAGAAGTTATAACAACAACTCCAGAACTTTGTATAAGGTCATTGAAAGAACTGTGCTATCAATCAAGAAAATAGAATAAGTAAATAAAAATTAATAGGCTGTCTGTCAGATGATAAGGAGTAAGAACTAAGTGTGCCTGCTTCCGAGGAAACGCACTGGCCTCCACGATTCTACCCCTTCTCAGCTGTTGAAGGCCTGAGGAGTAACCAGCTCTTAGCATTATCAACGCTCCACTAAGTTTTCAATTTAACTTGTAGCTGTGCTATTACTGTTCTTCCCAAACTATTCCTTCCTGTAAACAAGCACAAGGCTCTTTTTGCTTCACTGGATTTGTGCACTTATTTCCAAAGGCAGAATTTGGGCTAAACTGCTCTGCATATACATGCAAATGTTTTTGAGAAAAGACAGTAAGTTTTCATCCCAGTTTGCTTACACAATGAGAGGTAAGATTTGCTAAAATGGCACCAACCAATTCCTAATTTAATATCAAAATTGGGAGGGAACATTTTTTTAAGTGGAAAGACAACTCAGACCCAACATGATGTACAGTGAGCACTTGGACACCCCTGTGATTGGGAAGGATTTATTGTCCCTGTGTTGGATTTTGGATGACACATATGCGATTAACTTAGTGTATAGAGTCCTTTGCATTTCACACTCCAAGTAAGTCAAAGACAACTAAATAAATTGAGTAGATATGAGGTTAGACTCCAGAAATTGTCTCTAAATTGTGTGTTCCTTGGAATTTGCAGGACTAATTCCTATTTCAGGACTGGGTCTGAGGAACGTGATTCGTTGAAGAACATTGTGATTTTTGCGAGGATGTCTGCCAGTAACTTAGAGCACTAGCTAGAGATTATGAGAAATGGAAATTTTAATTCTGTTTTTGGCATTAGATTTTTAAAAAATGTAATCCTTGCAAATATTTCATGTAGTTCAGTTTCACGATTTTGTCAAATTTAGGTCACAGAGTAGAATTTTCTATCTTCCTTTGGGTCAGGGGCCTCTTTTACAAGTCTGTGGAGGGTGTGGCTACTTTCTCAGGACAAAGGCACAAACATACAAAATCACAGGGTGGGGATTCACAAACCTTGGAAAGGCAATCCTGAACAGAGATAAGAAGTGTCTGTTCCAGATTCTAGTAGCACTTATTTTAAATCAACTGACTACTTTCAAGTATGTCTATTAAGGAAAGGGAAATAAAAATATTTCTATGCCCCACGGTTGCTCCAGAATTTTAACAGGGAGGAGGTTTTAGTGTGTGATTGAGTGCAAAGGGACTTCCAAGGTACTAGCCTGAATCTGGAGTCATTCTGCAAGCACATCATGTGCGAGGCTTTTAAAAAACTGTATGTTATATTAATAAAAATTAAAACTTAAAACTATCGAGAGACACTTTTGGTTACCCTTACATGATATGGAGAAAATGTCAATTATTCATAGTAAATGATGTAAATTAAATTTTATTTGTGGTGACCTTGGGCTGCTGGTTGAGAGGATATGGGCTAAGTGCCCCACCCCAGGCCACCCTGTTTCTAGTATCGTATCTGTGATCAAATCATACAAAAGAGGGCTTTGTTACAAGAGACCATAGCTACCTATAGACTGTGAAGTGCTTCAGGCTATCTCTGAATATCATTCACTTGTTTAGGTGTGATTATCATTATAGTAAAGTAAAATTTCACAAATCGGAGAGCTGGTGGCTGTCACCATTCCCCAGCACGAGCGAGCTGTGCAGCAGCACTTGGCTTTTCTCACAGATGACTTGAGTGGCCTATGAGTTGCTATGTGGCCTCGGCTCCGTCCCTGTCCCTGACTTTGGATTCCTTCATCTCTTAGATCACCCTCCTCATTCTCTTTAGATGATTCTTTCCAGAATTCTAAATAACACTGTTGCCTTTTTCCTGCCTTTGCTGATTTTTAAAAACTTCCATGAATTGTTTTCAAGAATTAGAATCCTTGCATTTTTGAGTGAAAATGGCGGTTAGAGGTCGTCTCACACCTCATCTTACGGTTGTGGGCAGTGGGGTCTAATGAAAGTTAGGTGACTTGCTCACCAAGGCCCAGCTGGGATGTGGGTCTCCTGCCTCCTGGTCCAGTGCTCTTTCCCACAGTATGAGGATAACTTTCCTTCTGCTGCTACCCTTTCCTGTGTAGCTACTATTTATTCATCCCCACTGTGGTTCTCCAAGAGAAATTTTCTTTTTCCTGTTTGTCAGGCGTCCTGGGGGTGATCCTCGATTGAACCTTGACTGATATATTCCCTGCAACTTCTGTCCCCTCTGACTAAGTATTTTTTGAGCTGAGATAAAGCTTCAAAAGCATGAGGTCTTATCAACTGAAATTGATCCTTCCTAAATATCCAAGAAGGAAGAAGGGTAGATGACTTTCTTTAAAAAGCCATACCAATAGCCTTTGTGCAAGATGACCTGATTTGATTAGGTGGTAACCCCTTATTCTCTCTTAAGGTTGGAATAAGACAGGTCTACTTCGATATATACTAGTTTCCTAGTGATTTAAGTTCTGATCTTTTAGGACAGGTCATGCTGGATCCCAAGGACACTGTCATAAGGAAGCTTCAGTATAATGGGTTAGAAAATGTTTCACGGAAGAAGCAGAAATGTAAAAACAAATGACTGTAAAGCTCCATCACAGAAACTCAATCTCATCTTCGAATTTTCATTTTCCCCTCCTTTCTTGCAGCCAATGACTAAGAACTTTTTTTCTGAAAAAGTGTCTTCAAAATTTATATTTTCATTCTTATTATACAGGTATTACCCAGGGAAAGCCTTTATCACCTGAGACAAGACCCACAGACTCTGTCAGTCTGTTCTGAGCTACCCAGAGTCAGAACGGCCAAGCTTCTCTGCTTGCTCTCCGTGCTTTGTCACAAACCCTCAGTGACTCATGACTGCCTCCAAGGTACTACTCTATTCTAACTTTTCTGATATTCAAGGCTTCCTAACAATTCAGCTTATATAGACCTTTAAAGTATAACTTAACTATGCTTGATTGAGCCAGACTCGGTCCCAAGTTCTCCATATTCTGAATCCTTATTGAAGCCACATGGCTAGTAACTGGCGAAGGCGGGACTAGAACCCTGATCCTTCTAACACAGAAGACCAGTGTCTCAACCACCCTAATTCTCCAAACAGACCTTCTCTGTCTCCAGCCAGGCCAGTTTCCTGAAAAGTCCCAAAAATATTTTATTTACAGTTGACTCCAGTCTCATGACAGAACTTTCCCCAGACATTTCTTTTTTTCTCCCCTCCCAGTTTTTCTAAAGTCCTTACCATTTCCTGGTAATCACTCCTAGACTTATTCATTCAACTAATATTCATCACCTAGCACACCTGAACCTTTATGAAGACTATACCAGATACTCTGGACTCTATTTACCTCCTTCTTCATTAAATTTCCCATTGTCTGGAGCACTCACACTTGCTCTGAGTCACAGATTACTTTGCTGAGTTATTTCTGTACAGTTTTTCTCCATGGAGGACAGCGACTGTGGGACTTTACACCATTGTCAACCCCAGAGCAGGGCAAGGACAGCGGCCATGCAATCTCTACACCCAGGGATTACTTTAAGGTGCAACTTTTCAAGCAGGCTGTTCAAATGAAAGAGGACTGTGCTAAACCATAAAAGGGAGTTCCTTTGACCGTGATGCCTAACAGATTTGGGAAAGATCTGGTTTGGAGACGGTTTTATAACAAAACAGAGAAAGCAAAAAGCTCCCAAACTAAATATTGGCAAGAGGGACAAACAGTTACTGTCACTAGTTATTTTTATGAGCGATGGCAAACAACTTTGTCCGTCATATAAACGAAATTATCTAAGGTGATATTTCAGTGACATTAAAGATCATTAAAATAAAGGCATTGCCAGCTCAGTTTGGGTAGCCGGGCAAGGAAAAAATACTAAGTGATAAAATCACATACAAGCTTGTTGTGAATATCAAGTGAAATCAGATACTTCCAACTAAACTCGAAGATAAAAATCTCAGATAATGGTATTTTTATAATTGAGTTCTAATCTATTTAAGTGTAGCAAATAAAATATGACACTTTTACAAAATTCTTCTGTTGCTATACATACTACTGAGAACAGAATGATTCAGTACATTACAGAAATTAAGAATTACATTTGTCATCAACAGATTATTAAATGCCAACTCTGTGTCTGGTTTAACTTAAGATTTATTTTACTGTGTATTTAAATATATATTTAATTCACTAAATATGTCTAGCAAACCTTTACCTACAAATATTTTAAGTTTCCCATGAAGTCTTTAAAGGAAAAAAAATAGGGGCGCCTGGGTGGCTTAGTCGGTTAAGCGTCCGACTTTCGCTTAGGTCATGATCTTGCGGTTCGTGGGTTCGAGCCCCGCGTCGGGCTCTGTGCTGAGTGCCAGCTCGGAGCCTGGAGCCTGTTTCAGTCTGTGTCTCCCTCTCTCTCTGACCCTCCCCTGCTCACACAGTCTTTCTCTCTCTCTCTCTCTCCTAGAAATAAATAAAAAAAGGAAAAGGAAAAAAATAAAGTTTCAATTTTTCTCTTTCATTTATGGTGCCAGATTCCTTTGCGGCAGACTATTATTTAAATAGAAATTCAAATAAATAGCTGGAAATGTCTTTTAATCACTCTTGTTTCATCTACCCTACCTTTTGGCTTGGGTTTTGGTTAAGTGGGAAAAGAGCATAACTAGAAAATAGGAAACTGAGTGATAAAAACAGGTCTTTGAGAAGAAGGGATTCTAAGCTAATGGGCACTGGAAGGCGAACTGTGAANCGGAGCGCAGGCGGCTCTCCTGGTATTCTCTATCAACAGCCCAACCCTGTGAATTCTGAGCCCCCACGTCTTTAAAGATTTTCAGTTGAGGCCGTTTGAAGTGAAACACAAAGCTGCTTATCTTTGGGAGCAATGGGGTTCACAACCGTATTTCAAAACAGAAACATATCCTCTCATTTACTTGTATGAAACAATTTAAATGGGAACCCCCCCCCCCAAATTTAAATTCTTAAGACAATTTCGCCCACATTTGCCTCTAGTGGTGTCAATACTGGAACACAGCACATGGCCTTTTGGTCACTGGCTCCCTGGCAGAAGTACTTGGGTACTTGTCTTGAGCCACCAGCCTCGGCACTTCCATTCACTATTTACAATGTACTGAATAAACTACATGTAATTAATATGAGACCAACACTATTCTCTATACAAAGCAACGAGACACAACAAAAGAACAATGGAGATGTGTCTCCAGTGCAGATTAGCTAGAATAATCACCATGAACCAGCATGATTCTTCCCCTGAATGAGTTCACCATGGAACATTCCATAAAATTCAAATTATACAACAGATCTGCCTGACAGAACTGGTGTCGGCGTGGATACCAAAGTCTAATACAGAAGTGGTCCATTAAACAATATCGTAATATTCCTTCTCTGTGTGATGGCTTAGGTAATCCATACATCTGGCATCTCAAAATTCAGGAATGAACAATGTGCCTCAAATCCTATGCTTTTCCTTGGGGGAGTCAGTGAGTAGGAAAGTAAAAAATAGGTTCTAACTGACTTTTGACAACAAAACGAATTATGTGGGAAAAGCCTCGTGCTTAGGGCTCTGTATTTGGCGACCACTGGGATACCGTCATCTACAAAAATACTTTGCGTTGATATTAAAATCAAGTTGCTATTTCATATGTGGCTTCTCATGAATGTTCCTAATCACATGACTACTGAGGATCCTGCTCATAAGATGACAGTCTCTAACAAAAATATATCCACCTGAAGTGATTTTCTTCAATTAAAAAACCCCAACAATCCAAGTCGAATGTAATGCCAAGCTTCTAAACACGCCTGTAACAAAATGGCCAGAACTGTTTCTGAAGGACGATGACTACCTACTGGCAACAAATTGTCTGAATTCTCATTCTTCCTGAATTTCCTCTCCTTCCTGAGATTCCCTTTGTCTTGAGCCTCAGGTATCTCCGTTGTCTGATCCTCAAGCTTCCCTAAATTCTACTGGAGTCACACAAGACCTGGCCTCCGCGGAGGGCGAGGATGACAGAAACTGTCCCTTCAGGAGCCAAAAGTTCTACCTTTCTTCTAGTATCTCAAATTCTGGATGCTTTTAAATGCTGTCACTTGTTTCTTGCCTTGGAATTCTTCCCCCTGGAAGGACCAAGGTGAAACAAACAGTACCAAAGACAAGGAATACTCATGATTTCCAAGGACAGCAACATAGAACGTGACAGGTAACAATGGAAGCCACTTAGAAGCCATACCCAAGACCTGAGAGTCTGTAAGCATGGAGAAACGTTGCTCAAGATAGTATTAGGTCACCTTCCTCATTTTTCTATCCAGTTTTCATATGGTACCTTAAACATCTCATTAAGTCTACACTGCTGCATACCTGAAGTCTAGTCTGAGTCTATACCAAATTATACATCATCTATCTAAATTCTATCAGCTGTTTCTTTTAATAAAAAATTCTTAAGAATAATATATTTTCTATGGAAATCCTTTGGATTTTGCTATTTTTGTAACCCCATTATTTATGATGGTTTGATGATCAGTTACTATCCGTATTCTACATATAGAGAAATTAACAGCTGATGGCAACGTGTTAAGGCCTATGCAAGACACTGGTCCTTAATGGAAGACTGGCACTGATACTTAATGATGATGAAAAACATAAATGCATTCGCATACAACTGATATGACTTGCGTGAAAGTCTCTATTTTTCCTTGCCATCACATTTCTAAGGGGATGTTTAAGGGACTGTTACGCACAGGTGGCAAGCTGTTTTCCTAATGCGTGGGTTAAAAAATATAAATGTATAAAGAAAAAGGGACTGAAAAACAGGTGGGGGAGGGGTTTCCTTCAAATGGATGGAACCCATTCTTTTGAAAGAAAACTCCCCTCTTACCTTGGTCCTGGAGCTGGTTAGTTCTCCTCTGTCCTCCTCCTAGGGGAGAAATACCCAAAGTTAAACAATAATAGAACATGGTCTTGTATTAAAGTCAAGTTCAGTTCTGGCCAACCCTTTCCTCAGGTCTCACAAGACACTACCAACTGTCTGATATACTGGGGCATTCATCGAATCCAGCTTAACGTTTATTTTAAGGATTAAGCCAAAGGGGAATGAACGCTCACTGCGTAAGGGGGACAAAACCGTCTGCTCTTCTCAGTCTGTTCTGTCCGAGCTCCAATGAACAGAAGTCTGGCTTCGAGCAGAGGAATTCGTGGAAGGGCGTTGCTTGGGCGACTTTCAGCAGCTGTAGTGAATCATGGAGAGTGTATCGTGGGGCGCAACTAGAGCTCCTTAAAGGCACAGGCATGCCGCGGTCTTCTCAACCCATTTCCCCGATGTTCCTGGTGTCTTTGCAGGTAAACTGGATAGTGCTGCAAGCCAACACCGTGTTTGGGGCTGTACTAAAGATGGTGTTAACAAGAATTATTGGAAAAATAAAAAAATAACTCTCAGGGGACATTAAAAGGGAGGATTAGGAAAGTTGGGGAGATGGAGTATAATCAAAAACGATGTACTTATTTTTTTCAAAGCAGGATATCACAGTAGGGGAAAGATGGGGGTTTTCTTCCTCAGTGTACCTCCAGGTAACTAGGACTCATGGTGACTCTGGGGAGAAACAAGGCGGCACAAGGAAAGGAGCAGGGACTGGGGGATGAGCAAATGATGGGCTCCTATCTCACCTGACTTTCAGGAGAATAACCTGCGTGGGTGGAGACATTAACACCAGCATCAAGAATTCAATGGGGAAAATGTATTCATACACGTGTGCGTGGTATGGAGGAGTTGTTGGATTTATTTCCTTTTCATTTATGTGGCATCTGGTACAATCTTTTCTTAGTTGAACTACTTGGTCTTTTATGAGACTGCCGTCTAGTTAAGTGAGCTTAGGGGCAGTTCCTAGTTACCCTTTGGCATAATTTCAGCGACAGTGACTGGCTCCCATAAAAAAAGATCAAATACCAGACAATTGATTGAATTCCGTGAGACATGAAGGAAAGTGGAGACCAAGAATGAGCCTGAACCCATACAAGATCATGTGCTATTGTTATTTAACTTTGGGTAACTTATTAAAATTCTTTATCAAGTAAAATGACATCAGGTGAGAAAATGGATGTACTTTGGAACCTTGGGTTGTCACAATATATTCCAGAGGTGTCAAAATGAAGGATGGGGTAATTGTTACTCTAATGGCCATTATGAAAATGTGCAGGGAAAAAAACACTGTATGGCAGAGTCCTCATTATATGTCTAGTACTATTACCATTTGTTTCGCATTAGGCTCACCCTACGAACTTTGATCACCTTCAAGTTACATGATGTAAATGTGGCATAATAAAACTTCCCCTCTACAAACATACATGTTTTTTTCCTCACGTCCTTCCTTGGGAATTCTTAACTTCATTCATTATCTTAAGGAATATTCTAAAATGGCTATTTTGACAAACCAGCCTTTTATCCACTAAACTCTATAAATTCCAAAGAATATACACAGAAATAGGGACTTGTCTTTTGTTTTTTTTCCCCTACAACAATGCATTTGGGAATTGTAAGGCTGTGTTTTAACGGGAACAAAACAGTAAATTGCTTTTTTTAATAAAACACATACTTCATCCGTGGAAGTCACCTAAATGACAGCGTTTGGAAGGACATATCTTTAGATTCCGAAATGATGTGCAAATCTCTGAATAACGACAACTCTGAGGACACTGCATGGATCGGGTAAAGTTCCACTGGTTGTGCCGCCTTCACGCTTCACAGCAGAAACTGACGGCTACTTGTGATGAGGCCAAAAAGAAGTTAAATACCACTGACCTTGTTAATGACCTTACCAGAGTGCCTTTAAAAGCACCCTCTCAAGTACTACTTACTGCAACACTGTGGGATACCATATTACGTGGGTCACTTTCATCATATCTAGATATGGAAGCATACGTTTTATTCTAAAAACGAAAGAGCCAAGCAAGTCCTTCTCCATACACGTGTCTCACTTTTGCTGTTTCATTCCCCCTTTCATAATCCAGTGAATTTTGTCAGATCTGTACCTTGCCAAAAGTTTGACGTCAGTATATAATTTTAAATGTCTGTATATAGAGGCAGACAAGACCTGTGTCTATCTCTAACTCTGTGGTTCTTAAGGAGAAGTGCTTTCCTTAAATACCTTTCTATTTCACACTGTAGACAGAATGCTACAGAAGCAGCTGTTTATCGAAGAAGTGACTTATTTGGTCCCCAAACCAGATAAGCTTCTACTGGGGTTCCGGGAGTGAATTTCTCCCCAGTCTTATTAAGTGTCTGCAACTTCAAAGAGGTGTTAAGAGAATTCTTTGGTTGTTCTGCTAAAGATATTCCGTGACGTGACACGGATCCTCAGACTCTCAAGGTGGGAAGGGGAGTCGGATGTCCCAGCACAGTCCCTCAGAGGCCTCCGAGGCTTTTGACTTCAGCAACGTGGGGATTTAGCCAATATCCTCCCATCTCTGGACCAGTTTTAATTGGTGTGAAATCTTTGTTGACCTGAAATCGACCTCTGTGTAGTTTCTTCAACCCAACCAGAGTTTGCTTAGTTTTCAATATCAGTTACATGGTTTCTTGAGCTCCACGTGGGTATTCTCAATATGCCTTGAAATTATGGATGTGTTGAAACCACAACACGAAAGGATCACAGAAACTGCTTAGCAAGTTTTCAACATTAACTGTATTTATGTTAAAAAGCTCTCTTTTGTTCTTTCCCCCATAAGAGCACTGGAGAGAATCAGAAGAGCTCAGCTCTAATTGCAGCTGTGGGACAGTGGGCAAGTCACTTAACGTCTCCCAATTTATAGTCTTCCACAGAACAGAATGACATCATGAGAGGGTGAGAAGGAGCGAGTGAAATAAACACAGCTCTCATGCTGCACTGTTACTATTATTGTCTCGCTTAAGAAACATCTGCTTTGTAATTTTTAGAGTTCCATCATTAAGCCAAACTTGAACATCAGCTCTTAAAAGTGAACAAACTAAAAAGAACATTAATTAGATGATATATTAACTGATATTTTGCCTTAAATGATATTATCATTGCTAGATCATTTAATAGAAAGCAACTTTTTTTTTAAAGCCTTTGCCCTTTGCTTTTTACCCTGGGAGACCACGGAGGCCAGCCCTTCTCGGATCCCCCTGACTTCTATTTACCTCCGCCTAGCCTCAGATAGAAGCCGAAAGGTTAGTGTGCTGACTTACGGCTCTGGATACTTGGTTCCATTCTAAATTTTCTATTTCTCATGCCTTTTTGGAAAAAAAAGTTGCATTTTGTGCTAAAGGCACTAGCAGTGTAGAGCAACCATACTTGCTGATACTGCTTTTGCGAAATTTTGTGGTCTTGGCTGCAAATACCTGAGGAGATAGGAGAACAGGGGCTGGGTATCTGATGAGAGCTTCTAGTTACTACCAGGATCCTGGCAGGTTGCATTTTAAAAAGTATGTTCAGAAGCTGTGTATCTGTCCGCCTCAAATAGGACACAACCTGGATTCTGTGAGAACAGAGGCCTTATGGGTAGTTCTTGATTGTCTACGCAATCTTCTGTATAGCGAAGCAACAGTGGAGAGGGGTCCATACACCCCTATTTTCTTGGGAAATAGAGAGCTGTTTGTGTCACATTTGTTTAACTGACTCAAATTTAATTCTTATTTTGGCTAAGTCCCAAAGACTGAACATGTAGAGAAAACAGATTGAATAACATTTCTGCAAAAAAGTATCCGTGTGTCAGTTTCTTATTCACTGAGTACCCCAGAAAAAAAAGTAAGCTAAATAAAACCTCATTTATTTCAACGTGATGTGATATGACTTTGCGTGGTTGGTGGTATTTAAAATGATATCTTTCTCCCACATCCTGGTATTATAAACTTTGAAAGGCAGTATTGACACTTAGGATTATTTTTATGCCTCTAGTTTTTCTTCATTGTGGAGTTGTGTGATACTAAAAGAAGATACGGAAATAGTTTCATAAGGTTTTTGAAAGTATATTTGGGCACCTGGGTGGCTCAGTCGGTTAAGCGTCCGACTTTTGGTTTCGGCTCACGTCATGATCTCATGGTTCTTTAGCTTTGAGCCCCACATCAGTCTCCGTGCTCCCAGCACGGGGCCTGCTTGGGATTTCTCTGTCTCTCTCTCCCTCTTCCCCTCCCCTGCTCACTCTCTCTGTCTCTCTCTCAAAATAAATAAACTTTAAAGCATGAAAAAAATAAAAAGTATACCTCATTCTGTGGATAAGTCTAAACAATGATTTTTTAGGTTTTCAGAGAGTATGTAATCCATCCATTTAAAATAAACTACTTTCATTCATCAAATAGATTTTTCTGATATTAAGGGGGGTAAACAATATGGACACAGTATTTCTAACTTCTGTTAGTATGAGTATTATTTACAAATATTCTTATAACGAATACAGTGTTGTTCCTGAGAAAGCCTAGGGCCAGGGCTAGGTGGTGTGCACAGTAAAATAGTGATTTTCTATTCAGGTGTGCCAGATGTGTATGGTGTTTGTAGCAAAGTTATCTCAAGTGGATGTTATTTCATTCTGAAAACAAGAATATAGGACTGAATTGGGGGAGGGGGACAAACATCAAAAGAAATGAGCTACAGTTTCTTATTCCTAGCTAAATTAAAACAGAAGACAATTCTAAACCAAGGTCTTTACTATTTTCCAGCTCATTCCAAATGACTGCTAAGCTACTTTATCTCCCCCTTCTTAAGTATGAATCGTAAAGCCATCCCATCTTGGCTGCTACTGTCTTCAGAAACCAAAGGAAGATACTAACATGTCAAGTTGTGGATGTCTGCTTTCCCATACGCTATGGGTGCATTTTCGTTTTTACGGAAAACCATTATTTACTGAAGATGTACTAAGTGGATGCTTATCATTAGTATAAAACTTCGTTAAAACAGCACTGTATGGAACTCTCCATTTAGGAGTACGTTACATCTCCACAATAAAGTGAGCTCTATTTCTGGTTTATTATAGGTATTCTGGAGTTGTATGGTCAATCGGATTACCATTTTCCCTGCAAGGTCCTGTGTGTGTGTGTGGCGCTGCATGTCTACGATGCTCTTTACAGGTCTCATTACTGTAAGCTCTCCCCTCTCTTCCACAGCCCCCCGCCCTCAGGTACGAGGGACTTGGGACAGGAAGGGCAGGAATGTACTACAGCACGGCCACAGTGCTCCCTTCTCTGCCTGGGAGCTGTGCTCTCCCTGAGAACTTCCATGGCCCCTGCCTGGGAGCTGTGCTCTCCCTGAGAACTTCCATGGCCCCTGCTCTGCGGCAGCCTCTGCGGACGTCTTGCACCCTGCCCTGCAGGAAGGTAAGCCTGGAGAAGAGAATCCTACACAAACAGCGCACGGAAAGCAAAAAACAGTAATAATGAAAAACAACTCTGTCACTTAATCTTGCTGCTGTCCTGAGAATAAATTAACAGCTGGTCCTACTCTGTAAACGTCAAGAGCATTTACTATCTACAGAACTCACGGTCCTACAGCCTGAGGTCTTACAGGAAGAACCAGTAATTGGACACATTTTCATTGACAACAGCGGACAGACAGGGCCAAAGGGTGGCTTTGTAGCTACGGGCAGAAGCTGCAGTGTGCACAGGAGAGACAAGTGTCACTCGGGCCATTTTTCTGCTGTGGGGCGTTTGTCCTGCGGCCTCGACCTGCAGTGCGGGCAGCAGGTCCGTGCACCGGGCCAGCCGACACGTGCCTCGGTACCGGGGACGCCCGAAGCTGCTCTCACGGTCTTCCCAGCTCCAGAATTCCTGCGTCCCGAAGTCTCCCTTCCCTCCCGTTCTCAACCCCAGTGCTTCTGTGTTGAAGGCTGTTTTGAATTGCTTTGACTACTTGGCCTCAGCCTCCTTACTAAGGTATCTTGGTTGGGCCTCTTTCTAGATCTTGGCATAGCCAATGCCCCCAGGTGGCGTGTCTTTTCTCCAGACCTGGGATTTTTAGCTTTGGCTCTGGAGACCCCACACGTGGGCTTCCAGCCAGTGGCCCAGAACGGGCCCAGAACGGGGCACCCTCATGCACTTGGTGGGTCTCTGTGTCCCCCTTTTAGCCTGAGTCCTAGCGCTGCCATTGTTTCTGGGAACCATTCTGTATAAAGACGTAATGTGGAACCTGTGTGGCTACGAGACACAAACCAAGAGGAAAACACTTAAATACGCCACTGCTTGTAATACTGTGAGAAATGATGTCCGGTCTCCGGTCTCTCCAGAGATCAGGCTGTGAACGCTTGAACTGTTGAGCCTCTCTTATGGCATTTTTATCTCGTTAACGGTCATCCTCTTTGAAGTGGTAGAAACTAAAATGGCCACAAATTACCCAAGTTCTGAGGCAAGTTACTAAAGTTTGGCTTCTAAGTGTAACGGGGAGTGGGAGTGCACAGCGAAACACTGAATTTAGAAACTTTGCAACGTGCTGTTACCTACTGCAGCCACAGCGAGGAACACAAAATGAACAACTTGAAAACCAGCTGGCAAATGCTCAGTTGGAACCCAGTGACCATCTGCTGAATGAACTGGCAAATACATGTAGGCAAATCATTATCACTGGCTGTTTTTAACAGTGGGAAGAATGGCAAAAATGTATAATGCCTGCTGAATCTTTAAGAAATGCAGACAAATGCGACATTTTTTCCCTTTTCCCCGGGCAGCTATAATTTGAATCATCTCTTAACTGTAGGCAAGAATCAAAAGTGTAGAATTTCAAATGACAGTGGAAAGTTTTGTTTCCTTCAGGACACTCCACCTAGAGAGGGAGGAAGGAGAGGGTCTACGGATCCTAAAGGGGATGATTTCTCTGGGTTGGGGGCATGCAGCACTGATAGGTTTACCGTGCATATCTTAGTAGGTGAGAGCAAAATACTTGGTCCTCACAATAAAAACCAGCATCTCGTAGCAAACTGGGTAAGTGATTACGCAGATCACAACCAGGGGTCTGTGTGCTCATACGTGTGTGTGTGTGTGTGTGTGCGCGCGTGATCTGTGTGTGTGCGTGTTCTAATCCCTGCTGCAACAGGCTGTGTTCCAAATCATGATGGGATCCCCCAAACTAAGCTACCTACAGCCTCTTTTAATATGACACCAAGAAAAATGAAGGTTATTCATAAACAGAAACATCTCCTTCCGTAATAGTTAAAATTAAAAAACAAAACCGTCTATCAATCTGCTGCAACTCATTTCTGGAAAACAAGTGAAAAGTTTATTCACTCAAGGCCGAGTGCTGCTCTCAGCTCTAACTTCCTGTACTTTTAAGGTTTTCTAATGTCCACATTAAGTGCTAATGGTTGACTTGCTACTAACACCAAAAACAGACATCAACTTTATTTTCACGCACAACATCCTGTAAGCCCCTTGTTTCTAAAGCTTCTAAGTCGACTTGACCTGATGAATAAACACGTATCATCAATCTTACATAAGAAAGTGGTTCCTTAGGGATAACAGCTGTCTTACGCGTGGATTTGAATACGAAATTTAATACATCTGCCCTAAAGAACCCTCCAAAGTGGAAGAAACAATCTGGCCTACAGAGAACTCTACCAGCCCTGATACAGAGCCCGACTTGGGCCCACTGGCGGGGAGGCTGGTGAGGGTGTTAAATACTGAAAGGAAAAGTCCAGAGAACGGTGCTGTTCTTAGCTCTTGCCCCCGCCTCTGCCCGCCCGGCGCCTCGCTTCACAGCCTGTGCTCCCGTTGCCATGGGTTCCCGCGATCGGACGTCAGCAAGTCCAACCGAGCCTCCTGGTTTTCCAGGTTTCGATTACTGATCAAGTTCTTTGGAACTGCTTTCTTTGGAAACTGGGGGTGGGGGCGGGGGTGACAGAGCATTTATCTTATTTTGGACATAATTTTGCCAACATTTTTATGGAAGGTAGAATTTGAATGAGAATTATCAATGCTGAATAATAAAAGATAGGAGACTAAGGTTTTTGTTTTTGTTTTTTGTTTTTTTACCTTGGCTTCAAACATCAGGGTCAAGTATGTAACTTCTTCCAGAGGCCAGGGGCAGTCTTCAGATATGATTCATTGCTGCGCTCCCTAGAGGTGCTCACAGATACTAGATACCATGCGTATCTTTAGAAGGGGTATTCTCATGTGACAGCTCTTTAGTAGCCAGTAAATCGGCATTAACTAAGTTAAGATTTGCTCTTAATAACATTTATCAGTTTTACTTACTGCACAGTAAAGTCGAGAGTACAGCAACTAGTGTAATACAGATACAATCATAAAGACAGTATTTTGGTAGTAAAGTTTGTAACTTTACTATGCAATAAATAAAAAGGATGCAGGTATCTGCTGTACGGTAAAGCTGATCGTATTGATGGTAAAGTCAAAGTAAACACACTACCTCTTTCATCTAAACTCTAGATTCCACTGCAGTGCTGCCCAGAGCGTGTCTTTTAAGACAACCTTTAAAAATTTCTCAGCCAGAGAATTTCACAATTGTTTTCGGTTGCCAAAGGTACTGGAGAGGGAATGAGAAGGAAGACCAGGATGTTGATAGTAGTGTAAGTATCACTGTTCATGTGAAAAGAAGACTCAAGAGAAGTTATCAGGGGGTGGGATGGGGGTGGGGGTGGATGGCCGGTAAGATACAAGAGGAGGTTTTAGCCTCTTCTCTCACAATGAGAACTGAAAGTCTTCTTTAGAAGATGACTTTGGAAAATAAATACTATGCCAATAAGATTTAGGTTCTTCCACTGGTCGGTATTTCTACTTCATAGGCGCACTCACTGCAACTGCTTCCTTTTATTACAGTAGGATCTACAGATGCCACGTTCAACAGCGTCAGTAACCCTAGCAGCCTCCTAGGACCTACAACTCGACGAATCTGTGTCTAAGTCCAATAATCCCAACAATCTCTGGGCATAGCTACTGGCCTTCTGTAACGGAAAGCTATCTATAAAGCTAGTAAACAGAGTCTGAAGTAAAGTGTCTCTGAACAAAGAGGAGCTCGGCGTGTTATTCTCTAGCGTCACGATGGGCGCTGCTCGTCCCTGTTGAAGTTATTTTCTGTCCCAGTCATAGAAGCAGTCTCTGTAAGGATCCCGACTGCATCTGTTGTAAAGTCTACTTTAAAGATCCAATTCTTAGCTTTCCATCCTGATTCTATACGACACTCTTCCTCTTTTCTGTGACATTTATTCTGAGGTATTGGGACCAAACAGGAGGTGTGGAAATGTGAGACTCCCAACATAAGACTGCCAGCCGTCTGCCTGCGTTCTGCGGACACAGAAGGCTACAGTTTTCCTGTTCTTAAAGTCTCACATTGCCCAACGAATCAAAACAGCTGAGTTTGTGAAAGTCGTAACTAATGATAATGAAACAGACAAGTCTCACTATATCGAGAAGTATTAACCTAAAGACTTAGTGAAAAAAAAAAGATAGAACCATCGGAAAACAGTCTCTACTGAACAAATAAGGAAGAAAGTTTTTGAAGACACTCTCAAAACAGGTGTGCCTTCTGGATCCTGCTGTGATACATTCAGAGTTTTTGGATTTGCTTCTACAAACTACATCTTTCAAGCAGAGGGTGACTATTAGGCCATCTCTATATTAGTTTGCCTCTGTTCAAACAGAAGGATCCTAATGGGATAAGAATGAGAATTTAAGACTAATGAACCCCTCTCTCTCCCCCTCCCCACCATGTAGCGGGGCTGGGGGTGGGGAAGTGAGGAGGTAGGGGTAAGGTGCACGCTGCTTAGCCCTCAGTGCCCTTCCAGTGTTTGCCAAGACAGGAGAGAACGCCCGTGGTTTTGGCATGCAGGGGCCAGCTTGCTCAGGAAATTGTGGCGGGGACAAAACAAAGCGCATAAAGAAACTCTCCATCCAGGAAGCGGGGTCTAACAATTGACTCATTAACAAGATCCAGGGAAGGACAGGAAAGGAGGGGGAAGCCAAGAGCTGATGATTATACAGTTCCAGACAGATGAAGCCCTTGAGCTCGTCCCCAGACAATCCCCGTAGTGTGGATTTGACAAAGTGGCACATTTAAGAGGGAACTCTCTCTTGCCATCAATGGGAGTCAGACGCACCCGTATCTGAGGGCCAAATGCAGTCCCTGGAACTTGACTTTATCAGGAGACACAAGACAGAGGACAAGGCAGCTACACCCACAGAGAATTAATTAAGAAAAAGCGACACCCAGTGAATGTAATCAGTCGTCTGAACACTGATGTACGCCTCAGCCACCAGTGCCGTCTCCCCTTCTATTCCTTGTACATTAGTTACACTAAGGTGCTCTGAGAGCTACCACTTCAGTAGAGATTAATTTGCTATTTGGCTTCCCTGCTGTTACCTATTTCTCACATTGCAACATACAAAATATACCCTCCAAGACCGAACGCCCTGTTGCCTCTTTAAGTTTCTGAGTGGTTGAAATATTCTGGGATAGAATTTGATCATGGGTAATTTATTTGTTTGGCTTTCTCCCTAAACATTTCTCCGGTTTCAGGAGAGAGGGATGTTCAAATGAGCCTGACTTCAGAATTGCCAAAGTCCACACCCAAATCTGTCTCCGGCTAGTTTCTCTTCTCTCTGCTTTGAGACCTGTCCCTTGGACACACTGTAAAAGCCCTCGCTAATCATCACAGTGCTGCTTGCAAACACAAAATACTGGTTAATACAACCTTCCCAGGACTGGTATTTGTTTCCTTGTTCTGTTTTACCCCCACCCCCCCACCCAAGACACACATNTCAGTGAAAACAATCATGTAATTTTTATATTGTTTTCATTCCTACTGGGCTCAGGTCTCATTATTTTTGTGTTTCAAAGGCTTACCAGAGACATCCTTTCTCAACATCAGGTTCGTGGTTAAGTCCTTTAGCAAAGATTCTGACTTCTTCTTGAATCTGTGCTTTGTACGAATCCCTCCTAAGCAGCACTGAGACCAGAGTAATCGGTCAGTTGTCACTTCGGACTCGGGCTTTGCTCTAGCCCCAACGATTCAACAGCAGCCTTTATCGCTTAAGGAAAAGAGGGAATTGTGCCTCCGGGGCATAAACACGTGAATCCTCTACGTCCAGGACCAAAAGGGCACAGAGGGCAGATCTTACCAACGTCTCCTTCACAAGGAGCCTCATCTTTAACACGTGTGGGTTAACACCATAGCCATTAACCCACACGGGTGATGCCTTGATCATGAATCACAGTGCAGGGGCCTCTGGGGGAATTCTAGACGGTCATCGGGTCTGATTTTATGGATCTTACTTAAGCCATACTCCCTCGGCAACGGGCGGGAGTGAGACTGGAGTAAGCACCACAGTGTCAGAGCCTAGTCTCCCCGCGGATGGTGACTGCATCTGTTAACAGTTGTGGCTACCGAGTTAGCACCCATACACCCTCACGGGAATCTAAAAGAGAATGATGCCGTAATAAATGAAACAGTGAAATGGAAAATAAAAAAAAGTGGTTTGTGTTAGGAAGAGGCTGTTTTTTTCCTTACTCAGCAACTAGTGGGCAGGCAGGGTTTGGAAAAATAATGAGAAAATGGAGAATTATTAACTGACAAAATGAGAGCGCAGATTTTAGTGACCCAACAAAGCTGATGAGACACAGAAGTGCGGCCACCCACGTTTTCGGCCCACTGGAGGCAGCTAGTGTTCAACCAGTTTGGTTTTTATATGGCCTTAAAAGATGTCCCTGTCAACCATGATTCATTATTCCAAAAGTAAAAAAAAATTTACCTGACTGTTGATCAAAAGATATGGAATGGAGGAAAAGCAAACGGACGGACATACCACGTTCACACACAAAACCACACGATCTGCCGGGGACATCAGGGAGGGTGGAATACTATAACAACACGTGCTCTATTGTTATACTATTCCACCCACCTTAATGAGGAGCCCTTGGGCGTGGCTACGCCATAGCCTTTCGAATCCAGATTTCCTCCCACTTTCATTGTGTCACACGGCTTTCGCTGCTCAATGTACTCGTTCATAGTGGACTCCAGGAGGAAGGCGAATTTGCCCTTGGATTTGCGGACACGAGCTACTCCCTCAGCTGTGGTCCTGGTGAACACTGACGGCTCTGCCGATCGCATGTAGGTCCACATCTTTTCATACACTGCTATTTTTGATCTCTGGAGGAAATTAAAATAAAATTAAATACAGGAAAGAAGGGAACAACACGTTAATGTGGAGGAACGCAGACAGGGAGAAAGCCCTTCTAAGTACCTTTCTTTCCCTTCTCCTGTAACTCCAACCTCGGCCTCCTGGCACTTTCTTCTCCAGCGAACAAACTGCCTGTTACACCTACTTTAAGAAATCACTGAAGAGGCAGACATTGAGAAGTGAAACCTGCAGAGGCAGGGCCCGCCTGTCATACACAATTACCCTCCTCAAGCGATTAAAGAACAATGCACTATTATTTTTATTTTTAAATGTAGAAAACCATAAAGAGAGTTAAACATTTAAAATCATATTTCCTATCACATGGTAAACCTGAAAAGGGCCAGATTAGACCTGAGGTCGGCTCTGTAAAATTCCTTTTAATCCTGCACTTGAACTGTAGCAGGTAAGGAGTGTTATTATATTGTCAGTTTTGTCTTTTCTCATGCTTCCGAGTAGTAAACGTGAAGCACTCGAAGCCGAATAGGAAGAGGGCTCTGGGCCAAGTCAGCAGCGGAGGGGCTACAGGAAGAGAGGGCACAGCAGTGTGCATAAACCAACGGCCACGGCACGGGGGTCAAACTCTAGGTCCACCAAACAGTTTCAGACTTTTTCTAAGAGAATCTCCAAGTAGAACATACATGACACTTAAAGAGAAGTGATTCCTTCTCTCTCTGTAGGTACAAACCTCGAGTTAGAAATATCATGAGGATGAAAAGTACCACACAGGGATACAGAACATGTCTGCAGACGGATGTCGAGTCCACTTGTTACGATGAGTACTGAGTAATGAACGGAATTGCTGAGCCAATATATTGTACACCAGAAACTAATATAACATTGTATGTCAACGATACTTCCAAAAATAAAAATAAATTTCAAGTAAAAAGTCAGAAAAACTGAAAAATAAAGAAAGTGATTCCTGGTTTCCTATTATATATTTTGGGGAGTTAGTCTTTCTAATACCCTGACTTTAGCCAAGAAGTTTACTTTTGTCCATTTGGGCTCCATCTAAATTTCTCTACTACTTAATTCACCTAAATCCTTGTGCTGGCATCTGCATTCATGCTAGATCTTTATCCATATAGACATTTCAAATGTGAAAATTTCCCCGCATGAACTCAAACGTCCCCAAGGGATATATTTAATGAGTCAGAAAAACCTGCTTTTTGTTTGATGTTTGAAAATATAATGATACTTAGAGTTTTCTGGTACAAGTGTTTGTTCAATAACAAGGTGCTGAAATTTTGTATCTGGATCCAAATAAAAATTAATGGAGACTTCATTCAGACTGAAGTCTGAGCATGAGAGCAAATCCTGATTACCTTGTATATTCATTTTACGTTGACCTTCCTTTATCAGAACATAGACTCTAATAAATAAATAACAGATCCTCAGTTATCAAATATCCTGAAGAGCAAACTTAAGACATGTTTTTGGAGCAAAATCATATGATTCAGGTCGACAGAGAAAAATAGTGATAAAAGTTGGATTTAAAGTTTTGGTTTTAGGGGCACCTGGGTGGCCCAGTTACTTGAGCGTCTGACTTCGACTTAGGTCACGATCTCACGGTTCGTGGGTTCGAGCCCTGCGTGGGGCTCTGTGCTGACAGTTCAGAGCCTGGAGCCCATCTTCAGATTCTGTGTCTCCCTCTTTCTCTGACCCTCCCCTGCTCACGCTGTTTTAAAGGAATAAAGTATCTTTAGGCCACTGATATTTTTTAGAAGTCCACTTGGCTAATATTCATGTGAGGAAAATTACTGCTGCATTTGTTTAAATATATTGAATTACATATACCTTAAGCGCAAAGGAAGTGAAATTTATTTCTTTCAAATCCAGAAGAAAGAGGAGTCCATAGTGCGGTTGAGCCAAACTTAGCAGACTGTATGTACAACAGACTGTAAAAATCCAGCAACCCGCTGGAAAATTAGACGAATAATGAAGCAACTCTTTTTGGGGAAAAAATTATACTGTTTGTCACTCTGTCAATGTTTACAAATTCTGATTCAGATTTAAAGGCACGTGGCATAGATAAGATCACATCCACACGGTGAAGGGGCTGCTGGGGCATTCAAGAAGGGAAAGACGGAAAGAATATCCCCATGCCTTATCTGTGACCGCAGGAGGTGTCTGCTACGGAGTGAGGGCAAGCAAACCTTTATAAATTGATGAGACAGGCTGAAAGGGAATTTCTGCAGACCCAGCGAACTCATAAACACAGTGATAATGGGATTTTAAGTCCCTAAAACCTTCAACTGTAACATCTTCTTAAAGATGAGGTTTGGAGGGTGAATATGCTCAAGGTAACAAGGAAAGATAATATAAAAGTCATTTTTTGCTTGAGATTAGAAAAATAATCTCAGAATTATTTGTTTTTTTTTTGAAGCTCAATGAATAGGAGGCTCACTGATTTAAAGCACTATTTTACTAGTTAAAGTAATTCTTGGAGTTTTAAAAGTGTGCTGTCTTTTTCGTTTCTCAAAAAGTAAGTATTCTGCCATTCCTGTTTATTTAAGAGAAGATATGTGCACACGTCATGCGTTCTAGTCAGTATTTACATTGCTGTCAGGTGAACTATTTCCCGCTTCTAGACGCTTATGCAGCAAGGCTGATGTTCACAAGCTCTGATATTCTTAGAAGCCCTGAGGTAGCAATCCACCCCATTTACGCTTTCGTGGTTTCCCTGAGGACTCAAACAGCCACAGTGGGAAGTCTGCACGGAAATAAAAAAGCCTCGTGTGGGAATCAGGTGCGTGATAATGTCTCAGTACCTAGCGAGCAAGGCTGTCAGTAAGTGACAAACGCGAGCTCTGTTTAAACGCCTGTACGTTCATGCTGAACAAGGTGCGCGGACACGAAACGCACTACCAGGCTCCGTAACGGGGCGCACCCAGGGCGACAGGTGAGCCCCGACGTGCTTCTCCCCCGCGGCCCGGCTCCTCCTCCAGCTGATTGTAACTGCAACCTGCTCTGCAGCCCCGAGCATAGTCACCGCCCCTGGCAGTTCTGCGGGGCGGATGGATGTACCATTACTGGGTTCCCGTGAGGAAACATTTTTGACAAGTACGAAAATACCCTTCACAGTCTGTCTCCTCAACCCGTCACACAAAATGGTTTATTTAAACCGGGTCATCATCTGTGGGAGAGGAGGGAGAACACAGGGTAGGAAATGAATTTGATTTTTATCAGAGAACCCAAGTTTATGCATTCCTGAAAGTGTGCGGCCAGGGAATTACTTTCTCTTCTTCCATTAGGATTCAGACTGTTCTGCAACAATAAATACCTATGTTCTAAAAAAAACTTCAGTTTTGAAGCTGAAGTGGGGTGGGAGAGAGAGGAAACGGGGCACGGTGACTGCGTAGCCCGTGTGACGGGCTCTGTAAATCCCGGCAAACAGCTTCCTATAGTCCTGTGCTTCTTATCAACATATTCCCTTATCTACCTCACCAGTTTTCAGAATTTGGGACACTTTCAAAAATTCTATAAAGATTAGAAATAAACATTTCCACTGTGCTTGATGTCAGAGAGCTTTACGGTGAGTTACTTTTGAAAAATTTTCAGGGAATCAACATGACATTTCTTTCTCCCTTTATCGCTCAAGGCAGGGTAATGAGCCTGCAAATATGTGCCTTATTTCCATGAAAATCAGTCACCATTTTTTCAGGAAAATGCAAGTGATAGCACAAACTTGTACTGTATTTTGATGATTATGCGTAATGGTTCCTGGGCAGTTACTGAATTTTACCGACTTACTCTTGGTGGAAGCAGTTACAAAAGAGATTTCCAGCAAGGTACTTAAATTATGATAAAATGTGTTAGAGTGGTATGTTTCTATGAGTGAATTTTAAAGACTGGGATGTACTCAGTAAATTTAAAAAATTTGCTTAGTTAAGTGTATCCATAGAACAATGTTAATGAAATCTATTGTTATGACTATTATTTACAGTTTTAGAAAAATCTACAAATACTTTATCATTAACATAAAATTTTCATTATATCTTTAGCAATGCTCCAAATTGTTGACAAAGACATTGTTCATTGCCTGGTTTCTTTTTTAAACACCGCNAATTTAGTATTATATAAAAATCTGTAGTATATAAGGATAACACAATCAGATCTTTAAAAAAAAGAGAGTTCTCTTACCGAACCCCAAGTACATGAAAGTTGAGACTGCCTTAAGGAATAGGACATTTTGTTGCTTTTAATTTTCATGCTGAGTGGGAAAATGATAAGCATATACATTTAAAATGACAATGCAATCTTCCCAGTACTATATATGTAAGCAGGAGCTTACTTTAAATAAAAGGCTATCATTATTCTTACATAAAACCTTAGAAAACAAGGAAACCTATCCTGAAATTGAAATTAAACATAAAATGTCCTCATTACTCTTAGGAAAATACTTGAGAAAATGTCACTCTGACTACCTTTAATGATTTAGTTCTGAAGTCACAAAATGAATTCTCACCTCTGACCAGACATTACCAAGTACATATCTCTGGATTTTAGTAGAAGCCGAGTAAGAGAGTTTCACTATCAAAAATTCATCCTCACAATGGAACAAACAACTAAAAATACAGACACAACCCCCCCCCAATACCTGCCAAACAAAAGGGGTCACATCCATACGTAAATTTCTATCAGTTTGAACAATTTTATCTGCAAAGCAGAGAAATCAGCACATACCAAGTCCTACAAAGATGTCCACAACATAACAGTTCTCTTACCATTATCTTGTGAGGAAGCAAATATATTGCTTTGAAATCCACTGTTACAGAATATAGACTACATATACCTCATAGAAGGTAGTATAACTTGCAGTTTAGGGTTTCAAAGGCAGCATGTTAAATGTATTCTTAAAAAAAATTAAAAAATCTTGCTTTCATTTTTATGCTCTTAACCCCAAAACATACATATATTCAATCTTCCCAGATGCAGAATCATCATAGCATTATCAACATTGGAATAATAATCAACATTTGGATAAGTTACATTCTAAAGTTGTTTAAATTACCTTTTTGTTGTTACTTTTCCTTTGGTCTTTCTTGCAATGTGAATAAATCGATTAGCTTTTGCAAATTAAAGTGAGTATAAAATCCAAGTAGAAGTACTAGCATTAAACATAGCGGTTATTATTGTACGTATAAAACCTACAATAGCTAGAGCCCATAAAATGATTGTTGGCAAAAATGGCCGGAACTTCAAAATTAGGAACCCTTCACAGTTAGTTTTCCCCTTAACTTACTCTGAAGAATTCTTTTGTTGACCCTGAATCCAATGTTCCATAGGCAATTTCTGTTTGCTTGGCCAGGTCTTCTGCACTTTCTATGGGGGAGACCATTCGCTCCACCGTCAGGAAAGCAGCGAGGTTAGCGGTGTAAGACGATATAATGATGAGTGTAAAGAACCACCAGACACCTCCGACAATCCGACCTGAGAGGGATCTGAACATGGACAAGATAATGCACATTTTCCTTTCTCTAACCAACAGAGAGAAAAAAGAAATGCCATCGATTCACAATGTATGTTGAAAACAACAACTGCAAATATTGTTTTATTTTCTGTCTACTCAAGAATGATTTTAGCCTTCTGTATAATCTGATGCCCTTGACGGTATACTGAATCTATAAGTTCCACTGACAATATGGAAAACGTTTCCTTTTTATTGTTTAGTTGGCAGAAATGTGGGACTTAATGAGTTTCCTTCAGGTATAGAAAAGGAATATGCACTTAAATTTGTTGATGCCTCCTCTCTTTACATTTTAGTGTCCCTGGAATTGGGATGAGGCCTGTTGGCCATGAGATACAACACAGTCATGTGGTACCGGTGGCAGCAACACACCTTAACATGGGAGAGGTCTTAGATTTGACACAAGCGGGTCAGGGCCCTTATGAGAAAACCTGTGATTACCTTCAGTCAGAGCCCTGCCAGGGTGGGTGGGGCATGTGCCAAAGTGGCCCCTGCCACAGGCTGGGCCACTGATGACTCAGCCTGCTCTCCGAGGGGCCGCAGTTTTAGTTTTTCTGATCATCTCACTTCTGAACATTTCTGATCTGAGTGGAGGCTGGGCTATGTCCTAAGGTATCGTTACACACCTGTGTAAAAAAGTCCCCCCTGCCACTGCCGACACGGGACCAGAGCATGTGTCTTGTCCAGGGGCAGCATGATGGCATTAAAACCTGAAGCCAACCTTCCAGAAAAGAAGTTCTTTCCTCATCCTTCCTCTGGTATCAGACATGTGTGGGTGATGGAGACACGGAGGAAGAGTGAGGATGGGAATAAAAAATCCAGGGCGTTTTCATAGTTGATAGCATTCACTGGGACCATCAAACTACTAAAATTCCTGGGACAAATTGTTTATAAACAACTTTTTAGTTTAAGAAACAAATTTTCATATTTTCTGTGACATTACTTAATCATAATTATATTAGTAGCACTTGTTGGCTTTAATTTGGCATTTGCTTAATCCTGGTTTTCAAAACCATTATTTGATTTACTTTGCTTTCTTTTCATTTAACTAATTCAGAGTTATGGACTCAGATTCCTATGTTATTGGAATTAGAACACATTTATAGTTTTCCTAGGTCTTAAGGAATACAAACTGCATTCTGGTTAAAATGTCTCTTTTTGGGAAAGCATATATTTCTTTAAAAAAATCTATACATTTGCGATGGTGATATAAGTCACTACTTAAGTTCATTTCTTAGCTTCTTCTACTTTCTGCTATTTTTTCTACAGAAGAAATTTGGTATTTTTCTCATAATGGGAGATTGGCTGCATTTTTGGCAAACATAACTGAAAATGTCTTAGTGACATCCAAAGGAAGTGAGCCATGACTCCAGAGATATTGAAAAAGTCTCTATTAAACTAACACAGTACATTGCTGAACTTTGCCCACGGCTTAGTTTGTGTATTGTTATGCAGAACAATATATACCTGCTACCCACTACACTGACTCAGGTTTTAGGTAACTCTACGGCAGAAATCTCCTGCAAATCAAGTTCAAAATTAATTAAAAAACAACAACAACAGCAGCAAGAGTAACAAAACAATTTGATTTTGAAAAGGAGACAAAATGGAAATGAATTCCCATTCTTCCAGTTGAGATTTTCATCTCCATCTGTCTCACCACAGAAGGAAAAATTAACACTGAACTGCTCTGGGAGAGTTCTGACGGGTAGCGTACGTTACTTTTCCAGTGGGAAGGTTCATCTTGGTGAGGTGTCCACATTTGGTGCCAAGTTGGGGAAACTAGCCATGAATGTACTTAGGTTAATTTGGGAAATGCCAAGTTTTTTTTCCCTGCGTTTCAAGTAATGTTCTGCCTCCGGGAAAAGAACATGGAGGAGATGTTCTACACAACACAGAGAATCACCGGGAACCGGTGAAGAACTGATGTTTTCAGACTAACCTGGGTGAAATGTCACATCCTTGCTGCATAAAGGCACCCAGGGAGAACCAGAGGCTGTTAAAGATGCCAAACTCATTGGGAGGCTGGTCGCTGGGTCCTTCCTTCCCGTCCTCTGGCTCTTCTGTGTGCCACTCGTAGGGACTGAACCTGCTAACTAGGAATAAGACCACGCTGACACCAATGTAGGCAAAGACTATGCACATCCAGATCTCATAGGCCAGAGGGTCCAAGAAGGAAAACACTCCTGGTTTGGATTTCTGAGGCTTTTTGATCATGATAGATATGCCCAAACTCATGAAGGGCTTAGAGAAGTCAATGACCTCCTCTCGGACCAAAGTGATTGTCAGAGGGGCGATTGCAATCTCTGCTTTCTATAAGAGAAAAGACACATGAAAACACACAGGTTAATGCATTTCAAGAAGCGGTGAGCATTGGATCGATCCACTCAAAACTCAAGTTAGTGCATCCACTCTACACTTTGAGGGGGGACACCAGCAACCGAATATGGACAGCGACACATACAGAGATGGGCAGTAGACTGCTTTCATACGAGAGCATACCATTTCAACTGCACAAAATACTCTTATTGATGCTAGTAATTAGAGACGAGAAAGACACAGTGGGCATAGGTAACAATCACTTGGACTCAAAATAACTGTATTCGTCTTTAAGGACGTGGGCTGGGGCAGAGGGGGGCCTTAACTGCCGTTCCATACGGCCGAACTTCTGAATTTCGTGGCCAGAATTGGTATGTTACAGCCTTTTCTGTTTCCACTGGAATGGCGCCACGGACTCATCACTTGGCCATGCCTTCGTGTTATGAATGGCAAATTTCAAACAGTCCCCTTTTATCCCTTTCCAGTTGTGACAAACCTATCACACAGTGTTTCTAGGACAGAAGAAACCCGTTGTTTGATGACATTTTCCAATCCAGCGCACACACAAAAATCTGGAAATTGGCATTTATTTCTTCCTATTCGCATACTATGATTTTTCCTACTTCCAATTTCTAACACTGTTTTGGAAACCAGTAGATTCAATTCTCAGATATTAGGATCATTAAGACACCAGCTTCCATTTTTGTTCTGTGACTTTGAGCAATTTTTCTGAGTCCGTTTTCCATATCTCTACAACGAGGACACTTTTCTGTTTGCCTCACTGCATTATTGTGATTATCCATTAAAACATCAATAAAATACTAGTGACCACTTATTGAAGGATTAGGTAACTGACACCAAACTAAATATTTTAAAGGGCCTCTCACTGAACACTCATGATAATCCTGCTATCACTGTTTTCTAGATGATGGAACTGAGACTCGGGTGAGTTTTACACATCGTGGCAGTTCTGTGACTGTGGCTTGTGTTTCTTCCGTAAATCATGCCATCTCTAAAACGGAATGAAATAAAGTGTATGAGAAAACTGTAACCTGTTTTCTACAGGTGAAAAAATAAAGGTTATTTGATTGTTCATTTGGAAAGGAAAATATTTGGCATTAAAGTGGAATCTGGGACACAGGTCAAGCATTCGTGCTCTCACACAGAGGCGGCCTCGCTCCTGTACGCCCTCGGGTCGCTGGTTCACACGATGGCCAGCAGCCTGATGCAGGGTGTCTGGAGGGCTGGCGAGGGCAGTGCTCTCCAGCCATGATGCTGCCCACTGGGTAAGTGCGCCTTCACCAGTGGTGCCTTCTAGGGGAACGCATTTAGCTTACACCAGAAACGCCCCCATGTGCAGAAGTCAGACTCACTACTGGGAGGTGTTTATTTCTGCCATCTTATTATCTGTATAGTTTTCATTATACGAGTGATATATAAACTAGCCATGGGAAAATTTGGATATAAACACAGAATCCCCAAATTAAGGAAAAGTTACCTCCACTCTCTTCACCTACTCTTATTTTTGTCTGACTATATACCCTGCTAGACATGGTTTGATCAACAATATCTTTCTTATATTACAATAGGGTAATATAAAACTATGTTTTCTAAAACAATTTTTTAATGTTTATTTTTGAGAGAGAGAGAGAAAGAGAGAGAGAATAAGCACAAGTAGGGGAGGCACAGAGAGAGAGGACACAGAATCTGAAGCAGGCTCCAGGCTCCGAGCTGTTAGCACAGAGCCCGATGCAGGTCTTGAACCCATGAACCACGAAATCATGACCTGAGCCAAAGTTAGATCTTAACCGACTGAACCACACAGGTGCCCCATAAAACACTACTTCATAATTCCTTTACTCAGAAGGAAATGATGAATTCCTTTTCATTTTATCATATATATTAAAGATTAATGATTAGTATTTTATCATGTGAAAATAACAAAAATTACTCAATCTACTTATTATTTTAAGGAATGTTTATATTGTTTCCAGGTTTACACAGTTTAAAAGTTTGATGATGTGAACATCTTTGAAAACAAACTCTAGCACATACCTTAATTATTTAAGATGATTTCTAGAAGTGGGGTTGCTGGCCTAAATGGTATCAATCTTTGTAATGGTCACAATATGTTTTGTGCAACTTTTCTCCAGGAAGACCATGCAGATTTCTCCTGTCACCAACACTGTGTGACAGCATCTGCAGCTATGGATGGTGGCAGCCCATGTGTGTCTTTACTCTCATTTATCTTTGCCAATTTTCTCTACAGAAAATTAGATCTCTTTGTATTAATTTGAGTTTGTTTTTATAAAACAAATAGATACATTACCTTTTTAAGTGTCATAATCTATTGTAATCGCCACCTATTTTCCATATGGTACATTCATTTTTTACTGACTAATTTGTAAGCACTTTTAGACACATTCAAAATGTTAACATTTGTTTTCCAAATATGTTGCAAATATTCTCCCTATTCAGGATTTGTTTTCTTTATGTAACTTAGTTCATGGTACTTTATTGCAATATACGTATTAAATTTTGTTGTAGCCATATAAAATTATCTTTTTTGTGTCTTCAGCCTTTGGTTTCATGCTTAGAAAAATTCTTGTGACATTAGGGGATCCTGGGAGGTGCAGTCGGTTGCGCGTCTGACTCTTGATTTCGGCTCAGGTCATGATCTCACAGTTCCTGGGTTCGAGACCCGTAGTGGGCTCTGTGCTGACAGCTCAGGGCCTGCCTGGGAGTTCTGTTAGTTCTCTCTCTCTCTGCCCCTCCCCTACTCATGCTTGCTCTCCCTCAAAATAAATAAACACTTGGAGAATAATTCTTCTCACGTTGTATGATCAGTCTCAATCATATGTATTTTATTCTTGTGCCCACAATCCCTGTAAGCTGCATTTGGGGGAATACATGATGACAGCCTACGATGCTGTGATGCTGTGACTTTTCCAAGTGACTGTCCTGCTGCTGTAAGAGGAACACGTGTCCAGGGCACCCTTCATCTGGAGCATCACCTTTCCCCTCGTAACTCGTTCGGTGCCATGTTCTTAGAAACTCCTTATTTATGCAAGTGACCATGGGTGAGTTAACTCTACAAAAGGAAAGCAACATGGATGGAAACAAGGGAGCCTCCTGCATGTGAAACTAGATGTGAGGGCGGGCAGACACCTGATGGAGGTGGGGACGCGACGTCCCTGAGGACACTTCTGACATCTGAAAGTTCTGGAAGTGGACAGTGAACAGAGGAGACGTAGCTGGGCTTTGTCTGCTAACCCTGGAGACGTTCCATGACCTCTCGGCGATTCCCAGAGCGAAGTATGTAAAGTTTCTCCCGCGGACACTTGATGATACCTGGGCTCTCAGGGCCTCTGGAGCGAGGCTCGTGAACTGGCATTTTACCACACAGCACAGGTGATCCTGGTGCGGGCCAGCCACGGAACGTGCCTGGAGAAATATTCCCGTGGATTCAAGTCCACGCACACGAGTACAGCAGGGCCCAGCAGAAGGGCCACAGGAGACCGTGGAATGGACTGGCCGGGCGCACGGAGCGCAGCGGAGAGAGCACCTGCCGGGGAGGGAGGTCTGTGCTCTTGGGCCACCACTTGGTGGTGCGCTGAGGCCACACGTGAGCGCTTCACAGGACTCTTACTCCTAACAATTCCAGTGATAAAGTGTGCAAAGATCATAACAACACAACAACAACAACAGGTTCAAAGTGAATCCTTTTGCTGTCTAATGGGCTTTGGTGGATAGCCCAGAATGGGTGGAGTTTCACCCCGCGCCCCGGAACCTGGATATCTGTTGTATGTGTTCGCAGTAAGAAAGTAAAAGAACCGCGAAGAAAGTGCAGATTTCACAGACAGCAGGATGTGAAGCACTGAGTCTGCAGAAACTACGAGACACATGGAAAAAGATTCCTTTTGGGAAGAGGTCAAGTGGCAGAGAAGAGAGAATTTAAACCCTGGTGGATTAACTGATGAATGAACATAACAAGAGTTGATAACCACTATGTTATCTTCTCTTTCTCTTTGACACCCCCTTGACTTGATGGGACTTTCCATTATGGTGGTGTGTACCACAGATACAACTTTTTGTTAACTATGCTACTCTGTAAATATCACTTGTTTTTGTTACTTGAACCATATGGTTAGAGCCCTTGTAAAGGGGTGAGCCTGGGATGCCCAGTGGGTAGGGACTCCACGTAAGAGATAAGTAACAAATGCTCTAGAAAGTAACGTAGGCTCTTTACGCCATCCATGACTAATTGGCGATCCAAGTAGGATTTTCTGAGATGAAATAACCAATAGTGTTTTCTGAAGGAAATGAATTGCTGTAGTTCTAACAACTTGAATAATGTTTACATTTAAAATCTAGTTACTGTATCAAAAGTTAAAAATATTACCAAATGTTTAAAATATTACCCAGGAACACATGGTTTAGGAATCCTTTTTCTTTGGAGCCTAAAGCTCACTGTCAAACTGTTGATGAGCCCTGTGGTAAAATACTTTTTGATTCTTTAAAACTGCCAATTTATTTTTCTTCATTTAGGGCACTTCACTAGTCAGTAGTTCTCATAAATGGATGTAAAACTAAGTGGTTGCTCTTTAACGCCAAACAATTTCCTCCTCTGCTGAGGGGACAGCTACAGTCCTGCACTGGCTGCAGAAAGTTGGTCACTGCCAGGCCCTACGTGCAGGCTGCAGAATCATGAAACTAGTGGACTGCAGTTCTGGCTCGGGACGGGGGCCCTCTACAGACTTCAGTTACGTCCTCAGCCGTTCTATCTTTATTCTTGTCTAGGGAAGGATGGCTCTCATGTAGTTATTTCCAAGGGGTCTCGTCAGGGCGAATCAGACAGAGTGTGCTCCGAAGGAGAAGTCTGTGAAATATGAATTGGCTCAGAGGAAATTTCTGAACACATTTCAGGCGGATACAGGTTGCTATGAGCTCTCGGGCTGGTTTCTGGACTTTGGAAGTATCTGGCATCACCAGCTCTTGCTAACTGCTGGTTTCATTTCGATCCTTTGCAGCGATAGCTGAAGCAAACTGATCTTGTTCTGATTAAGGCAGGCATGTTGACACAGAGTTTGCCCTTGGCAATAAGTGTGCGTACTCAGTATCTGGTGAGCTCCCAGGGAAGGGCTCCACCTGGTTTCACGTGAGGCCCGCTATGGGATCCATTCTGGCTTTTGTGTTTTGCAACATCGAAAAAAATGATGCCACTGCATAAAGTTTAAATTTACTGTGTGCAGCAGAACTGAGTATTTTACAGATGCTAAAGTATTTTAATGATTGCTTCACCAAATTATGTAAAAGATATTTACCAGGAAGTACAAGCAACAGGGATACAGATAACTAGTTACAATAAGATCTTACTTTATGCTATTGAAGGAAATTTTCCCCTTCAATTACTGAGTAACATTAATAAAACTTTGTTGTGCAGTTCTTACAACAACATGGCTATGATAGAGCAACGTCAAGATTAAGAGAATAATCATCACAGGTACTGAAGTCACTGCTTTTTTTTAAATGGGACATCATATTCTAAATTTTTACCCTTCTAGATTTTGAAGTTATGAGGTATTAGCTTCTCTCATTGTTCGGGAATGGCACCATAATGAACTAGAGAAACATCTGAACATCCTATATGCTTCTCTGAATGTTAAATGCAAATTTAAAAACAGTAATAGGTTTAGAAATAGATATGTGCCCTGGGGGAAAAAAAGTTTCAGGTTTATGTAAGTAAATTCTTCAGTAAGTTGATGTGCTTACCCCATAAACAAGTTCTCCTACCATCCCATTCCAGATTTTTGTGTCTGCGTCCCTCGCTCCATATTTTCCATCAGGGACAATGGCAATTTTATACTTGATACCAATATGTTTTGCAATCTCAGATGCCAAATCTACACAGTATCCTTCGTACTTGTCATTTCCTTCAAACATTTCGTGATTTTTCTTGTACATAACATATGGGGATTCCTATAATGAGAGAAGTAGAACTGTAAAGGGGGAAATTATAAAACATTCCAAAGTCTTAAACTTTTGAACTGCAGAATTTGACAAAAAGATTACATTTAATGTTAGTACACACACTGATTTTGTGTGGCGAGAAATCAGTAATAAAAGATGAATAGAGAAATATGCTTAGAAGTATATTCGGTGGCTTTATATTGGATACTGGAAGTAAAATCTTTAAAACAGTTTACTACCGAGTGACTGTTACATACCTAGCCCTGTGACTGTAACAGGAAAAATAAACATTAATGACTGTCTAGAGAGGCATAAGGTGTTATCTTTGGCATAGAAATTAGTATTCTAAAATACGTCATGAAGTTAAAGGCCACTTAGTAGCTACTCAAGGTCACAGGTCTCCATATTCTGCATCTTGTTTAGGCCACGTTCAACTGTGACCTCCCTTGGGAAAAGAGCTAGATGATGTTTCTTTGCTCTCTAGCATTCTGCTGGATGCCTCTCAGCAGGCACTAGCGAGGTCAATGAAAAAATGAATTGAGAGCTTAAAAAATATATATACTTATTTGCATTAAATCACCTTTCCTAAAATTCTCCAATAATTTTGCTTTAATTAGGGTTTAATTAGGGTTGTGTGGTTCATGTGACTCTTTTCTTCTCCCGAAGCCCAGGGAAGAAGGGAAGTTGAACTTAACTAGGGAAGCTGAACTTGCTCCTGCAACTGTGTTAGATGGGGTTTCACTCCGTGTAACATGGCAGTCTCTACTACTTCTGATTTCCAGGACTTTGTAAATGTGGAAATGACTTTTAAAAACTTAAAACTGTAACTGACATGATCTATAATTTTCTCAAAGAGATGCCATTAATAATTCTACTGCGGGCAACTGCCTAGGCGTGGTCCTTGAATAATCCTGCCTTAGGTTGACATAGTCAAGGGATCCAGAAATCTCTCACTTCTTTGATAAATATTTTAACACTGGATTTGGGTGAAGAAGGCTTCTCTACCTATAAAACTAAGGCAACAAATTGTCCCTTCTTTAGATGGATGAAAATGGTTTGGTGGCTTACAGAAAACATTCTCCATATATAGTTTAATTACTAAATTATAAATGTGGTTATGAAAATTGGCGAGTTGTTGCAAAGCAGTGTTAATTTCTAAGAGAGTTCATAAAGTATTAGTAGCTAAAATGAGCTAATACTTTCATTCTTTTGTTTCTTGGGACAGCTAATTAAAATGTGGAAGAACATGCAGAGAAAAGCAAGAATTACACATTTGTAAAATGCAACCGAAATGGCTTCAGAGTTATCACTTACAACCTTTAGTAGAACACACTTGACAAGTTTTCACAAGTTGCACCACTATGGCTCACAGGTGGTACTAAGGTTGAAGGTCAATTCTAAAGCGCCTGCAATACTCGAACACTCAAATATTTCTGCCCTCATGCACACATGTGACCATATCACTTTGTGTGCACATGATTCTCTAGCTAGTAAGCCCATCTGCTTTGCTCAATTCCCTCTACATTATATAGTGAGCAAGCTGCTTTAGTAAAAACTGTGCTTCTATTATGTACTCAAGCATTTATTGAGCACCCACTGTGTGCCAGGCAGTTTGCTGGGAACTAGGGGTGCAAAAATAAGTAAAATATGCCTCTTGTCCTCTTGTGATTAGTTAAGATTGTAACTCTTTGTAAAAATGGTAAAGGAGTATGAGTGGTGGAGGACAATTATAAAATACAATCGTGAAAAATGACAACAGCTCTGACTTACTTAGTACACGTGAAGAAATGATGTTAAGTTCGTGAACTGTGCTTTTCATTTACTTCTCACGTTGATATTTTGGGGCGGGCACTTCCCATTTTGGCAGGAGAAAATGTAAGGCTCAGTAAGGGCAAGCAAATCATTCCACTTCACAGAACTAGCAGAAGTGGGGTCTGAATCTCTATTTCAAAATATCTGGAAACTGCTGAAGCTCTTACTGTATCTGTCAAGATGTGTGCAGCTACGTGAGATTTCATGTGATTAAACTAGAGAGGGGACAGGTGGAAGTAAGGATGTGGATTTCTGTATTGTGGGTGAACGAAACACTTTGTATGAAGCTGTGAGTGCACAGTGTTGACAAAACCATCTTCTCCTATCGTCTGGTACATACAAGGCACTCGATAACTCTGAAGATTTCCTGGTGCATTACGGCTCCCTAAACAGGAGTATCAGGGCAAAGTAGTTGTGTTAGAACTTCTGATTCAGCTCCTCAAAAGGAAAGTAATTATTAAGTGCTAGGCTCTGTCTCTGAAACACACCTATGCGAACATAAGTAAAAAATTATCTAGTTCTCTTTCCTTTTTTCCAGTTCTCTTTTTGGACAGAACGGGCCTGGCAGGGTCTTTGAGTTCCTGCCAAACAAACCAACAAAGACTAGAAAACTTTCAGGGTCCTGAAGATGTTGACTAGAAATTTAGCGAGACTTTTCGCACGGGCAGGGGCATAAACAGTACTGAGATTCAGGAGTGTGGTGCTGCCGTGTGAGAGAAACAAGATGGTCACGCTCGGGAAGGTGGGCGAACAGGTGGAGAGAAAGGCTAGGCTTTTCTTGCCAGTTTCTTCACGAGTGTCTCATTTTGCTTTCCTTTCATATTAAATCCACATGAGTAACAGATCTTAACGCTCTCCCAACCTCGCCCTTTGCACCAACCCAATCTGACAATTTGTGCACATGTAGCCCTTCTAGCCTGCACACTTGCGGTGGATTTAATACAAGGTTTTGGGGGTTACTACGGATGAAGAAAATACCAGATCTTCTCAAAAGAAAAGAAAATAAGAGTCCTGGCTGGTCATTAAGGGGGATTTGTGGGACGTCTTTGATATGTAGCCTTATGGAGTCCCAGGTATTCAACTGTGAACAAAAATGGAAAGATGGGACAAGTGGAATATAACCACTTACTTCTGCCTTATGATCATAACCTACCATCTTTATTATCAATCACTGTGCTCTGTGGGACGGTAACTCCTCAGAAGTTATTTTAAATGCATTCCTTCCTAGTGGTTATGAGTTTATTACTACAATTTCCGTAATGGGTAGAGTTCTACATCTGCTCTGCTATTTCAGGAAAGAAATCAATCTCCATCTAAAGCTGCTACCTTAGGGCTTGCTTATGAAAATGTTTGTGTAAATGAATTAAGATGATTTTCAATCGATAAAGTATTTTCCTACTGAGAAAATTTTGGGGGGTTATTTGTATTTAGCAAAAGCAAAACTATTGAAAGAGATACTTATTAGAAAGGCTTTAAGATTTTCTAAACATCACAAATATAAACATTACAAGTACTATTGAAAACAGTTAAAATAATAAAATCAGTATTATCAACCAAAGTTATTTGGTAAATGATATTTCCTTTTCTCCAAGAATACTAATGGATGTAGATAATTTACCCCATGGGTAAAATTCTTAAAAGTGGGAATTAAAAGGTTATTATTCAGTTTAAAAGAAAATGAATAAATTGGATGGCCGCACAATTTTAAGTTTATACAAAATAAGGTATTTCAAAGCTAACTGAGTGTTAATCACAGGCAGGCATATGCATGGGGGAAATTAGTATTTAGTACAAGGGAATAATTAATGTATCTATGTTATTGTGTATAGCTATTGTACATATACATATATTATATAAAATATGTGTGTGCTGTTATATACGCACATGTATATAGAGAGAGTGCATCCATAAAATTCTACACAGAGAAGATAAAATATGAAACATCTAATACAAGGTATAAAAGAGTAACCTCCGGAAAGATCACGTGTGATAAGTAAAACTGCTTTCAGGTTTGTAACCTAATTCTGATGCTGTAGCAAATAAATTTAGATATATGTGTGGAAAATCTTCCTCAAGGTCTGTTATGTTCACAAGACGGTAAGAAAAACCTCCTAAGCTGAGTAACGCATCATAAGCATTGTTTGGCTTCAGAAGTGAACATGTGGGGGAAGATGGGCTTGGCTGACGTACTGCTCTATCTCTCCTTTTCCAGAGAGTTCCGCAGCCTGAGTAGTGAGGTTAGGGAGGGAGCCACCACCCTCGCTTTTCTCTGGGGGCACAATGCCTTTTCCTCAACTGCGCATGTGCAGACCACATGGCACAGATCTGGCTTTCTTAGGTTGTTGACAGAAATTATTACTTAGAATGTAGAAAGTAGGATGACTCACAGTCTCATATACAATTATAGACTTTATAAAATTTTTATAAATTTTAGTCACTAGGGCTAAAAGATAGGAAACAGTGAGCATCTGAACTCCAAACTTCAGACCTTCCCACTTTGTAGTCCTGAGCCTCACAGGAGGTCTCTGCCAATTTTACATTTCGTGGAGATTCAGCTAAGTTACAGTCCGCATGACTATATTCAGGTGGAGTAAGTCATTAAAGTGAAGATCACATTCTAGATATACAACACTGTTCTAAGGAAAAAAAATAAATTTCAACAGTACAAAAAGCTGACGCCACATTTTATTTAAGAATGAGATTCACAAAACCTATCTATTGTCTGTGGTCCGCCTTCTTCCACCAGAACATAAACTCATCTGAGGGCAGGATTCTCGTCTGTTTTGTTCTCTAGCATATCCCGTGCCCAGCTTAATAAATATTTATGGATGAGTAAATGAATTTCTCAATCACTTTTATTTAACGACAGCAGATATCATTACAATGTATCAACACAGAAATAACAACATACACAAAGCAAAGACACATGGAGGAGCAGCGCGTATCAGCTTTGATCAGAACGCACGGCTTCCAGGCCACCACACTCAACCTTGGTGTCTGGGTGCCTGCCTGGCACATGTCACAGGGTCTAACCAATTCCATCTGTGTGGGGCGTTCTCAGTTGGATTTGGGAGATTTTGACATGTAGGTGCCAATATCCCATTCATTTACAAGGAACCATATTTCTTTCAAAATGAATGAGGTGGTGGAATGGTCAGAGGTCCCGGGCGACCATTTTCAACAAGAGCAAATATAAGGAACGCTTCTAGGGAAAAGATTCTGGTAATTTTTAAAATTACCAAATCATTATGCAATTGCAAAGCCCAGAGGTATTACTATACGAACATTACATTTTTATACAAAAGACAAATATGAATATTGCACTGTTTTAATGGCAAAATATTAATGATCATCATTGTCAAATAACAGTTAACTTTACAGAATATTCTTTATGTATATAGGAAACCACTGAATCTCAATCATTTTAACTTATTTTTGGTAGCATGCTTCCTGAAAACAAGCCATGCTTGGAAAGTGATTCAATATTTTGGTTTCAAGAATCAGATCTCCAGCGCCTTTAATAACAGGGATGAAAAGGAGACTGTCTACATTTTACCTATAATGCACATGAAAACACTTTATTTCACACAGAACAGGCAAGATTCCAGAGAACCTTTAAAGAAAACAGCTGTGTATATCCAGGAAACAAGCACACAAACTCAGAGATATTTACTTTTAGAAGACCTTCGAGCGGGGCTAGGAGTGACAGAATCCCACCTTTCTGTACAGTGACCTCGTTTCAAGACAGGGGAACTGATGGGTCAGTATTACTAAGTGACTCTTTTTCAACATCTATGAATTTTCTTGAGAAAGATGAGGATTAATTCTTCTTTTGTTCTAGGATCTTGGAAAAGTCACAGAACTTAAAAATTTTTTTTTCTGGTAGTCCAGAGGTGGTCATCGAAGAAGAATCCCACGTGAAAACTTAGCTTAAATTTACTACACAGGAGAACAAGACGCGGGCCTTAGTTAGGAATGGTCGAAGAGCGTGGAACTCATTTCCTTCTTGATCAATTTCTTAAAATAGGGTTCTTCATCAGAGGCTGAAAAGATGAGGACTGCACTGAAGCACGACTCTGCATTACTGTGTCTTTTTTAGGAAAGGAAGTATATACGTACAGACACACTGCTTTTCAAGTCCCATGCAAGTATTACACAATTAAGCTAGAAGGTGTGGATTTCGCACTCTTACACAAAAACTGCTGTCAGTTGGTTTGCATTCTAAAATCATCAACTTCCAATCAAGGCTTGGCAGATTAACAGTAAATTGCTAGCTGGTGATGCGACACAGAGAAAACTAACTGCAACACAAGGAAGCTTCTTTCTCTCTGGCACTTTCGTGCTTTGACTCCAGGGCCAAAAGTTTTGGAAAAAACTTGACGTTACTAAAAATTAAAGTTACATAAGCTAAAAGCTGAATAACACAAAATACTTCCACTTTATTTAGAGTAGGGGCTTCATGAATTATTAAAAATGTGTTCTGCCTAACGAGACAGTGAGCTGAGGATATGGGTCACCGACTGTTGATCTCTTTGAGCAGCAACGACTCTAAAGTGCAGGCTTGACTTTAGGGCAGAAAAATATACCAGATATTCTCTACTATTTAGAAGGTATTTTCATTAGGGTCTCGTTGAGAAAATGTCCTTAAAACTCAGAGTATTTTTCATGTTATGATGAGGCAGAATGGAGCAATCGGATTTGTCCTAATTCTTAGGAGAAGTCCGATACATCATATTGTGTACGTGTCATTGGTCAATGAGAAAAATAATCGGTGCAAAACACCCTTGTCACATTAAAAATAAATATAAAACAAAATTATTTCGAAAGCATTTAGTTGTATAAAACAGGCTCATTAAAATCTTTACATTCACATCTCTGCTGTTATAAACAGACAATGCAAATCACTATCCAATGATTAAACTACTTGAAAATTATCCATTTTGACACTATTAACTATTAGTACATTGATGTGTTAAAAAACATAGTAACAACAATAATATGGTGTTTACCACCAGATATTTTTCTGTGACTGGTTGCTGATTTTTTCATGTTCATTCTTGTGTCCTTTGGAAAGTGAGCATTTCATACATTTCTAACTAGAGTGTGACAGTTTCAATTTTTAACATCTGAGCATTTTTCCAAGAACAACAAATGCAACAAAAGGTAATGCAAATAAAAGTGCCGAATGTCCTCAAAGCTCGGGGCAAACCTATTCAGGGCCTCAACAGACTCCCGTGGATCACGTGACCCGTGACCCACGTCACCCCAGCTAGGATGCTGCGCTCACCCTGCTCCCCGTGGCTGGGGAATTAAATCTGCCTGTGGACAAGACGGAACAGCATAAAGCATAGACCAAAACTTACCATAATTGTGGTTACAACCACTGTTCTGTTCTCAATAGCTGCTGTGTCGTTGCCAAGAGTGGGCATATCTTGAATCAAGACTAATTTATCCATATCGTTCCAGTAACCAACCTGCCGAACAGAGAAAAGCAGTGAAGACACATTTTAGAACAGCTTTCTCTAGCTCTTTCTGGAACAATGAGGAATATTAATAAGCAAGCAAATTTAAAAAGGAGACCAAAAGGATTTGGAAGTTTTCTTAGTTGATGATGAGCTGATTTTTCTGATGTTAAGGGTCCTGCCTGGTGGTACACTGGGCAGCTTTACGATATACAATCATGGAGCAGCTATGACGCCAGGGAGGAGGGGTTCAAAACAGAACAGGGACACAGATGGACTACCTCTCTCTAGAGGGACTGACTGGCACCTTCTAAAATTAATTTACATGGTTTTATCAGTTACTGGCTTTATTGCAAAGGGAATACATACAGGATATTTTTGAGCAAAAAAGACTTGCATATTTTTGAGGCAATATAGAAATAGTTTTGGGTTTTCCATAACCTCACCATGGGGTAAAAGTCTGACCGTTTCTAAAATGCTACGTACATCAGGCATTAATGTTAATGTATTTTCACTTTCAAAGATCACACTTAAATTTGTAATCTTATATTTTTATTTTTTTACTTTTTAAAGTTTATTTATTTTTGAGAGAGAGAGAGCGAGAGAGCGAGCATGAGTGGGGGGCGAGCAGAGAGAGAGGGAGACACAGAATCTGAAGCAGGATCCAGGCTCTGAGCCATCAGCACAGAGCCCGATGCAGGGCTTGAACTCACAAACTTGGAGATCATGACCTGAACTGAAGTTGGTGTTCACCTGACTGAGCCATCCAGGTGCCCCTGTATTCTTGTATTTTTAAATCCTTGTATTACTTTCTCATTTAGGCATGAAACAAAATCCTTTCCATAAAGTATATTAAGTACTTAGTTAAGTACTTTACAAAGTAATGAACTGTCATGGGGTCGTATAGGAAATGCAGGGCCCTTTGTATCACACAGACCATGAAGTGCTAGGAATGGCCTCCACACGGGCTGCTTGCTCTGGGACACACACTGTCCCCATTGCTTTTTCTTTAGATGCACTGAAAAGTTTATCCACGCAGCGAGTTCAGAGGCAGGTGCGTTTATGACCCTGATTTTGGAGACGAGGACGTATATAAGAAGGTAAAACGCACTGTACTCAGGAAAAGTCCCATGGGGCCTGAGTTCCAATCCTCGGTCTGTAGGACACCAAGTTCACACCCTTGGGTATTAGGCCCCACAATCTCCCCAAGTAGGTGTTCACTAAATGGCTGCTCAACTTCCTTCTTGAATTTCTGGATGCAGGTGATGATACTCTTGTCTCTGATAAAATGTACTTAATTCCTTACTGGTCTCATTTGTTCTCATATGTTTTGGAAGTCTCTCCTGCTTCCTCCAAGTTTCTTAACTATCATGTTGGTATTTTTGAACATATTAAAATGAAGTAAGCATTTACGTGTCAGAAAGAGACACTATTATTATTCACAAATGTTGCATGGGTAATCACAGGACAGATGGAGGAAATGGACTTTCATTATTGATACAGTTCTTAGTTTGAGCTCAAATTACAAGCGTAGATCAGTTCAGCAACTGCTTTCAGGTGTCCACATGAATCTATTTGTAGCAGATGTTTATTTAAGAACTCAGTGAAAATGTTAATTTAAAAACAAGTATGCCTCTGAGACACACACCCACACCCTCACACACCCTCAATTCCTACATGTATTTTAAAAACTAAAAAAAGCAACGTGTCAATTAACACACTTCCTGTTAATTCCCCTCTCCACGTGACAGTTATATGACGTGGAAATAGGTCTCACAGTTTGGCATTTCATTAAGAGACAGCCACTTTCCAGGTCTCAGCAGCTCATCCTCTAGGAACGGCATTTTTCTTTATTGATGAGTTCCCACAACAGAAAAACCACAGATTTGGGACACATTCTCAGCATTTAAAAACGCCGACACATTTTGCACTTAAAAATGGCCCATGGCTTCATGACCTCTATCCTTAAAAGATAAATGATTTAGAAGCGCTGACAAGTTAAGACAATAAGCAAAACTTTACCTAAGTGGATCTGTTTGCCTTACATTTACTTGCAATTCTGTGCAAAAAGAAAGCCATGGCTTGGGGTACGGGCCCCCTCAGGGCAGACCTCATCGGACAGGGACTCACTGCGAGGGGAGTCAATTAGAGCAGGCAGTGATGTAGGGTCACCTCCTGAGGAAAGGAATCCTAAGTTGGGACCTAGAACCTCACGAGAGATGGAGATGCTCCGTCTAGTTCTCCACAACATTTTACAGCATATCAACGACTTTTCCCAGGCCTGATCTCTCTTAATCAGACGGGACGCTACTGTTCCTAGAGACAGACACTGGGTGAAGGATACTTTTGTAATGCTAGAGCAAAAATAGGGAAGTATTTAAATCACTAAAAAGGCAGGCATGTCAGAAAAATATTTGTCTTCTCTGGACTCCTAAAGGTGATTTATGCATGAGTATCGCCACGCTATGAGTAAACATCTCTGTTTTTGCAGTGGATCTTGCCTGTAATGTAGAGAGCGGGTGAGGACTGAGGGGCTATGAGGAGCCCCTGATCTACTTAATGCTTGCTTCTAGGAGGGCTGATATGAACAGACTGTCCCCCCAGAATATGGCTTAATTCCCACACCAGCCCTAAAGAAAACTCTTAGAGGCCCCGGCACTGACGGTGTCACAGCAATCAATCAAGACAGTGAGCTCTGGAGCCTGGTGAGTCCTGGTCTCCACTCCATTTCCATCACTTTCTAGCTGAACATCCCTGGGCGGGTTACTCAGCTTCTGTGAGTTTTACTTTTCTCTTCTTTAAAATGAGAATAGGGGTGCCTGGGTGGCTCAGTCGGTTAAGTGTCCGACTTTGGCTCAGGTCATGATCTCACGGTTCGTGGGTTCGAGCCCCGCGTTGGGCTCTGTGCTGACAGCTCAGAGCCTGGAGCCTGTTTCAGATCCTGTGTCTCCGCCTCTCTCTGACTCTCCCCTGCTCATGCTGTCTCTCTCTTTCAGATATAAATAAATAAATAAATAAATAAATAAATAAATAAATATATAAATAAAATGAGAATAAATAGAGGCGCCTGGGTGGCTCAGTTGGTTAAGCAGCCGACACTTCATTTTCGCTCAGGTCATGATCTCATGGTTTGGGGGACTGAGCCCCACATAGGGATCTGTGCTAACCGAACAGAGCCTGTTTGGGTTTCTCCCTCCCTCCCTCTCTCTCTTAAAATAAACAAACTTGAAAAAAATAAAAATAGAAAAAATATATCTCACTTTCATATTGTCGTGTGGATAAAATATAAAAAGGCCCATCAGTTTTCCATTTCTGTGTCTGGCATGCAACCTGCTCTCAATAAATACAATGTTTCCAATTGAGAATCCCCACTGTCATGCACTTTGGGTTCCAGGGAACTTCCTGGGACTCACTGCAGGGGGAAGGTCCCACCACACTTAGCAGCTGGCCCTTCAGAAAGGGCTTTGGGGCTGCTCCTTTTTAAAATTTTTTTAAACGTTTTTTATTTTATTTCTGAGAGACAGAGAGAGAGACAGTGTGAGCAGGGGAGGGTCACAGAGAGAGGGAGACACGAATCCGAAGCAGGTTCCAGGCTCTGAGCTGGCAGCACAGAGCCCGATGCGGGGCTCGAACCCACGAACCGTGAGATCATGACCTGAGCTGAAGTTGGTCGCTCAGCTGACTGAGCCACCCGGGCGCCCCTGGGGTGGCTCCTTAACGAGTCTCTCAATGAGTGCCTGTGTCACAGAAGTCAGCCAGACCAGCGGGCACACTTTCTGATCTATTTTCAGAGAGAGCTCCCTTGCTGGCAACTGTTCCATTTACAAGAACGATTGCTCACTTTGCAGACACATCGCCGAGTTTCCCTAGCAGAGTGTTTCTTGGGGTAGCTCATTTTTAGGCTTAATATTGACAGAATGCCCAAGTTGCTCGCTGCCATGGAAAAATGAAGATGGATGAGTCTACACGATGTTACCCTTCGTATCTCTTTTAAGAGCCTTAGATGGATGTCAGCCGAGTGGGAAGATGTGCATCACTCCCTCAACTTACTCTTCAACCTTCCCCTCCAAAAACCTTAGCTGCCGTTGGCATGTTGGCATCCTGAAGCAAGAGGCCACGGAAGGATTCGGTGCTGTAAATAGCTCGCTTGCTATTGGTTTCCTTTTTTACGTTATGCTTTCTTTTACAGAGAGGTCATTCTACTCTTTGCACTTACTGCTTTGTGAAGTAGGGGTGGTCTTTGGCATTTTGGAAAGCTTCCGTTTACGTGGCTACTTTTGCAAAGTCTGGTGTGTGGCAGGAAAGTGTGCCTGGCTGTGAGCCAACGTGTTTAGGGGCCTGCGGAGGACTCCGTCTGCTCCATGGCTGACAGGATTTTGCCCCAAAGAGCGTCTTCCTTTCTTGTTGCTGGCTGTGTGGACACAGTGGGTACAGTCGGTGTGGTGCGTACACGGGACTCGCTACGTAGCTTCCTGGGAGCCCTGCTCCCCGGGTGCCCTGTCGCCTGCTCCCTGGCTCTGGTCTGGGGAGGCTGCGGCTGGCAGCCTGCACCCCAGGAGACGCCCCTGAGAGGCTGAGACACCAGGGTGGTTTCCATGGCAGCTCCAAACCTCCCCCCCCACCCGCCACCCACAAGCACATCCCCTGCCAGACTGCAGCAAAAGAAAACTAGGAGACCCTCGGACACTTGCCACCTGTGACTTGAACTGTCCTGCCTCCCGGACTCGCTTCGGGTTCTCGCCACACCCAGCCTCCGCTCCCTCCTGCCCCAACGCTGATTTCCGGCCTGACTTTAAAGCCTCCCTCCTCGACACAGCCGGCCTTGATCTGCCTTCCTCTGGCTGGAAGGGATCTCCTCCTCTTTATGATTTCCACATGCCTCCTCTTTAGCTGGCATGGAGCTTCTAGACTCTATGCCACGAGAGAGTAAACTCCTTCAGAGCAAGTCTGCTTGGGTGGGGTAACGTTGTAGAAGTTTCTGGAGTCAGACACATCTGAATTAAAGTCTTTGTTTTCTCACTGCTGGGCTTTAGACAAGGACCCATGGCCTGTCAGGCCGTAGTTTTCTAGTACTCGCATTACAGGTTTGTTGTGAGGATCAGATCATACCAAGTCCAGTGTTTAGCACACAGGTGACATTTCGTAAGTTATAGCTACGATCGTTGCATTGTAGCAGGAAGTTACACAGGAGAAAGTTTTTACATGGCCAAGGGCTGAGACAATTTTTAGATCAGGTGGATTGATGACTGAACACATCCTTCCTCGAGCAGCCTAGTTCGTCCTGGTGAAGGAAAGGTATAAAGTGTCTATAGCCAACTACTGTGGTTGGATTGTCTGGGTCCATGACATCAGGTACTTTTGGGATTTTCAGACGACCACTGATATGTCCAGTCACGTCATCAGGCCAGCAGAGTTGCCTTCCGAAATCCAGGAAGCTAGCAGCAGCAGCTTCCTACCCAACTTCCCCATCTCCGCAATCAGAGTTTCTCAGGTGTTTCACTACCCCACTGGCAAAGTGGTACTGAATCTCATCTTCTATCTGCTCTTTCTTTTGTTCACCGGAATGTGTTTACTTGCTTATTTCAAGAACATTTTAGTCTGTTCTAAATATCAGGGTATGCTTTCCTGCATGGTAAATTTTGGTTGTTGAGACTCTTTTTGCTAAGCGTTTTTTTTTTTTTTTAATGTATTGCTTCCATTTTGGATAAAAGACACAAATGGAATATAAATTAGTTTGTTTCAGTTTTGGCACACCATTAAACATCAATTATATGACACAAGAATTTATTTCAGCACAGATTATGAAAAAAATACTATTTGTAAGCACTCACATTTAAAAACCAATGTAGAACATCCAGCTACCTATTAAATATAAGCCTTTAAAAATGTCAAATGCAAACTACGAAGATGGGTTGAGTGTGGCTCACCTTTCTAGGCCCTGTGCTCTTCAGCTCAAACACATCCATTGTGTAATTGACTCTACGTCCATAGTGGTCAAACTGAACATTCCCTGTCAGGCCTTGAATTCGAACCTATGAATTTAAAAGCAAAACCCACACATATATTCATTTGCCATTTTGCTTATGGAAATCTTGACTTCATCTGCTAGGCTTATGACTATAACTATAAGCTATAAATAACTCACTAAAAACCATAGGGTATTTGAGCTGCTGGGAGATAATCTGAAAGAAGTAAATCAGAGGGATACAAGCAATTCTGACATATACTTGAAAGATGAGTATGTTTTGTTTTTTTATGTGATAAAGAATACTTCCTCAATATTGAAGTATTGCCTAAGGGGAAGAAAATATTGTTTGTTTATAGTTGCTTTTTAGTTTTATCTATGTATTCATATAATACATTAAATAGTCCTGCTAACCATTATGTATCATATTCTCCTTGATAATATTAAAATTAAGCCCTGAGGAGTTTAAAATACAAATATATTAAAAAAAATTCAAGTGTACTTTATTCCAAATTTCCTTTTAATTCATTTTTACTTGTGATCTGAATTCATGGCATTTCAGAACGTTTAAAATGTAAGATTAAAAATACACACATATTACATTAATCATTTGAAAAACGGTGTTAGTATAATCCAAGCAGAGTAAAATAAACAAATTACTTAATCCAAGGTTACAAGGCAATTTAAAGATCTACTGAGGTGGTCATTAGCAGTGTTTAAATAATATTTCTGGTTCTTGGATGTTCTGGTCTCAAGGTAGCAAGTACATCCTGGAGCCCTTGTAGTTAGGTAGGTCAATGTGACTAAAATAAGTGCGTTGTAAACTGAAGTCATGAGTGTCACCACTGGGCTACAGCATTTAATTGCCAGTTGGAAAGGTTCCATAACTCTCTTTCTCTTTGTAGCACTTGAGATGGTAGCTGTTGTGCTAACCTGAGTGACTACAACAGGCAGAGTACCTCTCCTAATCTGACATGTGTGTGACTGAGAAATACTCCTGTTGTCTGAAGTCATTAGGACTTGGGGTTGTTTACTGTTGTGGCATAACCTAGTTTATCTTGAGTAATATATGGACAGTATTCTACTCTGTATTTTATTTAGAAACCTCTCAAAAATGATAATGGCTTAATATATTAAAATGGCAATTGTAATATAGATTTACTCTCAGAAAAATTATTCCATTGTCTTGGATAGGCCTCACTGAAGGATCTGAACTAAACTGAACTTAATAAAATAAAACTGTGAGTTACCTGTTTGAGTGTCCTCTCCATGTCAATTCCCTGGCCCCACGGAGCAGCAGGGTTTGCCAGACAATCCCCAGCATTTCCTCTCCTTGAAATATCAATTTTTTGCCTCCTAAGATTTCTGAAGGTTTCAGCCATCACAAGGACTCCATCGTAAGTCAGAGCAGATGTATACTAACAAAATGAAAGCAATTTTATTGGTGAACCATCAAATCTTATCAGTCACCAAGAACTGTCTTGGGGCCCTCTAGCACCCCAGGAGGGGGCATTAAGCACCCTCCTGTCTGAAGGTCAGTTAAATTATTGATAATTAATTGACTCTAGCTTCAGAAATTTCTATTATCATGTTATTACAGAGAGTGTATGACCAATCGTACCATTTTAAAAGGGGAAAACACACTGAACAATAGAAATTTTAATGCACAGTTTTCCATTGGGTGAGAAAAACAACCCAATGGTTGGTGAGGTCTTTCCACTGTGTCTGAGTAGAAAGAGACACAGTGTAAGCAGCTAAGTGCATTACTGCCACTATCTGCCTTGTGGTCACGTGCTGTGGCTGAGAGCAGAAGGGCTGTGATGCCTCATTCCTTTCCCCTTCTGAAATGCCCAGCAGGGCTCCTTAAGATTTATTAAGCATTTACTGAGTTGAAGTGTTATATGTTGGTTGGGTTTCTCAGAAGCCTGTGGGAATGTTTACTGTCAGCTAGACACAAGATGCCAGAAACGACATCTACTTATAGAACAAAAGTGTGTGCACCAGTCACTGTGCTACATAGGAATGAACATAGTTATGTCCGTGCCTGTTGTCTGCTATACGTGTGTGCGGGAACGTCAGGTCATTCCCCGAAGCGTCTGCTGTAACAGAGGGCCGAAGTGGAGAGGTGAAGGGAGGGCCCTGTGCTCTCTGATGATGCTCCTCGCCTGTCAGAAAAGATAAAACCCTCAGGAAAAAATTATCAAGGACAGGAGAGGAAGCAAAAGGAAAAACCAAGAACATGTAACTTGTTTAAGCTGAAAATAAAAAGAACAAGGACTACGAACACGTGGAAAACAGGGCACAATCTTCCCGAAGCCAACTCTGTTGTCAGAGTGCCAGCCCCCAGTCATGACCACAGCCTGCACGATCTCTTCTGGGAATTCCATGTGGTCAGTTCTCTATGATGAATACACTGCAAGCCTGTACGGGAGGCGGTGTTGTGCTGTGAAAAGTGGAGGATGTCCCCTTGCTTTGCTGCTTGCAAAGAGAAAAGAAATCATTTGAAATTCAAATTGCAGAAAGTAAACTTAGGCAATGTGACCAGTAAGCACATCAGCCAGGGAAGAGAGAACGAAACGTGGATGTGGTCAAGAATATAAATCCCAGCAAAGAACCTTTCAGGTGTTATATGGAAACCAACTTGACAATAAGCTATTTAAGAAAAAAAAAAAAAAAAAAAGAACCCTTCCAGGTAGAGAGCCTAATTAAAAAGCTTCAGCAGGAAAATGCATGAGAGATCTGCGAACACCAGCCTTGTAATATACTCTTCAAACACGTGACGAGAGAGGGGTAAGGGCAGGCGTGTGCGCTCACAGCTGGGATGATGTTCTACCTCCTCCCCTGCCTGGACCCGACATCTCTGAGCAGAGAAAGCCATCAACCCGTGTTGTCATTGTTGCTTTGTAAAGTAAGAAAAGAAAAACAAGAAACAAAGTAGAACTCACTAAAGACGTGAAAGCCCTGAGAAAATGCAATGCTGGTGTTTTAGGGTTAAGAAAGGAAAACAACAACAACAACAACAACAACACCACTGTTGCTGTTTTGATGGGAGAACAAAGCTGAGAAGAGATGGCACCAAAAAGCAGATGCACTTGCCGTGTTTCGAAAGGTCCATCCATTTTCATGAAACAAGTGAACTCAAAAAGAGAACAGGTATCACACAGAGCGGAGCAGAGCAAAGCAGGCAGGCGGTGAGAGCGGCGAGGGCCTTTGATGGGCCGTAAGGGTGGGGCTTGGAAAGCTGCAGGGGTTTAAACAGGTTTTACCTTTTCAAAAGATATAATTCTCTTCCAAGTGTCATGCTGTGTTAACATCTAATGAATCGTATTTATGAGCGCACACTTCTAGACAGCATCTAGAAAATTCTTACTGAGTAAACATTTCATTTTAGGGCAGGGTAAAAACTCGGTCTTGGCCTAGAGTTATCCCTGGTTCAGATGGTGATCACCATGGTGAAGTGAGGTCTGGTTACCTGGGGTTGCAGTTAACGAGACAGTTTGGCAGAATCATAGCACCGTGCTGAGAGCCTGGGCTTTCAGAGGAAAGAGCTACGTGAATTCTAACTCTGTTACTCCTGGTTTTATGGGAATGTGTACATTTTCTAGCTGTGGAACACAAAACGGTGCAGAATCAAACCAAACAAAATAATAGTGCCTATTTCCTGTGGTTGTGGCAAGGATGAAATAGCACATCTGAGAACTCTTTGAAAAGCGTGCTAGACACTGGCTAGGAATGGCGAGGTCTACAGAGATGTGTCCTACACGCTTACTGCTTCAAAGGAATTTAGAGAAGTGCAACAATAAATAGTTAGAAAATTATGTGAAGTCCTCGGTGAGAATGACACAATCAAATAATATGGAGATTACACAGGCAAAAGGGATCATACTTACTGGGAGACTAAGGAAAAACTTCATAGAGAAAGTGGGATTTGAGATGAAGGCTCAGATAAGGTGGTCGGGTCTGGAAGGTGGAAATGAAGGTGGAGGAGAGCGAAGGTGAGAGCAAGGACTCAAGGGCTGGGAAGGAGGGACAACTTTGGGGCCGCGCAGTTCGGCTGCCCAGAAAGGGAGCAAAGGCACCCAGGAGGGGGAAGACTTGCCAGGCCTACACTGTGGAGCACCTCTGTGCCAGGAGATTTCCTTTTCTTCAGGTCAGGGGGTGACAAAATCAGAAATCGTGTTTCAAATCTTTGATGAGATACCGAAAAAATCAAGTACAATTCAGTTGAGTACATTTGATCCTCATTATTCATGGATCCGATATTCGCACGTTTGCCTACTTGCTAAAATTGGTTTGTGACGCCCAAATCAAAAGCCACAGGGGGTCATTTGCAGACATGTGTGGAGCTGGTGAAAAATAGGGTCACACAATGCATGCACACCCAGCGGCAGTCAAACTAGGCAATATTCTGTCTTCTTGTGTCAGCTCCCACGCTGTAAACTTGGGGCCTCTTGTGGTCTACTTCGTGCCTAATTTTTCCAAAGTGATGTGCTTTTTGCTGATGATTTCGCTTTTTAAGATGACTCAAAAGTGTAGTGCTGTTGTGCCGTGTAGTGATCCTCCATGCAAGAAGGCTGTGGTGTGCCTTGCGGAGAAAAGACATGTGTCGGCTAAGTCCTATGGAGGAAGGAGTCATAGCGCTCTTGGCTGCAAGTTCAATGTTAATGAATCAACAATGCATTAAATAGGGTTCTTTAAAAAGACTTAAAACAATATGTTTATGTTATGTGTTGAATGGCTGACAAAAATGTTATGACCAGAGGCTTGGAAGAACTTAACCTTGTATTTCTTGTAAGAGGACATGCTCAGAGCTCACTCACTCAGGGTTCATGGCAACTTTATAGACCATACCTACTATGTATAATGAGAACTGATTGTGCACATTTATGAAACAGTAAGTGCCTAGCATCATGCTAATAAGAGCTGTGAAAAATGAGAAAATTATGTATTTGTATACAAAACAAAGGGTCTCACACTATGGCAAAGACAAGTCTAGTTGGAGGTTACCAAACAGGAGACACTGGGTGGGCTCAAGGCAGGGGAGGGAATGACTGACCACATCAGTGTGCCCAGCGGGGAGGACCACAGTGGACATTCTGATCACGTGGTGATGTGAGCATCACAAGGGGCACAAAACACTACCAAAAAGTTTGAGGCCTGTTCTAGATACGATAGCTCAATGGGTCATAAGACCTTAGAAAGACTGCTTACAGAAGAAACACCTAGCTAAAGGATGGTCTGACAACAGGTGGGGTGAGGAAGGAAGAGTCAGACTGGTTGGTGTGAGGAGCACAAGTGCAAGGAAGTCTCGGCACACAGACAACAGAATGAAGGGAACATGCCATATGGCAAAGTGTCTGGATCAGAAATGAATCCAAAAGTAAGCTTTCCAGCCCTCTCTTTGTACATTAACACTTGATACAACTGGGCTTTGCGGAGGGTTTCTCTCTGAACTTGAGTGAAGGCTGAAGGACTTCTCAAGGTGCTTTTAATCTGGAGGGTTTCTTGCATCTTGAATATAATTTGGCTTTTTTATATGCTTTTACATATATTATCCAAGTACGGGAAGTGGTGGAATACAGCAGGCAATGCACTTGTCTAAGACTCAGGAAGCCCGTGACTCTGGGCATCCTACAAACTCTGAGATGGCCAATTAACACACCCATTTAATAACCTGTATTTACTAGTCCATAAAATCAGAAGGTTGGATACAGTGCTTGACACATAGCGGATACTCAATATATGTTCTGTTTTGAAATTTCATGAATCTAGAGAGTAGTAAAGATGAGATGATCAGCCAAATTCCTGTTTTACTGAGGGGAACTGACATGGCTGGTGGGGAAAGTGCTATATTTAGAGAACAAAAGAAGCGAGACTATTTGCCTGGAGATCTAGATTACCTATAGTTTTCTAGGCTTGAATTTCCAAATTACATCTGAAAACTTTTTAGATGAAAACACTGACAGTGAAGAATCAGTGCACAATGAAAATGAGAATTGCCTTATTACGTAGGAGCTCAAAGTCACTAAGTCTGAGTGTGAGATATACTATGCCATCATGTACATGATATCTAAGGCAGGTGTCTATGTTTTCAGGTGAGGGAAAATGGGCTGTGACGAGAAGTCCGCCAGCCTCTTTTGTGGATACCACTAACATGTTTCTACAACGTCAATCACAGAAAAATTAAGCAACCTGACCTTTAGCTATTAGTTTGAAAGAGAAGTTTTGCAGGAGCTGACACATTTTACATTTCTACCAATTCCCCATTTTGCCTACTCCTTATAAATCACTTTGCAAATATAGTTTTTGTTTAGTGGTGGTTTGGGGGTGGACCAGTTACCAAGCGTGGCTTACCTCTGAGAAATTTAGTGAATGAAAAATTGTTTTAAAGCACACAATTTCTTCATGGAAATTTATATGTGGAGTAATAATAATGGTCATAGTAAACTGCTTCAGCTAATGTCTAACAACCGTGCTCTTACATATAAAATTTAGAAACTATTAAGAATTTGTGCAGTATAGTGATAGTGACAAAATGCTTCTGCTCTGACTATGCCTGACAAAACTTATGAGAACAACTACATAATGAACTTTCTACCTTAAATTTTAAAAATACTAAAAATACATAAGATAAAAACAAATACGTACCTTTGGAGGAGTCTCAGACCCTGGATACTCTCTCTGGTCTAGCTTCCTCCAGCGATCCATTAGTTTGGTTACCATAGGCGTATTAAAATCAACCAGCTGGAACCCTGTAACATTGGCTCCCCCATGGATAAATCTCTCAAGAGAAATGTCCTTGAATCCCTATAGAAATCAATATCATATTTTGTTAAGTTTAGTTCATTATTATACAGTTCAGCTCTTCAATAGTAACAGAGGTTAATAACCAACATGTAAATCTATTTAGATTTCTAATAAAGCAAAGCTGGAAACACGTGGAGGGTTTAATGATGCCAATTTAACTGTTAAATTCTGTCATTCAAAATCTAATACATGAGGAAAGGATATAAATATTTTTTGTTCAATTCAACTCAGTTTAACAAATATTTCTTGAACGGCTCTGAATGCCTTTTATGAAGCATGGAGGGGGATAGAGGAGATGAAAATGACAGTACCAAAAAGTCTCCTACTGAGGGCATAATTGCCCTTTGAGGTAGATATGCAGAAATGTGTCTTATGTGAGGGGAAAATCAAGGTATTATGATACTTTCAGTATGGGATGGGTAGCATATTTTTAGGAGGGTTCAGTTTAATTACAAAGTAGTCTAAAAGCAGACAGAGCCAATAATCTAAGCCAGGAAGGTAAGAATTTTGATGATATGAGTCACTACAACCCTTGGAGCCCTGGGATGTGGTAATGGGAGAGAAGAGAGCTGGATGGGCCGTTTGTGGATTTCTGTGTGGTGGGAAACAAGGCAGTGTCCACCAGGTGGGCCGGGGGCTTTGAGGGAAGACTGTTCTGTCTCTTGGTCCACAGGGAGTTATCTGAGTTTCAAAAATTTTGCAAAATCATTTATTTTCTTTCTTTCTTTCCTTTTTAATTTGTTTAATGTTTATTTACTTTTGAGAGAGAGACAGAGTGTGAATGGGGGAGGGGCAGAGAGAAGGGGACACAGAATCTGAAGCAGGCTCCAGGCTCTGAGGTACCAGCACAGAGCCCGACACGGGGCTTGCACTCATGAACTACGAGATCATGACCTGAGCTAAAGTTGGATTCTCAACCGACTGAGCCACTCAGCCCCCCCGCCCCCTTTATTTAAAAAAATTTTTATTTATTTTTGACAGAGAGAGAGCACAAGCCGAGGAGGGCCAGAGAGAGAGGAAGACAGAAGATCTGAAGTGGGCTCTGTGTGTACAGCAGAGAGCCCCCTGATGTCGGGCTCGAACTCATGAACTGTGAGATCATGACTTGAGCCAAAGGCAGATGCCTAACTGACTGACCCACCCAGGTGTCCCTCTCCTTCCTTCTTTCTCTCCTTCTCTTCCTCCCTCCCTTCCTTCCTTTCTTCTATCTTTCCACCTAGCTATCATCCGTTTTTTTTTTTTAATACCTGGCCCCTTTTTCCTAAGTATTTAAGGTGCCTTACAAAAATACTCAATAAAATTGTAAAACAAATAGGTAATTATAAGAAGAGGGGGGATAGCCTATTAGGCAAGCTAATTTTTATTTTAATGTTTTATTTATTTCTGTGAGAGAGAGAGAGAGAGAGAGAGACAGCGTGAGCAGGGGAGGGTCAGAGAGAGAGGGAGACACAGAATCGGAAGCAGGCTCCAGGCTCTGAGCTGGCTGTCAGCACAGAGCCCGACGCGGGGCTTGAACCCATGAACCATGAGATCATGACCTGAGCTGAAGTCGGACGCTTAGCCGACTGAGCCACCCAGGTGCTCCAAGCTAATTAACAAAATCAAAGGTATTGGCTCAGAGAAAAGTCTGCCCCTCCCCAACACCCCCAACACACACGTGCTCATGAGTTTGTACCATCCTTATTTGCCTTCTCTTCAGTTTTCTCTTAGAATTCAGTAACTTAGAAAAAAATTTTAACATTTATTTATTTTTGAGAGACTGAAAGAGACAGAGCATGAGCAGGGGAGGGTCAGAGAGAGAGAGGGAGACACAGGATCTGAAGCAGCTCCAGGCTCTGAGCTGTCATCACAGAGCCTGATGCGGGGCTCGAACCCATGAGATCATGACCTGAGTCATGAGATCATGACCTGAGGTGAAGTCAGAGGGATAACTGGTGAGCCACCCAGGCACCCCTCTTCCCCCACCCAGGCGCCCTTAGGAACTTTTTTAAACTGTGAGTTTGACTCACTTGTGTTGAGGGAACTAAGGGAAGTGTTTATCCATCTATCTATTTATTTGGCAAAAATGAACTGAGCAGCAGTGACCCTGCAGTTACAGTGGGAAGCGGTGCAGGGATCAGGGAGAAGAGAAAGGTCTGATGTTGTCACTCTTCCTGAATGTGTCTCAGCCTTGATTCTGGAAACATCTGTGTTTTTGTTATAATGAAGCCGGTTATACATGCACACTGCTGTGTGGCCACCTGAGAAGAAACAGCTGGTCTACTGGTAACTATGCAAAGTTGCTACCAAAACCTGCAGGAGTGTGCGTGCACAGCCACCACTGACACTGGGCGTCTTACACGCCGGCCCTGTGCTGAGCGCCTCACACAGGCTGTCTGGTTAGTTCTCGTAACAAGCTTTGGCTTAGGTCCGTGTACTAGACTTCGCTTACAAACAAGGAGACCAAGGCTCAAGAGATCACAGCAAAGCTACTGAGGATCACCCGGAAAACATACACCATGTGTATGAACCAAGATGGCCTTGCATTTGCCTTTTTTGCCCTCTGCTCCTGTGAGTTCTTACACGGGTGTGTGTTTTCAAAGCTGGTATGTATCATTAATGCCTCTAGGAGAGGGAGGGCGATCCTGTGGAGAACCCTCCTGGCCCTGACCCTCCTCCATAACTTTCTGGCCTCAGGTCTCCTGCGTGCAGCACGACAGTGACCATGCGGAGCAGCCGGCACATCTGGTTTGAGCTCAGCCAGTGAGAGCTACTACTAATTAACTCCCTCGACAAATATTTATCTCATGCCTACTGAGTGCCAGCTGATTTGACAGCTCATCAGTAACATTCTCATTTCACTGGGAAAGGAGCTAGACACCAGAACGCAAATCTATGTTTTTGAAATGGGTAAAACACTGTCCATCAATCTCTAGCCAGTAAAATGTCAGCCAAACATTTGTTTGCTTCTATGAGAAGATAGGGCAGATCCACAGGCAGGCCAAAAAAAAAAAAAAGAAATCAGTTTTCTAAAAGCCACAGTGATTTTACTCTTGCACTGTTGCTAACTGATGGCATCGTCGTTTTCCTTCCACAGTGGCTGAAGTCGAGGGCCCGGCCGGCTTTCTCTCACTGCGGGGTCCCACAGCTGCGAGGCGCAGAGGCAGAGACGCAGCCTTCAGAAAACCATGTGACCTAAAGTCTAAGTGACGAATAATGGCCCACGTTTCTGTGATTCTACCCTACTGCTATGCTGAAGGTGAAGGAAAAAATATTACCGTGTCTGATTTTAAACTCCTTTCAGTTATGATCTGAATGAATGGTGGGTGGCTCAGTTAAGTTTAGCCATGTCTGCTTGAGGACAGGCAATATTTTTCCTTTCATGTACTTTAAAGGGTTTTAGATAGAAGAGTGATAGGATCTAGACTGTGAAGCAGTTTTCTTGGAAACAGTTACTTTGGTGACTCCTGAGACTTCAGTTTTTACTGAGAACTGGAGGAGGAACAGAAGGTCCTGGGAGACACTGCTAGAAAATTGTACTTTTATATGTAAATGTGCCATTGTAACTGTGGTTAAGTAACTAACTTGCCTAACTCAATAATGTCTCTCTATATCATACACTGACAGCCTAAGGAAACATTAACCTCCAACCTGGTTTTCCTTTTAATGTCCATTTATAGTTCATACATCCTCTGGGGGCAAAGAAGCAGAAGGAAATTAATAACTACAAGACTTGAGATATCCTGCTGACTACTGATGTATTTCTGCAGGTCGATCACATCCTAGGTGTTTGATAAGTGCTCGCCCTTTAGGGTTTGTCTAACTCTGATTACATTTCTGCTGTTTTGCATTTCAGACTCAAAGGATGACTAAATCATATTGACACAGCTCTGGTCAGTCAACAGAAGGGCTGCCAGGGAGGATGGGAGAGGTTTCCTTTTAATGTCTTTTAAAAGCTGATTGTTAAGAAACTGACTTAAGAGTATGCATTTTTGGTGATCAGGTGTATAGATGGCGGAATGAGATGTGCTCAATGCAGAAGTTAAAAAACACAGCACAAAGAAAGAGGTAAAATAATGTCTTCAAGTTCATGGAATCTTGAGTGGGGTCAAGACTTCCTTGAGCAAAAATGTGCTAATCTGCAAATTTTGGGAACTGAGTTCTAGTCACCATTTGGACATCAGCTGGACACCTACACATGGACAAGTCATCTTATTTTAATTTCCTTACCTTCTAAATGAGGCGTGGATGGTGTGCATGTCTGTGTTTTTGCCTGGTGAGGGATAGGTAAGAAATAGGTACAGTTACTCTTTACTGATATACCCTGATCATTCTGTAATTTTATGATTTTATACTACTTCATGAAACAGCCAGGTGTTTTCCTAAATATAAATGGAATATATTTTTAAAATGAGAAATCTAAATGAGAACAAGATGTCAGGAACTTGCCTTGCAGGCGCAACAATGTCCACTGTTTCTTGCGCCTCCTGGTGGCTATAGTTAAACACTCTGCTGGAAGAGGGGTGAAGAAAGACCTGAATACAGAGAATGTCTGCAAGGCCAGGTGCCCCTCGAGGGCGGTACAGGGAATATTTAAATGAATGCTCAGTTTGTGGCTACATCAAGTCTTTACTACTCTTGATTTAATTTATTTGATTGATTGACTTTCATTTTTTTAATGTTTTATTTATTTTGGAAAGAGAGGGAGAGAGAGAGAGAGACAGCTTGAACAGGGGAGGGTCAGAGAGAGGGAGACACACAATCTGAAGCAGGCTCCAGGCTCTGAGCTTGCTGTCAGCACAGAGCCCTACGTGGGGCTTGAACCCACAAATCGTTAGATCATGACCTGAGCCAAAGTTGGACGCTTAACCAACTGAGCCACTCAGGTGCCCCCATTTGATTTATTTATTCTTTGCAACCAGACAGGACAGTTTCAGTCTTGCTTCTGAGACTTAGAGTCTGTGTGATCTTGGGTAAGTTACAGTGTACCCCATTGTCAAGTCCATAGAATAACATACGGGTTATGTTGAGGGTTAATTAGAATAATTATAGCAATGAAATAAATACAGTGACATAAGTTGGGAGACAGAGGATAGGCAGCCATTTAACAAAGAGGAAGGATAAGGGCACTTTTTATAAGGTCAAAAGAAACATTGTTTCTGCCTTTTTTTTTTTTTTTAGAGAGAGCACTTGGGTGGGCGGGGGAGAGAGGGGTTGAATAGAGTGAATCTTTTTTTTAAAGTTTTTTGTGTGTGTGTGTGTGTGTGTGTATGTTTATATTTGAGAGAGACAGAGTATGAGCAGGAGAGAGGCAGAGACAGAGACAGATACAGAATCAGGAGCAGGATCCAGGCTCCGAGCTGTCAGCCCAGAGCCCAATACAGGGCTTGAAGCCACAAACCGTGAGATCATGACCTGAGCCGAAGCTCGAGTCTTACCCAACTGAGCCACTCAGGTGCCCCCAGAGAGAGAGAATCTTAAGCATCCTGAGCGTGGAACCTGACATGGGGCTTGATCCCATGACTGTGAGATCATGCCCTGAGCCGAAATCAAGAGTCGAATGCTCAATCCACTGAGCTACCGGGTGCCCCAATACCCTTAATGAGTTTGCAGGGTGCTAATAATGTCTTATTTGCAGCTGGGCCACAGGATAGTGGACCATATATGGTATAGAGGAGGTAAGATAATGATTTCATGAACGAAAAAAATTAATGCATCCTATATGATATGTATTGTATATACATCATGGGGTGGTTTGTGAACCCTGAAGAGATACTATCAGATTAAATACATAAGGACAGCTTTCTAGAAGACATGACTGTTAATTAGGATTGGGTGGGGGAAGTGCTTCCCAGTGAGACAGAGCTAAAGCTGTAGAGAGGTATCAGATGTCTGGGAACTAGTCTGATTTCAGGAAGGGGCACATGTGGGGTGCAGTGGGAGAGAGGATGTGGGGTTAAGAGGGCTAAAGCTGCAAGGGCTTTGTACATTAAGGAAAAGAGTGTTAACACTTCACCCTTAAGGATCTACACAGCTTGGCGCATAGCTTTACCCTGGTAAGAGAGGGTGACAAGTGGGACAGTGGCACTGTGTCATTTTGAGAGCTGTAGGTTTTGTGGAGAGGTGAGATGACCAGTATTATTAGCAGGTAGGGTTGGAGAGATCTCAGGGTCTTCCCTTTCGCAAGGCACCTGAATCCCTTTACTGTATTTGCAGCCTGGAGCCAAAGAAATAATTTAAGCTGGGAAATGATATGATCATACCTGTCTTAAAAACAAAACGAAACAAAAAACAGGAGCAAAGTAAAGAACTGGAAACAAGAAAGCCGATGGGCAAAGTAGGGAAGCAATTTTCTTCCTGAGATCTCTGAAAAACAGAGTATAGTGAACCAACAGATAAAGTTTTCCTGCCTCTCCGTATCTTGGAAATGTCTAGAACAGAGCTTAAGCTACTAAGATACCATGGGCTTTCACCAGTACCTCTAGAAGATGGGTATGTCTACGTAAAATATTCCCACATACAAATCAAAAACAGGACAGAGAAAAGACAGATTTCAGCAATCCTTCCTTTCTTACAAATTTTATTCATCCTTAATATGCCATTGTTAACAACAGTGGCAGTGATATCATGGAAAATTTTTGAAACTCTGGGAGAGGCATGCCCAGGATAGTTGGACAATATCTGGCATAAAAGAGGTAAAATAATGATTTTGTGAATGAAAAAAATTAATGCCTTCTATATCATATGTATCACATATAAACCACAGGGTGATTTGTGAGCCCTGAAGAGATACTTTTCAGAGGCATAGACGAGGCACAGCTCATGTTATTTAGATGATGTCAGCTTCCCGTGGGTCTTCCTGGACCCCTGGAATGCTAACGTCTGAGGAATAAAGCAAACGGACGGCCGTTCCCTCTGGCTCCTGGCTGGAGGGAAGATTCCCGGCACACTGCAGTAGCTGCAAGGGAGCCAGTGCGGCCTGGAGGGCATCGGTCATTCCATTTCATCAAGAGAGAAGGAGGCATGAGGTTGAATCACAGTTAACTGAAGGTGATAAATCTAACTTATGGATAATGAAAAGACAGCTTTAAGGAATGCTGATGAGCTTTCACAACCCATTTGCATCCATCCCTACTCATAATGAAATGGAATATTATTTTCTTTGAATATGTGGAGTCTGCCTTCCATATTTCAGCCAAAGAATTTGATGGTCATTAAGAAGCCAATATTTCTGTGACTTTACTTGTTTTCTTCCTTGGTTTAGAGATTTATCATTTTAAAAGATTCCAAAAAATATCCGTAATGAAACTTGGCTTCTCTGTGGAGTTAAACCTGCTTAGTTAAACAAGGGAGGTCCTTAACTTTTGCAAAAATGTATGCCTGTAAATTCATGATATAACTTCATGCATCACATATTGATGTCTGCCTTGCTGCATTCTTCTCTGTTTGGTAAATTCAAGTTGGCGTTCATACTTTCTGCTTTCCTTTTCAACGTTACGACTACAGAGTATTTTGAAGTGTCTGCACTGCTTGTAGCTACCAGTAACCAGTAAGAATTGTTCTTTTAGAAATTAGTTCTGACTACTACTGTTAAATTAATCTGTCTTTCAGCTTTACTGAGGTATAATTGACGAGTGCATTTGTAACATATTTAAAGCATACAAGGCGATGATTTGATGTACCTATATTTTGAGAAAGTGTTCCCACCATCGAGTAAATTGACACATCCATCACCTCATGTGTTTACCTTTTCCTTTTTCTTTTTAGGTGAGAACCCTTACAATTATATAATAGAGTATTATCAACTACAGCCACCATGTTATATATTAGATTCCAAGATCATGTTCATCTCCAGCTGAAAGTCTGTACCCTTTTACCAACTTCTTCCTACATTCCCACCCTCCAGCTCCTGGCAATCAGCATCTATTCTCTAAGAGTTAATCTAGGAGTTAGAGTTTTATTTTTAAATGTTAATCTATTTATTTTTTGAAAGAGAGAGTGAGAGAGCTAGAGAGCAAGCAGAGGAGGGGCAGAGAGAGGGAGACAGAAAATCCCAAGCAGGCTCCACAACATCAGCATGGAGCCTGATGTGGGGCTCGAACCCCCAAACTGTGAGATGATGACCTGAGCTGCAACCCAGAGTTGGACGCTTAACCAACTGAGCCACCCAGGCACCCTTATGAGTTAGATTTAAGAAAAAAAAAATCCCAATATAAGTGATATCATGCAGGGCTTGTCACATTGTGTCTTATTTCATTTAGCGTTACGCTACCCTGATTCATCCCTGTTGTCACAAATGGTGGGCTTTCTTTCTTTTTGTTATGATAGGCTAAATCTGTCTTATATATTTTATCCATTCATCTGTTGGTGGACACTTAAGGCGTTTCTAGAACTTGGCTATTGTGAATAGTGCTACAATGAAATGGGAGGATGGATATCTTTTTGGTATAATGATTTTTTTCCCCCTTTGGATGTATACCTAGAGCTTGCATTGCTGGATGATACAGTAGTTCTATTTTTAATTTTGTGAAGAATCTCCATATTGATTTTGATAGGGGCTGCATCTGTTGACATTTCCACCAATAGTGTGCAGGGATTCCGCATTTTTCTATACCCTCACCAGCATTTGTTCTCTTTCAGAGAAGAGCTATCCTGGCAGTGGTGAGAGAACTGGGGTTCCGATTTGTATTTCTCTCATGATGACTGATGTTGAACACCTTCTCGTGTACTGTTGGCCACCCGTGTCTTTGTTAAAATGGTACTATGGCCATTTTTAAATTGAGTGTGTGTGTGCGTGTGTGTGTGTGTATGTGTGTTTGCTATTGAGTTGTAAAAATTCTTGTATATTTTGATTATTAACCTTTTATTAGATATGTGGTTTGCAAATATTTTCTCCCATTCTGTAAGCTGCTTTTACATTTTGTTGATGGTTTCCCTTGTGAGGTAGAAGCCTTTTAGTTTGCTGTGGTCCCATTTGTTTATTTTTGCTTTTTGTTGCTGTGATTTTGGTGTCAAATCCAGAAAATCATTGCTAAGGTCTATGTCAAGGGGACGACCTCCTAGGTTCTCTTCCAGGAGTTTTACAGTTGCACGTCTTATGTTAAAGAATCTAACCCATTTTTAAATTAATTTTTGTGTACAGTAAAAGGGCCCATTTCCATTCTTTTGCATGTGAATATTTAGTTTTCCCAAAGCATTTACTGAAGAGACTACCCTTTTCCCACAGTACATTCTTCGCTGCTTTGATGAAAGTTAATGGACCATATATGCAAGTCTTTATCCCTGGGTTCTATACTCTGTTACACTGATCTGTGTGTCTGTTTTTACTCCAATACCATCCTGTTCTGATTGGTACAGCTTGGTAATACAGTTTGAACCAGGAAGCATGCTGCCCCTGGCTTTATTCATCTTTCTGAAGGTTACTTTAGCCATTTTGGGTCTTTTGTGGCTGCAAATAAATTTTAAGATTTTTTTTCTATTTCTGTGAAGTATGCTAGTTTGATGTTGAGAGGGGTTGCATTCAATCTGGACACTGCTTTGGATACTATGGAAATTTAAACATACTTTTAATTTAATACTTCCATCCTATGAACACAGAATATTTTTCCATTTATCTGTGTCTTCTTTCATCCATGTCAGAGTTTTTGGTGTACAGATCATCCACTTCATTGGTTAAATTTATTCCTAAGTATTTTTATCATTTTTGATGCTTTTGTTAATAAGAGTATTTTCTCTTTTGACAGATTGTTGTTACTGTATAAAAACACAGCTGATTTTTGTATATTGATTTTGTAATCTGCAACTTTAATGAAGTCATTTATTCTAATAGTTTTGGTGGAATCATTAAGGTTTCCTTTTTTTATTTTAATGTTTATTTATTTTTGAGAGAGAGAGAGATGGTGTATGTGAGCAGGGGAGAGGTAGAGAGAGAGAGGGAGATGCAGAATCTGACAGGCTCCAGGCTCTGAGCTGTCAGCACAGAGACTGATATGGGACTTGAACTCATGAACAGTGAGATCATGACCTGAGCCGAAGTCAGATGCCTAAATGACTGAGCCACCCAGGTGCCCCATGAATGTTTCCTATATATAATATTATATGACCTACAAGCAGAGGCAATTTTATGTCTTCCTTTCCAATTTGGATGTCTTTTATTTCTTTTCCTGTCTAATTGCTCTGGCTGGGGCTTCTAGTACTATTTTGAAAAACAGTGGTGAGAGTGGATATCCGGGTCTTGTTCCCGACCACAGAAGAAAAGCTCCCACAGCTTCTCAACATAAGTGAGGTATGAACCTAGTTGTGGGCTTGTCACACATGCTTCTGTTACGTTGAGGTATATTCCTTCTATACCCAGTTTTTTATCATGAGATGATGCTGAATCTTGTCAAATGCTTTTTCTGCATCTAACGAGATGGCCCTGTGGTTCTTATCCTTTTGTTAATGTGGTGTCTGAGTTGTGGATGTTCAGCCGTCTTTGCATCTCTGGGATAAATCATGCTTGATCTTGGTATAATCCTTTTAATATACTGTTGCATTTGATTGGCTAATATTTTGTTGACTATTTCTGCATTTATGTTCACTAGGAATATAAAGCTGAAATTTTCTTTTTTTTTTTTTT
>NW_027527559.1:194105-209384 GCF_008692635.1 Crocuta crocuta
TCACTGGAAATAAAAGTGTATTTTTTTTTTTTTTTTTTTTTTTTTTTTGGTAGTATCCTTGACTGACTGCCCTATCAGTGTAACAGTGGCTTTTTAAAATGAGTTTGGAAGTGGTCCTTCCTCTTCTATTTACTCCAATAATTTCAAAAGGATTGTTATTAATTCTTCTTTAGATGTTGGTAGCATTTACCCATGAAGTCGTCTGGTCCAGGACTGTTCTGATGGGACTATTTTTATTATTAATTCAAACTCTTCACTTGTTATTGGGCAGTTTAGATTTTCCTTTTCATTGTATTACGTGATAGGTTGTAAGCTTCTGGGAATTTATCTGGTTCTTCTAGTGTTCCTTTAATGCTGGTGTATAATTGTTTGTAGTACTATCTTATGATCTTTAGTATTTGTGTCAGATGAATTGCAATACATCTTAACGTTTATCTAAGTCTTCTTTCTTTTTTCTTAGTCTAGCTAAAGATTTCTCAATTTTGTTTATATTTTCATAAAATTAGCTCTTAGTTTCATTGGTCGATTGTCTTTTTAGTCTCTATTTCATTTACTTTCACTCTGACCTCTGCTATTTCCTTTCTTCTACTAACTTTGAGCTTACTTTGCTCTTCTTTTTCTAGTTCGTTGAGGTATAGAGTTAGATTTGTTTATTTGATACCTTCTGTCTTAATGTAGGCATTTGTCACTACCAACTTCCTTCTCAGAACTGCTTTTGGTGCACCTCACATGTTCTAGTCTGTTATGTTTCCATTTTCACTTGTCTCAAGGTATGTTTTTAATTTCTCTTTTAATTTTTTATTTAAGCCATTGGTTATTCAGGTGCATTTGGTTAATGTCCATATATTTGTAGATTTTTGAATTTTCTTCGGGTAACTGATATCTAGTTTCATATCTATGTGGTCAGAAAGGATGCCTGATATTATTTCAGTGCTGTAAATTGATTATTTGTTTTGTGGCATGACAAATGACCTATTGTGCATAATGTGTCATGTGTGCTTGAAAATGTATATTCTGCTTCTGTTAAATAGAAAATTCTGTATATGTCTGTTAGGTCCATGTAGTCCAACACGTAGTTTAAGTCCAAGTCCCGCTTACTGATATTCTGCCTTAAGGATCTAGCCATTACTAAAAATGGGGTATTAAAGTTCCCTACCATTTTTGTGTTGCTGTCTATTTCTCTTTTCAGATCTATTAATATTTGCTTTATATGTGCAGTTACTCTCATGTTGGGTGCATAAATATTTACAAATGTTATATTTTATTGATGGATTGACTTCTTTATCAATATAAATGACATTGATTGTCTCTTGTTATAGTTTCTGTATTACAGCCAATTTTGTCTGATGTAACTACAGCTACTCCTTCTGTCCTCAGGTTCCATCTGCATGGTCTCTTTTTTCTATTCTTTCACTTCTGGTCTGTGTGTATCCTTACAACTGAATTGAGTCCCTGTAGGCAGGACAGAATTGGGTCTTTTCTTTCTTTCCTTCTTTTTTAAGAACCTTTTTTCATTTAGTCACTGTATATCTTTGGATTGGAGAATTTAGCCCTTTTACATTTAAATAAATGTTGGTAGAAATATACTTACTACTGACGTTTTATTGTTTTCTAACTGATTTGTAGTTCCTTTCTTCCTTTCTTCTGCTATGATCTGATGATTTTCTGTAGTGGAATGTTTTGACTCCTTTCTCTTCATGTTTTGTGTTTCTATGAGAAGTTTTTGCTTTGTGGTTACCATAAGGCTTAGACAAAACATCTTATATCTGTAACAATCTATTTTAAGCTGGTAACAATTCAACTTTGAATGGATACAAAAGCTCTACAATTCTACACATTTCATCCCACATTTGGTGTTTTTGATGTCACAATTTACATCTTTTTATACTGTGTATATATTCAGAAATTATTGTAGTTATAATTATTAATATTTTTTGTTTTTTTAACCTTTATAGTAGAGTTACTCTGTTGCATAAATCACTTATTTCCATTTCATTATTTGTTTCTGGAGGTTTATTTTGTTCTTTTGTTTGGAACGTTATTTCCCTGTTTCTTCATTTTTCTGGATTCTTTGTGCCGATTGGTTTCTGCACATTAAATAAGACAGACACATCTGCCAGTCTTGGCACACTGGTCCCGTATAGGAATTGAGCCTCATCAAATCGGCCTGGACTGGACTGTTGCTTGTCTCTTAAACTGATGTCATTGTTCTAACAGTTTTTTGTTTTTTTTTTTTTTTTTAAGTGGNTCCAAAGGAAAGAATCACAGTCAGCACCTAGATGCAGGCTGATTGGAAGACTGACTCTCAGACAGCAGCCTGTGAAATATACGGTCAAACCCATTTTAAGGAAAGACTAGGAAATGTGCAACTTGCCAGGTACCTCTACATTGAGCCCTGGGGGGCATGGCCTGGGTTAGTACTTTCACACACACTTGTTAAGAATTGCCTCATCATGGGGCACCTGGGAGGCTCAGTCTGTTAAGCGTCCGACTTCGGCTCAGGTCATGATCTCGCGGTTCGTGGGTTCGAGCCCCGCGTCGGGCTCTGTGCTGGCTGCCAGCTCAGAGCCTGGAGCCTGTTTCAGTCTGTGACTCCCTCTCTCTCTGACCCTCCCCTGCTCACGCTCTCTCTCTCTCTAGGAAAAAAAAAAAAAAACCTTAAAAAAAAATTAAAAAAAAGAATTGCCTCATCATTTGCTACAGTCCTGTGGGATTTGTGAATATGAGCTCTGTTGCCTATCAGATCCAGTCATCCCTTGGGCAGCAGCAGTAAAAGGTAGGGTACCAGGCACGGGTACAATATGCCAGAGATAGGATGACGTCCTGGTTTTACAGGAGGAGTGAGCCAGAAGGAGAGGGCGACAGAAATGTCCACCAGCTCCCCTGGGCTCCGTGGAGAATCCTACCGGCTCTCTGATGTGTGCAGCTGGACCCTAGCATATGGGCACTCAGGCAGCAGACTGTAAAGTAGAGAGTCAACTGCATTTCAAGGACAGACTCGAGACGGCTACTTCTGCCTGCTCCCTCTGTGCTGATAAGGTCTGTGGGGAGGATCCCAGTGAATGCTCATGAGCCCATTCTGAATGGTTTCTTTGTTTTCTATAGTCCTCTGGGTCTTGTGGACGTATAACCATTGGCTTTCAGAGGCAGGTGTTTTGGGGGCCTGTCGCCCGACAGCCTTAAAAGCTGGGGTGCTAAATGGATGGTCCAAATCCTTGCTGCTCATGGAGAAGCTGGGAGTCGTGGATTCCATCCTGATTGTATGGCACTGTGCTGGGGTAGTTTTTAAGGAAAGAGTGTGCCTCAGCATTTCTTATCCATTTTGGTGTGTGTATGTTCTTAACTGCCTGGGTTTCTCTCAGGGTGACTCCTCTGTGTGTGTCTGGGGGTGGAGGGGACTTCAGGACCTTCCTGTCTCACCATCTAGGTCCCTCCAACTAAACACTCCTGATGACTTGGTTAAATAGCAGTTCCTCATTAATTGTAAACTGTCAGTGGAAGTTATAAATGGAATTCTTCTCTTAACTTTACTCTCAGAATGTGTGTTGCTAGTGTACAGAAATACACAGAATTTTTACACTGACCTTGTATCCTGAAACCCTGCTGAAACTACTTATCACTTTTCACAGTTTTTAAATTAGATTCCTTAGGATTTTCCATTCACAAAATCTCCTTTTTTCCTAATCTGAGTGCCATTTATTTCTTTTTCTTGCCTAGTATCCCTTGCTAGAAGTTTTAGCACCATGTTCAACAGACATGATGAGGCGCCATTCTTTTCTGTTCCTGACCTTAGGGGGAAATCATTCAGTCAACATTAACTATATTAATATAATCTATCTTTTGATAATAGATTTACTTCATATTAGGGAATCCTATGCAGTAGTTCTCAGGAAATAGCCAGCGATTAGCCTAATGAAACAAAAATCATTCTGGTTTTGGAAGTCATAGTTATTTAGAGATAAATGAATAAGCCAGTAAAAACCATAATAAATATCTTATAATGTAGATCTGCCCAAGTTACTGAATTAATCATGTATTACAATGATATCAAATACATACGGCAAGGGCTTTGTTATTTTTACTGAGAGTGATGATTCTATGCCCTTCAAGCAAATATTTTTTTCTACTTCATATGCTGTTACTTAGTAATGACATACATAACTTAAATACGCTGCCATCTACTAGGGATGTTTAAGACAGGTTATGATAGCCATTAGGATGTTATAACCATTCTTTCCATTTTGTATTGGTTTGTCAATGTCACCAATTCATTTCTGGTATGACAGTCTATAAAGAAGAGATTCAAAACTCTCCATTTGCTAGAATCACCTTGTACAATGTCACAGGGAATGTACACATTCCATAAACATAAGAGTTTTTTTCTCTTATAGTGACTAATACAAGAATATACTAGCATTAAGAATTATATTTTTGTAAAATATATTAAAATATCCAGACTTTGGGCCTACTAAAAGCAATGGAAAAGATGAGTCAAAATTTCTCAGTATTTTCATGATAACCTAGGAAGGAGCAAAATTACACTTTATTCAAGAAACACAATGAAGTAAGAGCTTATAGTCTACTGTTGCATTTTAATACCTCTACTCCATAGTGAAATCCAGTTCACTACAGACTGAAAATTCCTGTCTCTAAGTGTGACGGCGCACTCACTAAATGAAGAGAATGGATAAGTGTGAATCTTTTTTGGAGCCTTTGGTTCTTCTCCGTTTTGAAGCAAAAGTCCTCACCGAAGAAATATATGGTGGACAAGAGAAAAAGGAGAAAACATTCTTAACTTCTCTAAAATAAACTAGTTTTGAGATCGAGCCCGTGGGGGAGATGGCACTTTAATGAAGCAGGGAGACTGGCCCTCCATATAGCTCGCTCTCCTTCTCTGCTGCAGTTAACAAGAAATACTCGGCAAGCCTTGCCAAGGAATCTAAAAGGAGTTGCCTTAGGCCTTTCAGGGTTTTATACTGATGTATGTATCTTATTCAGTAACCTTCTATATATATGAAAAACTGACATTCCTTATATAATAGCCATTTCAATCTTGCTTTTTCTTCAAATCAGAGGATAAGTACAGGTCAGCAGTTTGATCATCCTTGTGAGAGCCCAAGTACTGGCAATCTTGATCCATAGGTACATTTATCATTTATACAGAGGAAAGACCATTATTTAATTTGCCAAGTGATATCACAGTAAAGCAAACATTATCATTATTTTTAGGGCTGTTCTGGCAGATGTCAAGCTAGTCTGCACCAAAATATATTGAATTGCACATTATAAATGACCACTGTAATAAAAATATTATCCTAGGTGTTACAAGCGTATTAGTAAGTAATGTAGTTTATTCATTTACTGAAGTGTTACTTTAAAGCACAGTTAATTTAGAACACTTGAGCAATTCTTACGAAAAACAGGAAAATGAGTTCTTACCAAGTTTGCAATGATGTAATGGTAACCCTTAACATGCTTCCCAACACTCACAATCTGTGAAGACAGAAGGAAATAAGAGAAAACCAGTTTAACTTTACTGAATGATATTTTTAAAAACAGATTTTTAACTATTGTAGCATAATTCCATGTGGAAACGTGATGAGAAAATGTTACAGTTTTCCTTATAATAGAAGGAGTTCATAAGCCACCTTAAAAGTTAAGTGTGATTAAAGTAAAAACAAAAAACCCTCTAATTTCAGTCGTGCTGTATAAATGACCCTTCATTCACCATGCCTTGTTCTTGTTCATGGAACTACTATGCTATGATTCCCTCAAAGAGGATGACATGGTTATAAAACAAACCGATAGTTTATATGAATATTTCTATAAAGGAATATACACTAACATAAGAAACTTAAAATATTTTGGTCCAAAGACTGTAGGCATCCTTAATTTGTTGATAATTTATAGAAATACATGGTAGGCTGTTAGTGTCTTCAGTAGTTAAGAATGATTTTCTATGAGTAGACTGGATTTTTTGCTGAGCAGGAAGCAAGGTTTTTCTAAGGCACAATCTCTGTGTGTAGACACCTGTGATACTACAGAATACTTAGTTAATCCCCCCTGCATATGGATAGAGTATTATTTTATTATAATAAAAAGAATAAAGATAAAACATCAAGAGACTTTTTCTCTCTGCTAGATTCATTTTTTTCCCCCCTGAGAATATTTTCAGAAATGTTTTGGAAATTACAAACTCAGAAATTTCTTTTTTTTTTTTGAAACTCACAAATTTCTAATCCAGAAATAAAATTGCATTAGAAATTGCAACTCTTATTTTCTATAAAACTGAAAATTCCTTCAATGAGAGAAAATCTAACGACAAGCACTGATGGGCAGCACTGGAACCTCACTGGTTCCTCAAAGGTGAAAACACAATACATGATTTTCATGTACTTTCATCATAAAAGAAAAAATCAAGTTGCATTTGGCGTTTTCACATCCTCTAAAAGTAGTTCTTTGTAAATTAGTGACTTGTGTATGAAATGAAGGAAAACCCTTTAAAAACAAGGGTTGTGAACAGGGCTGTTGGTGAGACAGCGTCTCTGCTCACGCCCCCTCCCTTATGGTTACAGCCAAAAACTTCTCTGTTTTTATGGTTCTGCAGTTTCACTACAATGCACTTTGGATTTTTTACTTTTAAATATTTGTTTATATTGTACAGGATATGTTCTGTGTTCAAAGTATGAGGATTTCCCTTCATAAATTTTGGGAAATTCTCTACCGGTATCCCTTCAAGCATCCCTTCGAACATCTGTTTGTTCTAACAGATACTGTGGTGTTGATGTCACTGATTCCCAGATCTCAGCATGTGGTATAAATTCAAATGCAAACGAGGATCTGCCTCTAGAAGGTTGTGATGCCCAGTTCTCACAGAAGGCATCTCCCTCACCACACTGAGCCCAGGCCCAGGCAGAAAACACTCGGCTGACTCTCCGTGCAGGAAGCAGATTTTTTTCCTGCTCCTCTTTTTGGAGTGTCCTTCTTCAAGAACGTGGCTTTAAATGGGATTGAGATCTAACTTATTGCCTTGGCTGAGCTCAAAGTCCCTGTTCCTGGGTGAGCATGAGACCCCCAGTCAGTCAGGTGCCCAATCTGGCAACTTCCTTGGGTGCAGCTCTCTTATGTTATTGGCTCCTGGAGACATTTCTTCGCTTTCCAGGAAGCTCAACTCTGCATCTGCAATGTTTTACATGAAGTTTTATATTGCCCGGTTTATCTAGTCCCCAGTTTATCTAACTGAATATCCTGTGACAATTTCACCGCACAGATGAGGACAAGCAATACAGAGATGGGATGATAAAGAAAGTTCAGTAAAGAAACCACTTAATTAGTCACCATATTGGGTGACCCAAACCCGAGTGATTTAGCAGAGGCCGGGGAGGCAGGGGCCCTCTTTTTCTCTGGGAATCTCAGGTACAGTTTGTAGAAAGGACAATTGTCTAGGAACACTGGACAGCTGGGACTCAGTTAGGAAACTGCATAGTCTATAATTGAGTCGGCCAGACCTTTCTGCTATTTGACCCCAGAGGGATGTTGCCACAAGACAATTCCTTATTAATCTCTTGCTGACTCACTGTCCCTTTTCTCTGGCGTGGCATGCAGGCAATTTTGCACTCTCTTTAAGCCCCATGCTCATCCTGCCTCTCCTCTCACTGCTCTTGGTTCGGGGTTTCTCTGGGGCTGCAGTCAGTAACCTCTGCTTTCCTCTAAAATCATTTTTGAGAGTTAAAACACTTGCACATGTTAAAAAGATGAGGAAATTCTGCACTAGGAGTCTCTGTGAGGAAATGACTGTCAGTTCTAGATCACCTAGCAAAGAGCTGTAAGAAATTAAAACTTATCTAATGCGTTTTCAAGGAACGAGGACCTTTAGAAACCACAAACAAGTGAAAGTGACAAAAATCCTGGCAGAAGAGGCCTTGCAGAGCATGATATGCGTCGACGTTCTGGGAGCCAGGGGTCTCGGGGAGCACTGATCTGAGGATTGACTTCCCTGGCTGGGTACGCGACAGAGAATGCCATTTTTGCTGAGCCAGATCCTGGCTGGGGAAAAACAAATGTGAGCGCCTCACTGTCTTTGAACACTCACCACCCTGACTGAGGGTGGCCAGGGGTTAAGGCCAGATATCAGTCCTCTGCCAAGCATCCAACACTAAATGGAAGTTTCTGTGTGAAAACAAGTCCAACGTATACTCCATTACTCTATAGTGAAGTGTCCTGCACTTAAGGTTTCGTTTGCTTAGGTTTGTAAAAAATTTTTTATGTCTGTGTAAAACCACTAGTGTCATAGACATGGTTCACATAGCTATCATCATCTCAACCAAAGTGAAGACTATATTGTGTAGAAACAAAACAAAATAACAAATCTGCATGACTTTACTTTGCATGCAGACTACACCTGTGTCTCTGTATTTTTTTTTTTAAATTTTTCTTTAACGTTTTATTTATTTTTGAGAGAGAGATAGAGACAGCATGAGCAGGGGAGGGTCAGAGACAGAGGGAGACACAGAATCTGAAGACAGGCTCCAGGCTCTGAGCTAGCTGTCAGCACAGAGCCCGACGCAGGGCTCAAACCCACAAACTGTTGGTGACCTGAGCTAAAGTAGGATGCTTGACTGACTGAGCCACCCAGGTACCCCAGTATTTCTGATATTATTCCTTATAAAGAAGAAAAATAAACAGTGTGAGGTGAAAGATAATGAATATCTAACAGCACAACCTTCACACAAGGGTATTTGGCCTACTTGTTATGGGAAACCAACGTCTATGATGAAGACTTGGCCATGGCAATTAATTATAGCCGTTCAATAAGACAGAAAACTGTAGGCGTAAAGTCTGTGCATCTCTATTACCTTCTTAAAAGACACAGAGAATGATAAATGGACCAAGAATAATGATCAAGTATTTGTTCAGAGTTCTAAAGAATGAGTTAGGAAGAATGTGCAAGTTACAATGATTATACGCTTTGAGAGGAAACCACCTTTACAAGAATAAAATGCTTCAGAAAAGGCACCGAATGATTTCTTTGATTACTTTCTCTTGTTTGGTTTTTAGGAAAGAAACAGTTGCTGAGAAACATCTATGGTGCTGGTCGAAAGATTCAGTTAAAAAACCAGGCCGATGTATATTTAATGAGGTAAATGCCAGATGCACTCACCAAGCTGTTTTGTTAACAACTTAAGACATAATCCTTATGACTGTGACTTCTAAGTCTTTATTCATTGATTAAAATTAGGGAAGGATGAATCCAGGATTCTTTTTCACCTCGATTCCACTTTTATTTTTTTCTAAATTTTTAAATGTTTATTATTTATTTATTTTTGAGAGAGAGAGAGAGACAGAGAGAGAGAGAGCGCCAGCATGAGCAGGGGAGAGGCAGAGAGAGAGGGATATACAGAATCTGAAGCAGCTCCAGGCTCCGAGCTGTCAGCGCTGAGCCTGACGTGGGGCTTGAACTCATGAACCATGAGATCATGACCTGAGCTGAAGTCAGATGCTCAATCAGCTGAGCCACCAAAGCACCCTGACTCCACCTTTAAATAAATTTAGTTCAATAAATCTGTCCTATGTATAGGTCTAGGGTAAGGAGATTCAAGGCTTATAAAGATAAGTAAGTCGGTGAAGCTGTTTCAAGGGTGTTTAATTAATCTCCTAAGGCAATAAGCCTCAAACAGAAATGACTGAAATACTGAGCAGAGTAAAGGACTGTGCCATGGATTTGAAGAAGGGGGATCATTTGTTTGGGAGAACTAGGTGATTTTAGAGACAGAATAGATGTTAAATAAATATTGCTTGAGTGGATGAATAAAGAAGCTAGCCTATAAATGCCACAAACACTAGTATATTAAGATCAATTTGAAACTTGTAAATGGTGAGAGTTTGGCCTTTAGCCCACAATCCAATCCTATGTGAGTCCTTTCTGTATCGATTGTTTATAAAGCATCCGGGGTCTCTCTAGTTATAGCTGCTGCGTATTACCTCCAGCTGTTACTACGAAGCCACCATGACTGTTGAACACTGTCTTCAGGTTAGAGACCTGCAACGGCGCACCCCAGTACGAATGATTTTGGTTTTCCTTTTATTCTGATTTAATAAGTCAGCTGGAAATTTCTCTCCCAGCTGTTATCGTGTTCTGGAAAACTCCAGCCTACCTGGTGGTGTAGGGGACACAATGCCTTGTCAGTGTTGGAGCCTTACTGTAACAAGGGTAGTCATCACTAGTCTTTGGTCTCTGTAGAAATCCCAACCCCCCAGGTATCTCCTGAATGTTGACTTTCAGGGTGCTTCAAGATACCCTATTATAGACAAAAACAAACACTTTCCTTTGTTCAGTTTGTTTAGCTGGTTTATCTCAGTTTCACGAAAAGAAAAACGTAAGGCCGGGGGCTTCTGCCAACAAACTGTGGAGTTCAGTTACAGCAGGACCTTTACTTCTGGGGATGCGTTTCACAGACAGCGAGGAGGAACATAAAGAACCCCAGAACAAAAGGAACTAAGGCTATTTAGTGTGAGAAGAGATTTAGAGAGAGGACAGAGAATGAGAGTTCTCATCAGGACATGCCTGCGCACATATGCATGCGCACGCGCACACACACACCTGGATTTTTTCCTTGTACACTTGAAGATGTTAGAAATTATAGAGGTTTCTAATTAGGACACACTCATTTTTAGGGAAGAAGGAGTGAAAGAGAGTTGCCCATAAAGGGATGGCTGCCTCTCAAAACAGTGATCTCTCAGGGGAGGCGCCTAGCAGAGGCCAACTGCCTTCCATTAAGAGATGTTGGGGGAGAGTCCTTCTCAGGCTTAAAGCTGTGTGTCTGTATTGCTAGTGATTGTCACAGACACTACTGACAGCGCACCAGTGCTTTTCCCCTCAGCAAGTCAGGGCACATTGCTGTAACTACAAGCACCTGAATTTCCTGGGCTTCAGGGTCTTCTCTGACCCCTGGAGCCCACTTTGCTCATGGTGGGGAGGGCTAGGCAGTGAGGTAAGAGGTGCCAGGGAGTTAATGTCCCCTCCCCAGTGGCCCTCACACAATGACCTACAGGAGCTGGCGCATCAATATTCCAGCGTCCTCACCAGAGAGATGATTCTGACATGTGTGTTCTATTTACACTAATTTCAAGTGACATTTACAATAATCCTCCAGTAATTTACATTAATATCAAATGAGATTAAGCCTTGGTCACCCACATGGTAATTTTCTCGAAAAATGTGCCTTTAATTGACTGCATTTCTCCACTGCCTTTCCAGTGTGTTCTTCAACTCCCAAACCAACTGATTACACATAAATCCTTGCCTCAAGATCTGCTTCTGGGGAAACCAAACTAAGACAGTCTCCAAATTAAAAAAAAAAAAAATCACCAATGTGATAGTGGTAAGAAACACTTTTGTTGGGTAACTGTCCTAAACTTTCATCTCTGTAGTGTAAAACATCTATGTTATATTCTGAGTCCCTAATCTCTATGTATAATCAAAGACTCAAGGTGCATGAAATACCATGATTTTACTTAGATATCTAAATTTGGGTAGCTAACAACGACAAAAAAAAAGGTTTATTCTTTTATATAGAGAAACAGGAATGGATCACTATCTTTAATAAATCCTTTTCATTCCTGATACATGACTTTCCCCTTCATACTGTCTTATATACTTTAAGGACATTCATTCTTAGTTTGCTATTGTTTTTTTCTTTGTATTCCAAATGTTAAAAAAAAAAAAATCCTTCAGTTTCATCCTTCCAGAACAAAGACTGTAGATCACTTTTTATACACCTCTCCCCGCTGAGGGCACTATGGGGGTCGGATCTGAATGGAGTCGTAGAACTATGAGTGAAAACAAAGCACTAAAATGCAGGTGTTTGGTTTCTGCTCCACACCTCACCCCAGCGTGGTAACTGCCAATAGCTACAGAAAAGCACAGCGTAGAATGTATCCTTCTCTCTGACTATGACAGTAGCTCCAAAATTCTACACCCACAGAGCTTGAATAATATTATGATTCTCATGCTAACAATGGCCACCTCTTAGCAGAGATCCATTCTGTTTAACAGCATTTTAATTCAGTGATTGGAAATATTTGCAGAAAGGCACAGAAGGAATTTGTGATTACGGATGTGAAACGCACACCATGTCCTGAAAGAACCAGTGAGCACCATGCTCTTTCATTAAAGAGATATTCTGTAAGAGGCAATATAAAATTAATTCTAATGAGATGTAGGTGGAGGGGGTCATCCTTTGCTTTCATGAACAAACACATTAAATAAGTACAGTCATTAAGTGAATGAGCTGGGACTCCAGCCTGGAGCTTTTGACTACTATTTTGTCCTTTTATTTTTTCCTGTTTACTATACCCTGTTGCCTTCCTTAGGCCACAGCAATCAGAAAAAAGACTTATTTGGGGGCCAATTTTTATACATCTTTCCTAAGAAGAAAATATATAACAGACGTTTATGACAGTACCCTTCTGTATCACATTAGTGGACAAATGCTAAGCCTGTTGATGAGAAAAACCAGCTTTCTCATAAGGAAACTAAAAACCCAATTCCTTTTCTTCAAATAACCCCGTGTGGAAATACTGGTTATTTGAATTGCATCACATATGCAAGGTTTCCCTAATCCCATTTTGCAGCAGTCTGGGATAGGGCCACGCAGATGGAGAGCTATCAGGTGAAACTTCACATATCTAAGTTTAGGTTGGCAAATTCTTCATCTATCCATAATAAAGCTAATAGCAAAAAAAAGCTTCAATAACTTCGATTCAGTTTTGTTTAGCTTGTACTTTATCAGGTATATATTTAAGATGACAGTTCAGGTATATAGCCTAACTTTAATCTAAGTGCAACTCAATCCAGTAGATAATTCTATATATGTGACAAGCTCAAAGTGATCATTAAAGGTTCAATTATGTTCTGTAGAGTTTTTTTTTACAGTGCAGTTTAAAATACATTTTATGGTGCTCTCTTTGAAATTAGAAACCCCATAACATGGTAGTAATAGAGTACTACTGTATAATATATATTATATATATTAATCAGAATATCTTTTTTCTTGGGGTGCCTGGGTGGCTCAGTTGATTGAGTGTATGGCTCTTGATTTCAGCTCAGGTCATGATCCCAGGGTTGTGGGACTGAGCCCTGGGTTGGGCTCTATGCTAAGTGTGGAGTCTGCTTGAGATTCTCTCTCTCCCTCTGCCCCTCTCCCTACTCATGTGCATGTTCTCTCTCTCTAAAATAAAATAATATTTCATTTCGTGAGATGTCCCTAATTGGACATGTCATCACTGAATAAATATCTATTCATGGGTTATAAAGAAAACTTAAGGGGGCTGGTGGGGTTGGTGGTGATGGGAAAAATATGTCTTCAAATATCACATATTGTCACCTAGGTTTCAAATGGATAGATAATTATGAGGGAATATTTGAATTATAAGTATGTTCAAACATGGCTTGCATAAGCACCCTGGGAAGGTGTTGTTTATGGGATGGATGACCTCTAAGGTCCAGCCAGCCTGAGAGTCTCTGATGCTGTGACTTTCCAGGGTAGGGAAGTGTAATGAGCCACTGTTGGGGGGAGGTGGGGGGGCTCCTGTTAACATACCATGTTCCTACCACTAACCCCCTGATTTTATATTTCTTTTCGTTATCATTTTGATTTGAAATATTGTCACTTGAACATTCTTCCCTCTCTCATTTTTCTTAATTCAAAACTTCCCTTATTTTCTTGGAAACGTTTTATTTTCCTGTATTTTCTAGGCAAATAAAATGCAAAGAGGTGACTGCAGGGAGGGAGGGAGGAATGAGGGACAGAGAGAGAGAAATTCTGTGGCCACTCTTGCAGGGTTAAATAAGGTTTGAGGTTGCTTTGCTTTAGGAGTTTTTAGAGACTTTAATATGCTAATGTTCACCCAAATCCCAAGAGCCAGATAGAGCACGCAGTTCTGTAGAACAGTTTTAAAAGGTTGTATAAGGACATCCTTCCTACAGCTTTACTCTCTACTCATTGCTTTCCTTAACTGTCACATACATTTCTGACTTGAGGCTTTAGTGGCATTTTCTTATTTGTCTTCTGTGCTGATCATCTTTACCCACAATAAAAAGTCAACGGAACCATTTGAGGCATATTCAAGATATATTCTGTCCATAATTTTTGTAGTAGCGCCTCCACTATGTAGTAATGCCAGCTGGTACCTTGTTAGTCATGAGTTCTAAAATGTGCACATTTGTAATTCTACTCAACAGATGGTAAATGGTGATTAGTTAAATATAGAAGACATATGACCCCAGAGCTGCTCTCTTTACTTTTATTTCAGGAGAATGCTACCCTTGTAGTCGAACTTACTAGTTTTGTTGGACTTTTGACAGTTTGTTGCTGGAAAATCAGGTTCCTATGAAGCGGATTCAGAGCGCAGACAAAGATGTAAGCAGAGGCCTGATATTCATTAACACAAACTTTTCTATGTAAACTCTGGACATTTGTTCAAGTGACTGACTCTGAAGCTATTTATTAAAAAAAAAAAAAAAGAAAACCCTGGCAAATGAAAGGTCATAACTAAGAGAAAAAAGGCAGGAAAAACATGTCCTTCCCTAATAAATGATATTCTCCTATTTGGTGTCTGTATGCTGTATCTGTGTGGCAAGCTCACTGTGTAGGTATTTTATTCCCATGAAGACTATTATCCATAACTAATGATACTGTTAAATTTACCAAAGGAAATTCTCTTTTTTCTTCAAACCTTGATCAGTTAAACTTCTTAGAATCTTAACCGAAGTAATGGTGACTATGAATCCCTAAATTAAGTTCATATCATGGTGCTTGGCAAAGTAGACATTAGTCAATACGTTTAAGAATTTCTCATTATCACTACTTGGCATCACATATTTACTTGTTGACTGTGTGGCTCCCTCACGAGGCAGGGACTGTCAGGGGGCCTAGGACATTGCCTGGCCTCTGACAAGCACTCAGTAAATATGTGATATATAGATGTCAAATAAATGAAGTTAACTACTTGTATACATGAGGTATAAAAAGTAAAGATTAAGCACCACTGCTCACTTGATCACCAGTCTGTTCCCCTTTCAGCCCATTCTCTGTGTCGTCATGAGAATTATCATTCTAAAACGCGGATCGGTCAGATCACATCTAAAAACACCCAGTGACACCGAGAGGCTATGAGGAATAGAAAACTACTTAGTAGAGACCGTGAAGCCCTCTGGAACCTGTCTTCTCATTTCCTTGCACCTGCTGTTCCCTCCACACACACTGTTTCCAGTCCTTC
>NW_027527559.1:210093-308285 GCF_008692635.1 Crocuta crocuta
GGCTCCATCCCAGGGCTCTGCTCTCTCTCTGCCATCTGCCAGTGCCCTTTCCCAGTGTTTCTTCCTGAGGAGTTCTGACTCATCTCTCAGCCATTTGCTTTAGTCTTTATTAAACCGTTCTGCACTGTGCTATATTATTTGCTTGTGTTCCTCTGTTTTCCTTTACATTTGAAATTCCTGCAAGGGATGAACCACAGTTGATTTAATTTTATACACAGTACTTGGAAATTTATAGATGTTGAATAAATGAGCAAATCAGTGAATGTTGTGTTCATGTATAAAAAAGGAAAATGATAGGTACGGTGGGCAGAGACCAGAAAATCTGTTTCTTTTGTGTTACCTGCAAGATACTTATATTGTTATGGCATTATATTATACTAAAATATTTGGCCTTCAAATTTACATTCAGGGGCGCCTGGGTGGCTCAGTCCGTTAAGCGTCTGACTTCAGCTCAGGTCATGATCTCACGGTTCGTGGGTTCGAGCCCCGCATCAGGCTCTGTGCTGACAGCTCAGAGCCTGGAGCCTGTTTCAGATTCTGTGTGTCCCTCTCTCTCTGATCCTCCCCTGCTCATGCTGTCTCTATCTCTCTCTCAAAAATAAATAAAATTAAAAAAATTTACATTCAATAACAATCAGCAAAAATAATCACAATATTAACTATAAGAATAGAATTAAAAAAATTTTTTTCCAGGGCGCCTGGGTGGCTCCATAGGTTAAGTGTCCGACTTTGGTTCAGGTCATGATCTCACAGATCATCGGTTTGAGCTCCGTGTCAGGCTCTGTGCTGACAGTTCAGAGCCTGGAGCTGCTTCAGATTCTGTGTCTCCCTTTCTCTCTGCCCCTCTCCTGCTAGTGCTCTATCTCTCTTTCAAAAAATAAATAATAAACATTGAAATAAAAAAAATATTTTTTTTTCCAGTATAGATTCTGTGGTTATAAAGGGAAAGACATAGGGCAATTATTAAAACAACTAAGACCTGGAGTTGGAAGAACATAACAATCTCTTGGTATATGTGACCCTGAGAGGGGGCAGGGGGAAGGTAAAAAAGGAAAATAAAATTCCCTATGTATAATCTTGATCTTCCTTCCATTTACCAGTGATCATGGTAAGTTTTTTTTTTTTTTTTTGGTAAGTTTATTTATTTATTTTCTTGTTTAATTTTTTAAATGTTTATTTATTTTTGAGACAGAGACAGAGTGCAAGCAACGGAGGGGCAGAGAGAGAGGGAGACACAGAATCTGAAACAGGCTCCAGGCTCTGAGCTGTCAGCACAGAACCCGATGCAGGGCTCGAACCCAAGAACCGTGAGATCATGACTTGAGCTGAAGTCGGATGCTCAACTGACTGAGCCACTCAGGAGCCCAAGTTTATTTATTTATTTTGAGAGAGACAGAGAGAGAGAGTGGGGGAGGGACAGAGAAAGAGTGAGTGAGTGAGAGAGAGAATCCTGACGTGGGACTTGAACTCATGAACTGGAAGATCATGACCTGAGCCAAAATTAAAAGTCAGATGGTTAACCGACTGAGCCAACCAGGTGACCCCACAATCTGATCTTAAACTTGGCACCAGTTGTATGCGAGGGCAGAGAAAATCTAGGTGATTGGTAGGGGAGTTGTATGCAACATAAGGGGAGGATTAAGCGTGAATGTGTCCTGTTACCTTTCCAACTAAACCCAGTGATTAAAAAGATGTGTCACTTCATTCACTGGCAGGTAGTGCACTCTATTACTCAACTGTTTGATATAAACAATTGAGGTTTTACAAAGTGTGGTTATACTGATGTTTACAAGACCCAGAAAAGCGTCCTCAAAGCTATTGTTGGGTGCTTTCCTTCCTTTTTGTCAATCTCACTGCCTTTTAAGCATTTGGAGAGCGGACGCAGAATTCTAACAGAATAAATTACGCAGTTATCCCGTCTCCTATTTAATGGTTAATATTACTTGCCTTTCTCTAAAATATAGTAGACAAGTCTGTATACCTGCTTTCTATTTAAGGCTAGAAACACCACCTTATTTCTCTAAAATTATTAAGCAAATTTTCCTTTATCTTTTTTAAAGAAAACTCAGTGTTTGAATGCTTGTGTCAACAACACAAACTATTCCAAAAGGTGTTCTTGAAGCATTAATTAAAACAAATTTAGTTGAACATAGTCAATGCCTAGAATTCACAGTACTTTCAAGACAAAAGTACTAGCATTCTTGACAACCATATTTTTCTTCCTCCTCAAAAAACATACATCTTTTGTTTTCTTTACTTTTCCTTTTATATTAATTTTTTTTACTTTATAATGAAATGTGGAATATCTGCAACCATGGTAACGGTTGCCAGGAGATAATGAGACACCCCTTTCTAACTCCCACCAAGTTCCATTTGCACCAGTCTGAATGAAATCTATAAAGGTGTTTTTTTTCTGTTTTCTATGAAAACAACATTCCCAGTGCATCAGAATAGGATTTGCACATTTGGATCAATTTAACTAAAACGTAAGATTAAAGAAGTGAAAATTCACCTTTTTCTTAAAAAACAAATAAACCATAACCTCATGTCTTTCAAGGTTCTCCTCACCTTGCTGCAGCTCCTGACTGAGCAAGGCTCGATATGCAGAAACAGCTGTACAAAGGAGCCAAGCAGCAGGCCTGGCCAGGGCCGCAGAGCAGAAGCTGCTGATAGGATTTCTTTGCTGTAGCGGTTTCTTTGAGTGCCTGACTTGCTCCCATTCCGTCTCGCTCATTGTTGCTCTAATATATGGAAATGAAACACTTGTGCTTTCTCAGCCACTACAAGGAGCACCGGAAAACCTAGATTTCCCATCAACTTCGGGCGAATGAGATATACTGGACGAGAAAGCTTCTCAGGTAATTGAGGGCTGACCTCCAGAAACTTCAAGGGCTGGTGACTGCTCTTCCTTCAAACACAGGAGAGAGATACTGCCTGCCTGTGTCTTCAAACGAAGCTCATTCAGATTTTCATTTATTGGACAATTATTTTGATCCCGTTTCCTATCACTGCGGCAAATGCTAAATACAGACCCTACTCTGATGGAGACAAGATTTCAACAGAGGCAGACAGCTAAGCTAATGCAACGAAGAGAATCCACATTCCTGCTACCTTGAGTCTTCACAGCGCCATCTTGGGTTGTCTGCTTCATTCCAATATCCATTCATTCTGCCCCTGACCCAGTATTTGTCACATGGAACGAGTCTCTGCCTCCTGAGCTCCCAGAACTCCTTGCCTTCTCAGTTGTTTCTGTCCGGAATATCCCTACCCCTCCTTGATTCCTGGAAAAATACAATGTATTTTTAATTTAACAGTCTGTTTCCCCCATGAAGCTCTTCTGACTGTCTTCGTTATACTGGGTCGGCATGTTTGTTGGGGTCCCGATATATGCTGTAGTATTTCTGATTCTGAAGCCATCACATTGTCTGGTAATAATGTATTTGTGTTTCTGAGTTCCCAGCTTGACAGTATGTCTTCCTGGCCGAGGGGCCAATTTTTGCTCATCTTTGTTCAGACCGCAGTGCCTGGAAGGATGTCGGGAACACGGATGTTGAATGAACGTATTAGGAATCAAGTGCAGGACTGTCCTGTGTCTACTGCTGCCAGCTCATTCCTACTGTCGGAATGCAGGCTGCTTGGTCCTTCCATGGATGCTTCCAATAATCAAAGCCAATATCCCCAGTGACGAGGCCTCTTCTGTGACTACTCCTCATGACTGACGCCAGCGTTCCTGGTCTCTATGCTTTCTTTCGGTTTCCTCTGTCTCTTCTACTTTTGTTTTTGATCTTTTTTTTGTTTTGTTTTGTTTTAGTATGAAAAAAAAAAAAAAACCAACCCCATGGTTATCAGCCAGTAAGTAAAATGCCCCTTCCCTTCTACATTATGATTCAAATGGTTATGGCATATGGAGGTAGGCTCTTTAAGCTACTGGCTCTTTTTGATGCTTTATTCAAGTCAGAGATGTTTTTGGAAGTAGAGGTGGGCAGAGTTCTAGATTTAGTACAGTTCATTTCAGAGACATCTGAAAATGTATAAAGGCAGACTGTAGATGAGCAGGCCCTATCTGGTCTGACACACTTGGCCGGTTGCCAAAAATCCTGTCTGGACCCTGATCCTTGGCGATGCTGGACAAGGAGGCAGCCTTGGACTGGGGCCATGTTGACTGAGACCCTGTGCACTTTCCATCACTTAGGTACAAATGGCCACATTGCTGTTTGTGAGAAATTTGCTTCTTTCTGATTGGTTGTGCCCTAAAACAGGATTATTGGCTTCCTCTGGTGATGCAATAAGCCTCTGGGAGGCCAATCCTGGCTTTTAGGCTTTTCTGATTGGTTTGCAAACAGTATGGGAAGGTCACTGGCTTTGCCAATCGTCTGAGCATCACCCTGTGTCTAACGGGAACCTGAATTCCCCTTTTCTATAGGGAGAGGGTGAACTGTGCAGAAAAGGGCACCAATTGTGTTCAAGGTATGAGATGAAGAGGCAGTTTGGGACACCCGAGAGCCAATTTCTCCATTCCCTTGTCAAACAACTATTTCATGACGTAAGGTCAGTCCTCATCATCTTCTCCTGAGAAGTACATGCTGAGGCTCCTTAAATACATCCCTCATGTGCCCTAAGGGCGGCATGCCCTTGTTCTCAACCAAACACCTTTGACAACATAACATACTGGATAAGAACTGGCACTCATCCCCAAATCCCTGGGGCATTATGAAATCCTTGATGACTTTCTCTGTACTATATTTCTAAAGGAAAGACTATATTTTCATAGGATTTTAGCCAATGCTTTTCATTTAAACCTTAGTTAACCAGCAAAGAGCTACTAATTAGAATAGAAAAGAGAAATCTGTTTACCTCATCACTTGATCTTCAGTGGACAGCCTAGTGCCTCACCCACTGTGGGCACTCATTAATACTTGTACGATGAATGGATGTACAGAAAGGGCCACCTGAGTAAGGTTTTACTTTATGCTTCTTTTCAAGGTGTACCCTATGTGTAAAATTGTATATTGCTTCAGGATCAAATGCAAGTATCAGTAAATCTGTATTGGAACTAGCATTAGTGACTTTTAGAGAGAGCGAAATTTTCTAAGGTCATCTCAGTCTAATGTTCCTTATTCAGAGTAAGGAGAAGCAGAATCACAGACATTATATTATTTCATTTACTTTTTTGTTTTATTCATTTATTTTTGAGAGAGACAGTCAGTCCTCAGAAGGCTCCGCCCAGTGCAGAGTCTGAGATGGGCTTGATCTCACAACCCTGGGATCATGACTTGAGCTGAAATCAACAGTTGGATGCTCAACTGACTGAGCCACCCATGCATCCCTGTTTACTTTTTAAAAATAAATAACTGAAAATGTCTTATCCATTTCTTAGAAAGTGGAAATATTCATCTTTTTTGGAAACATAATTTTGGGGATATAGGTCAACTGAGCAAAGAAAGAGGTAGAAGAGCATAGCAGCCACCCCGCGGCACTACGTAATGACTGTCTCCAGAGGGTGAGAGGGGTGTAAATGAGAGAAGGGTGTCACTGACTGTAGGAACACAGGAATCTAGCTGTGTGACCCTCACTACTTTTCAAGGTGGAGTAAAACATGTGAGTCACCATTAGCCTTAAGTGCTATGTTGCTCAAATAATTTTGGATGCCAGAAAGACAGTTAAGGTCAAGTTTGTTGTTGCTTTTTTGCTACTGGGTTAAGTATATGTATTAGTCTGGTAGTTCAATATTCAGTTGATAAGGTCTTAGAGTTCCTAAGGACTCTCAGCAAGTAATTGAGTTTAGGATTCAAAATTAATGGATATGTGTGAAAATAAAATAATCTATAAAAAGGCTCCCATTATAAAGCACTCATTTTGATATGAAAGCAATTCATTGGATTCCACCTATATTATTTTTAGCTATTCTATAAAATAATTGATTGTTAGAGGAAGAAAACCAGGTAAGGTAAATAATCTAGTGCCCATTGTGGTATATTAAAGTAAAAATTGACAGCTTTAATAATTGATCACAAATTTAACAAATACTCATAGAGTAGTTTCAGTTTTTGTCTTTTTTTTCAGAGTTATTTTCAGGAGATGAGTGCGCCAAATTGCCCACTGGATTTAAAAGACCAAAAATGCACTTGTTTTGTTTCAGCCTCGGACAAATGATATGACAATAAATATAACTTTGTAGTTTTGTTATATTTCTATTACTTTAATATATCAGTGGGTAATATTTATATAAATTCTTCCCTTTTTCCTATGGTATAATTTAGCATAGAAAAATCAATATACCTTAAGCTACATTCTCTAATAGTTGTTGTGAAACTGATGTTCTGAAATGTTTGGATGAATACATGGCTACTTGCTATTTTAAACAGTAATCCATAGAAGGAACACTTCCAACGTCATTCTATGAGGCCAGCATTACCTTGATTCTGAAACCAGGCAAAGGCCCCACTGAAAAGGAGTATTATAGGCCAGTATCCCTGATGAACATAGATGCAAACATTCTCAACAAGTACTAGTAAACTGAATCCAACAGTACATTAAAAGAATCATTCACCAAATTCCCGGGCTGCAAGGCTGGTTCAATATTTGGAAATCAATCAACATGATACACCACATTACTAAAAAAAAAAAAAAAAAAAAAAAGGTAAGAACCATAGGATTCTCTCAAAAGACGCAGAAAAAGCATTTGATAAAGTACAGTATCTATTCTTGATTAAAAACCCTCAACAAAGTAGGGAGAGAGAGGGAGAATACCTCAACTTCGTAAAGGCCATATATGAAAGATGCACATCCTTAATATGCTTAAGCTAATATCATCGTTAATGGGGAAAAAGTGACAGCTTTTCCTCTATGGTCAGGAAGAACAGAAGGATGTCCACACTCACCACTGTTACTTAACACAGTACCGGAAGCCGTAAGCTCAACAGTCAAACAACAAAAAGAAATAAAAGGCCTCTAAATGAGCAAGGAAGAAGTCAATCTTTCAGTATTTGCAGATGACAGGTTATTATGACAGGTTTCTACGTACAAAACCTGAAGGACCCCAGCAAAAAGCTGCTAGAACTAATATATGAATTCAGTAAAGTCACAGGATATAATCAATATACCAAAATCTATTGCATTTCTTTTTTTTTTTTANCAAAATCTATAGCATTTCTATACACTGTTAATGAAGTAGCGGAAAGAGAAATCAAGGAATCAATCCCATTTACAAATGCACCAAAAACCATAAGATCCCTAGGAATAAACCTAGCTATAGAGGTAAAAGATCTGTAGTCTGAAAACTATAGAAACTTTATGAAAGAAACTGAAGAAGACACAAAGAAATGGAAAAACATTCTATGCTCATGGATGAGAAAAACAAAATTGTTAAATGTCTATACTACCCAAAGCAATCCACACATTCAATGCAATCTCTATCATAATACCACCAGTATTTTTTAAAAAGCTAGAACAAACAATCCTAAAATTTATAAGGAACCACAAAAGACCACCAATAGCTAAAGTAATCTTTTAAAAGAAAAGTGAAGCTGAAGGCATCACAATTCTTGACTTCAAGCTATATTACAAAGATGTAGTAATCAAGACAGTATAGTGCTGGCACAAAAATCATACACATAGGTCAACAGAACAGAAGACAAAACCCAGAAATGGACCCAGAACTAGATGGTCAACTCATCTTCAACAAAGCAGGAAAGAATATCCAATGGAAGAAAGTCTCTTCAGCGAATGGTGCTCGGAAAAATGGGACAGCAACGTGCCAAAGAATGAAACTGGACCACTTTCTTACACCACACACAAAATGAATTCAAAAATGGATGAAAGATCTAAACAGAAAACCACTGAAATCCTAGGGATAACACAGGCAGCAACCTCTCTGACCTCAGCCACAGCAACTTCTTACTAGACATGTCTCCAGAGGCAAGGGAAACAAAAGCAAACATGGATTATTGGGACTTGATCAAGATAAAAATCTCCATAGCGAAAGAAACAATCATCAAAACTAAAAGGTAACCTTTGAAATGGGAGAAGATATTTGCAAATGACATATCTGATAAAAAGTTTATTCAAAATCTATAAAGAACCTCTCAAACTCAACACCCAAAACCAAATAATCCAGTTAAGAAATGGGCAGAAGACACGAATACACATTTTTTCCAAAGAAGACATCCGGATGGCTAATAGTCACACGAAAAGATGCTCTACATCACACATCATCAGGGAAATACAAATCAAAACCACACTGAGATACCACCTCACACAGGTCAGAGTGGCTTAAATGAACAATTCAGGAAACAACAGATGTTGGTGAGGATGTGGAGAAATGGGAACCCACCTACACTATTGGTAGGCATGCAAACTGGTGCAGCTGCTCTGGAAATCAGTATGGAGGTTCCTCAAAAAATTAAAAATAGAACTATGCATTCAGCCTAAATGTCCACTGATTGATGAATGGATAGAGGAAACATGGAACATACATACAATAAAATATTATTCAGCCATCGAAAAAAAAAAAAAGGATGAAATCTTGTGATATGCAGGAACGTGGATGAAGCTAGAGTGTAATCAGTGAAATCAGTCAGAGAGAGACAAATACCATTATGATTTCACTCATTTGTGGAATTTAAGAAACAGATGAACATAGTAGAAAGAAAAAAAAAGAGAGGGAAGCAAACCATAAAAATGACTCTTAACTATAAAGCACAAACTGAGGACTGCTGGGGGACCTGGGAGGGAGCGGGCTAAAAGGGTGATGGGTACTAAGGAGGGTACTTGTGATGAGCATCGGGTGTTACATGTGATGAGTCAGTGATGAATCGCTGAACTCTACTCCTGAAGTCAGTATTACACTGTATGTTAACTAACAAGCATTTAAATAAAAGCTTGAAACATTAAAAAAAATAAACCCATTGAAATAAAAAAGTAAAGCACATATTTAAAAGTACAGATAAGCATTAATTTACTTACCCTATGGTCAAAAACTTTAGCTTTAATGAACATCTTAGTGTTGTTGTCCTTATCACAGATTTCTAGTGACAGTTTTGCTTTTATGGTAGCGTTTTGGGTCCCAGGTCAGAATTTGTCAAGTAAACTATCTAAAGACAGGAATAAAGTTCTGCATTTTCAGCGAAGCCTACACGTCACGCCAGGTGATTCCTAAGCTTACTACTGTTGGAGATCTACTGCCTTAGAATACTCACCGTGAAGTTAAAAAATTTTGTAAAATTCTTAAAACAACTAATTTTGAATAATTTGAAAATTTTGATGCATCCTTTAAGTCTTTTGGGCAGAGATCAAAGAAAAGAGATGTTAAAAAAATAAACAGTGATACATTTATAAGAACGAATTAGGCATACAAATAATCGGGAAAACAGGTACAGAAGATGAGGTGCTTCTCTAACCACAGCTGTCCATTCACACATTTTAGGAGAAAACTGTGGGCCATTTCCATTATGATTTTGAAAACAGAAACAAACAAAAATATCAGCAGAGCACTTATTGCCAGGATGCCACCATGATATGGAGTGTGCCCACCCTTCCCGAATTTACTAACATGTCCCCTTATCTTCAGTGTATTAACCTCACCACCTTCTGAAAGATGGCTACTTCTTCTCAAAGGCATTTTTCTGATCAAGATCATTTAGCATTGTCTTTTTTTTTTTTTTTAAATGTTTTTAGTTATTTCTAGGAGAGAGAGAGAGAGAGACAGCGTGAACAGGGGAGGGTCAGAGAGAGAGGGAGTCACAGACTGAAACAGGCCCCAGGCTCTGAGCTGGCAGTCAGCACAGAGCCCGACGTGGGGCTCGAACCCACGAACCGCGAGATCATGACCTAAGCGAAAGTCGGACGCTTAACCGACTAAGCCACCCAGGCGCCCCTAGCATTGTCTTTTTTAAAAACTGCTTTGGTTGATTTCTCTGAAATTGTTTTCTACCGTTATCTCAACTTATTACAGAAGATGTTGAAATGCAGGTATATTAAAATACATGTAGAAACTCTTGACACAGTTTGGATTAGCTCTTGTGTTTAGATGAGTCAGGAGTAAAACCAAGAGTCATTAAAAAATGATTTGGCTTAGAGCTACAAGGAATTAAAATATAGACAGTTAAAAAAAACATGTTCAGGATTAGAAGATGTCTTTTTTTGGGGTAAGGTTTACAGGACAATACAGTAGATATTGTACGATCGATCAGGTTTATAGTTGAGAGGCATTTTAAAGGGATAACGTCTCATTATTACCATGCAGTCACAAAACAAAAGAAACCCTGTAGAATTCGGGAGGAAAAAGAGACATGGAAAAGGCAGATGCTGAAGTTTTCTAACTTCTGGGGATCCAATGTACAGCATGGTGACCACAGGGACCACCACTATGTTACAGGGGCGCCTGGGGGCTCGGTCTGTTCAGCGTCTGACTCTTGGTTTCGGCTCAGGTCATGAACTCATGGTTTGTGAGTTTGAGCCCTGCATGAGGCTCTGTGCCGACAGCGTGGAACCTCCCTCCCTCTCTCTCTGCCCTTCTCCCGCTTGCTCTGTCCTTCAAAATAACTAAATACACTTAAAGAAATAAAAACAATACTGCGTTACCCATCTGAAACTTGTTAGGAGAGTAGATCTGAAATATTCTCATCCCCCAAAGGAAATGGTGACCAGATGAAGCGACAGAATTGTTTGTTCACCAGCCTTACTGTGGCCATCATATCACAATATATTAGCATATCGATTTACACACTGCATACCTCAAATGTACACAATGATATATATTAATCATATCTCATCAGGCAAAAGAATATAAAAATGATATTTTTGAGGCACGCCTGGGTGGCTCAGTTGGTTAAGCATCCAAAGCTTGATTTCAGCTCAGGTCATGATTTCACAGTTCATGAGTTCCACCCCTGTATCAGGCTCTGGGCTGACAGTGGAGAGCCTGCTTGGGATTCTCTCTCTCTCCCTTTCTCTGTCCCTCCCCTGCTCTCTCTCTCTCTCAAAAAAGTACATTTTAAAAAATGATATTTTTGAGATGACAAGAAAAAAAAAAAAGATGTCTGGTTCCCTTACAAGATTTTATTTAAGGCTTGTTCACAGTTTATCCAAAGCCCCTGGGTGTGCTGAGTTCCGTCTCAGAAACCAGCCAAGGCCCTGAAACGGGTCAGGTGCCTCTGCTCGCCCTCCAGACATGACCATTTAAGCACAGGTGCTAAGTGTGCATGTGTGTGTGGGGGGGTGTCTTTCTGAGCCTTCCTCGCCCTCAGGAACCTGGCAGTCCAGACAGTTCTCAGAGCTGACTGTTCTGTGGGACTCATGGGGAGGTATTTACAAAGCTTCAGTTGTTCATGGCAAACAACTCAAACTCTCCATGCAGGGGTGGCCGTGGGAGGGAGTGAGGATGGAGTTTGAGCTCAAGTGATTGTCTTACTTAGGAAAGTAAGACAAAGTTTTTTCTTGGATTCCATAAATACACATTTAAAAAGCCCATATACCTTGAATAGTTGCAACCTTGCCGATTTTTTGGACTCCCCTCAGGAATAAACCTGAGTAACATACAGGTTTATCATTAATATCTTCCAATATAGTATAAACAGATTTCTTCAGTCAGAATTTTTCCTTTTTCTATGAAAAGCTAACAGGAAGTGAATACTCTGTCTTTTCCTCTTACAGTATAGACTGGCTTCACCAGACCGTTCAAAGAACTACCGTGTGCTTTTTAACTTTTAACTTTCACTAATTTTATACAGTTTTATACAGGGTATCTAGTTTAGGGCCCTTCGATATTAAGGAGGAATCTCTGAAACATATTATGGTTTTGATTTTTCTAGTTGGGTACCTGTGTATTATAAATAAACCTCCACATTAAGTTTACTACTACAAATCCAATCCTATTATGATGCAAACGACATGTGATGAAATAACCAAGAAAACACCACTGCAATACTGCTTCTGCCAACGCAACTTGGTATAGACCAACCGGAGCAAACATGTCTGAAGCCACTAGATGGCATTCGTTCGCCGCAGTTTTGGCCAAACAGAGCTAACGCTTATCATGATATAGTAGAGTTAGGAGAGAGGCAAATGTTAATTAAGCATTATTTGACATTATTTGATGATATTTTCCTATCATTTAGCACAATAACCAAGCTCACTTTTACCTATTCCCGTCTACTTCAAGTCAAATCAACAAGTATTTACTGAAAGATTTATTAAAGGAGTCTTCATTTGTGAAGAGAGTTGAAAACCGTCTTAACTATGCACTTAAAACATCTAGAAGAAACTGTGCTATATACAGTATGCGACTTAATTTTATTTTATATAATTGCTTTACTATTTCTCATAGTAGTTAGTTCTCATGCAGCTATTTTTCTAAAGGTTAGGAAAAATGCACAGTCACAAATACTAAAGCTTTCTAAGATTTTAGATGGCATTCATCTTCAAAATTAATGTTTATGAAAGTAGGAGGCCAAGGGCTCCTGATGATTCACAGAAGGTCCTTTCTATTGCAGTTCTTAAAAATGTGTGAGAAATAGTGCTTCTAACAGCACTGAGACCTAAGAACCGAAATGGCCTTTGGTGATAAAGGATTATGATTTAGTCGTGGAGATGAATCATGGAATGAAAAATCCTGAACTCTACTTCAGACGAAATGGTGAGGAGAAAAATATTGATGGGAACAAGTAAATCAAAAGTCAACTTTTTGTTGAAGGTATAGGGTAATAATGACATAAAATCCAGGACTTACCTGTTCTAATATGTTTTGAAGCCTCTCTATCTCACAGTCTATTACAAATTTCTTCTCTTGTCGTCTATCAAGTTCTTCTAGAAGTTGCCTATAGCTGACATCATTAAAATTTTCCACACATATAGCGCTGACATGCCAACCATTTTGTCCTGCTTTTTCCATAATCGCTTGAAGTATTGAGTATCCTAGTGGGGAAAAAAGATCCAGAAGTGTTACCAAAATCATACTTTTACTCCTTTTTAATAACTCATGTAGGCACTGAATCTGCAGCAACATTTTTATGTTGCAAATACACAATGGATGCTTTAGAAATTTAACATCTGAGTGGTTATTTCTGAATCATTTGTTTTTGCTTTCTTTACTTGAGGTAACACCCCTTAAAATACTACTTGGATGAAGGAAGAACACTATACCTTATTAAGAAAGTCTCAATATCTCTCTACTGGAGAACACTACATTGCTTAGACATGTTTTTGATGAGATAAACCAAAACCAAACGATATCCTACATTCTTTTTGTTAATTCTACTCACTGGAAAGAATTAATTTTGAACAACAGTTTTAGCTCTACCCTTTCACAAGGTAGTAAAAACATTTTTGGATTCAGCTATGGAAGAGATGATGTAGAAAGAAACAACGCAAAAGTATTTACTGAAGGCCCATTATTGTGAATGGAGAAGGCATTATTTCCGCTCCCCATCTTTTCTGGAAAGAAGGTGTTATTTAACTCTTTGTCTCTTAGCCGAGGAATGATGTGGATTGAGGTTGAATTGAATGGCTACTAGGTGAGGCAGCAGGTACTCAAACTCATAATCTAGTAGAGGAGAAAGGCATTCAAATAAGCAAAGGCAATTTAGTTTAAAACCGTGTAATGAGGGGCGCCTGGGTGGCTTAGTCGGTTAAGCGTCCGACTTTCGCTTAGGTCATGATCTCGCGGTTCGTGGGTTCGAGCCCCGCGTCGGGCTCTGTGCTGACTGCCAGCTCAGAGCCTGGAGCCTGTTTCAGAGTCTGTGTCTCCCTCTCTCTCTGACCCTCCCCTGCTCACGCTGTCTCTCTCTCTCTCCTAGAAATAAATAAAACATTAAAAAAAAAATTAAAAAAAAAACAAAACCGTGTAATGAGAGCAGTACTCAACGTAAAGTGTTGGCCCAAAAGGAAGATTTGGTTGAATCTGCCTTGCTGGGGTGTGGGAGCCAAGCGCGGAGGACAAACAATTGCACTGGGTCCTGAAGGCCGAGGACATCCATCCAAGACGGCTGCCGTACCAGGAGCGCGCATTGGCTGGGGCAGCCTCCATGGACGGGGCGCTCCGTGCCCTGTGGTTGTCCTGACCTGTCTGCATCAACCGGCACAGAAGGAGAGTCGGAGGTCCTGGGACGTGGGCTAAGGAAGATGGGGCCAGCCTGGGAATACAGCACCTAGAGTGTTTCTTCAGGCCAACACGGTCTTGAAATCTGGCTTTTTTCAGCTCTCGGTTTTTAATTGGCAGGTAAGAAAAAGGGAGGAGCCTTTGAAACTATGAACAGCCTTTACACACAACCTGGTTAGACTCAGAGCCTGGTACCCAGTTATGTTTTTCCCCTGCGGCTTAGCATTAAAAAAACGCTCATCCAAAGAAGGTCCGGCGCTTCTTTGAGTTCATTCTATGGCAGATGCCTATAGTCTCTCCCGCCCCTGGTCCCTGGAGTGCGCGTGTAGAACCAGGTGGATTAGAAGTAAAGGCTTGAATACATAGCACTTGCGAGATAAGAGGACGTTTATTCAGGTTTCTGATTGGTATGAGTCTCTCAGATTCAAAGACTTTGATTTTTAGGTATGTTTTCTACAGGTCAGAGTTTCAAACGTTATGGACGCTTAGTTAACATCAACAGATGGAACTGATGATGAGATCATATTTGAAATATAAATTACCTGATGTCCTGCCAAACGAAATACTGTGGCAGTCAGCACTCATTTTTATCTAAATGAAAAAAAAATTCCCCAAAGAGGAAGACGGAGGGCATGTTAATTACCATACAATTATATTCTGGTACATCTATTGCACCATTTAGTCTTACCTTCTGTAATGTATGCCTGTCATTATCTTTTCAAGCCTCACCTAGATTCCCCTTGGCCCCCACCCCAAGTCCAGTGCCCCTTCCTTCGTTTTCTGTTGGACACATACATAACAGGACGGTCTGAGTGCTCTCTTAATGTACATGTTCATGCCTCATGTATTCAGTTACTGAGACTTGCTCTCTGCTAGGAAGCAAGTCAATGTTCCTTTTATTCATTTTTGACACCTAGGAACATGTTCTTTTCAAAAACACCAATAGGCATCTTCCTTTTCCTTTTTCTCCTTCTATTTATTGTCAAACCAAAATTAAAGACATTTTGTTTGATTTTTTGCATGTTGTAGAAACGGTAACTACTGGCCACACACGCCGAAGCAGTTGTCCTGCTCCATGGGGTCATTTCACAGCTTTGCACGGGTCTTTATATATTGCCTTTAAATTTATTTTTAAAAAAATTTTTCGCATCTTGTGGTTATCAGGATTCACATCACCAACAAAGCATCCAGGTTGTTATTTTCCTTCCTACACGACTTTCACAGAATGTACACCAACAAGCCTTCTGATGAAATTCATATACGTTCACAGTTGCATAAGAGACATTTCAAGATTCACCACTAATGCCAAAACTATAATTCAAATTCAAGGTTTCATTATCTGATTTTCCCTGATTTATAAATGACACCAGAATTGAAATAAGACAAAACCCTAGGACACAATCTTTGTTAAATGGCCAAGAAAGCTGGCTGTCTCAAAAGAACCATTAATCACAGCCAGAAGTAAATTTCATCTTCTCAGTGCAGTGCAAGGGACATGCGGTTATATGTTGGAAGCTTCAATTCTTTTATATGCTGTGTTTGATTTTAATACACTTTCTTATTTATGCTATTGGAGGTGTGTGTCTTATTTATTTGCCAAGATAGTTGTAACTTGGAGAAAATACTGCTGTTGAATCTATGATTATGTAACTTAGCTGTTATATAAACTAGAAAATCACAAGTTCTGTCATACTAATTCTACATCTGGCTATGATTTGTGTCTCCCACTTATTAGAAAGTGGCAATACTGTGGGCCATGAATACTGCAGTGCTGGGAGAATATCACAAGATGGAAGGACACTTTACTACCGTAAAGGATCTTTTTAGTGTTGCTTCTATGTTAACAAGCTGCCTAACATTTTAATTCAATATAATCTACTGAAAACCTACTACATCTGAGATTCTTTAAGGTTTGCCAAGATAAAGACATGATTCCTATCTCTACAAGGAATTAACTATCTAGTCACTTACTAAGTAACTAACCATTACATAAATTACACAGTCTTGTATAAGTAAACAAAACAAAATAATTTTATTAGAATGGTAGTGAAACCATCCCATGGACAAGATCACATCACTGTTCTAGAGTAAGGAAAGGACACTATCAAAGTACACACACAGATATGTTTTTTTTAAATGTTATTACATCATGTAATGATATTATCAATTATGCTGATAATTGGTCATAGTGATATAAGCAGTACTGAACTACTGTGTCCATACACACATCAACAATTTTCACATCATCCACGGGAATGACCTATTTTGGATGAGCAGTACCATCCAGACATGTGGCTGCTAGCAACACAAGCTGGGCTTTATTTATTTGATGTTCTCTCTTTCAAGAGTTATTTGATTCAACTCTCTGTACACAGAGGGGCAGGAGGAGAATCAGGAGAAGTCTATGACACGGTGGACATAATTTCAAATAGGAGGGAGTTATCCATAAGCTGTAAAAAAAAAACCACAAAAAAACTTCCCTTGGATAAGTAAAGAGCTCATAGTGCTCTTTAGTTATAAGGTTATTTGTGCACTCAAAGCTGCATCAATGGAATGCTGGGTGTAGAAGTCACATTTCAGAAGGCTAAGAAATGGAGAGAATGAGAAGAAGTGAGAATGTAGACATTACGAAGGAGTGTTGTCAGGGTAATGAATTACTTAGATGATGTGTGTGCCATCATGATGAACAGGGTGGAGAAGCCTTGAGGTCATGGGAACCAGTGTGGAAAGAAGAAGACTGAGTCTATCCCTTGGGGGTTGCTGAGAAGCTGCAAAGGGGCACAGCAGCTTCAGTATTTATTCCAACCCCTCTCATCGACTCATAAATTGCCATGCAGGCATCTACCACTACACCATTGATTTCTCTGGTCTGGGCACAATCACCAGCATCCCCAGCTAGTGGCTTTGAAGGGAAAGGTGTACATGTCTGGGAGTATACTTCATGCTGCATATGAACCTCCGTCTTAGAGAGGAGTAAGATTCTGTAATCCTCACGGCACTTGATGCCACCAAGCTGGAAATGGAGAGCAGATTGTGTGACCATGGAGTCTGGACTCTTTCCAAAACAGCTTAGCACGGAAATGTCTGGACTCTCAGATCTCAGCACATGGAAGGAGGAACCAATATGTAGCTTACTTAAATTAATGGGAAGCTGTGACTACAGCATTTATTTTATGCCATAGGTCAAGAAGAGCATACTGAAAACAAACAAAGATCTTCTAACTTACACAGTTTGAGGCCATTCACGCAAACCTGATGTTAGATGACGAGTTTTCCTTGTCTATAACCAAGAATAAAAATAGCAAATCCATCTTTAAAGATGGTCATTCTGGGTCTTAGATTTTCCCTGTGGCCTCTCATATTTTCTGACAAGAACGTTTATTGTTTCCTGACACCTATACTCCAGTGTTCATATTTAATTCAGATGGCATCTTATGGGTAAATTTGGAACTTAAATCTTTAAGGTTTCCATTGGTTGCAACTGAACCTTGTCCTCGTTAATACAGGCATTCAGCAAGTGCTTTCAACCATCTGCCATAGGTTCAGAGCTCCTTCCTTCAGGGGGCATGCCCTAACACTTTTTTTCCCCTTATTTCCTCTTGGGCTTTTCTCCAGGTCGCTGGAGAATTTAATTTCAGTACAAAGAATGGTTGTACCTATTAATTTACACAATCACATGCTGACATAGCAACCAGACAATTTTTGTAGACAGAAACTCCATAGGACTTCCTTGCAGGGCCTTGGTTTTTTTTTTTTTCTTTTCTGATATATACCAAATCATAATCATCCCTCCCTATCTTTCCAGTATTATTTGGGCCATTAGTGTCTCTGTTTTACATGCTCCAGCAATACTGCCCTTCATAGAAGTTCTAGAAGCTACCGAGCATCTCCACCCGAGTGCCTTTGGACATGCTATTATTCCCTTTTAAACACTGTTTCCTGCCACCCCCCCCCCTTTGCCGTCTTTCATCTTTCAGAGCTTATTGCAAACATTATCCACCCCTGACTGATCACTTGCTCCTCTAACTTTTCAAGCTCTTACAGCTTTCTGTACCTTTCTTTCAGAGATTTTTACCACAGTTTCTGACTACCTATTTGAATGATGATCTGATGATGCCTCTGCCTTCCACTACCCTGTGGGCTCCATGGACACAGGGATCATTTCTGGGCTCAGTTCTTAGCCCAGTGGGTGCTGAGTTGATGCTCAGCAAACTGAATGCATGAGTGAACTAGTGGGAATTTTAGAGGGAGGAATCAGAATTTTAAAAGGCTCAGAGGCAAGAAGATGCATGGCAGCTCACATCCAGGAACTTCAAGTACTCCCAGCTTGTGCTGTGTGTTTGGAAGGACAGGAGGGTGCTGGAGAGTTGGTGAGGACTGTGGGAAGGGCTGGAGAGATCAGCAGGTACGTGTCAGATCACAAGGGCTTTCTCCCCCGTATCATAGAACTCGGTCTTTACTCCCCAGGGACTTCAGGAAGAGAATGACAAATGTAGAGCGATCATTCAGCTAAGATGTGGGAAACACTGTGAATGAAAGTAACAGGAAGTAGGAAAACCAGTTCAGGCCATACTGAAGGAATTCAGGTAAGCTGACAGGGAAGGAGAGTGAATTGGAGATTATGGCAGAAGGATCACTAAACCTAGTGATCGACAAAACATAAGGGATAAGGAGGAGGTGGATTTGGGCATAAACACAATCTGTTCTATTGTGGACATTTTGCTCCTGTTTTGTTCCTGTTCCTAACAGGAAACATCTTCTGATGTCCTGAAGAAGCACATATTTTTCTATTTGGATTTCAGATGTCAAGTGACTTCTGGTGAACAGCCACCCCCTTCATCACCTGAACCAGTATGCTAGATTCTGCCACAGGTTTCAGAAACCCATTTTTCTCTCTTGCTTCAGGCATCCATTTTTCTAGAGACCATCTCTACATTTTGAATAGTCCCTGAGAATAAACTGGAGGGGCACCTGGTTGGCTCAGTCAGTTAAGCACCTGACTTTTGATTTCAGCTCAGGTCATGATCTCTCAATTCCATGGGTTTGAACCCTGCATTAGGCTCTGTGCTGACGGCAAGGAGCCTGCTTGGGATTCTCTCTCTCCGTCCCTTCCCCATCCTCTCTTCTCTCAAAATAAATAAATTAAAAAAGTTAAAAAAAAAAAAGAATAAACTGGAGATATTTTCAAGTTTGCCTCCAGAATTGTTTTATCTGCTCAGAACTATGAGTATTTATCAATCTTTTTATAGCGTACAGCAATGTCTTTTCATGCAAGAAAGGCATTCTTGAATACTGTGCATAGTTTTAAACTCCAATAACTAAAGACTAGTTTCCTAACCAGAATAAATGTCTGGCACGATTTATATATGGTTAGGACTGTGCTTGTGGACTGAGGTTTTATCAGTTTTAAATATCACACCAAGTAAAATTCACAATTCTGTTTATATCTATTTTTTTTGTATCACACTATAAAAACTTCACAATTCAAACGTGCACTAAACGCAACCATATAGTTGCATCTAAAATATAGTGTTTTGAATTAGGGTACCTGGGTGGCTCAGCTGGTTAAGCCTCTGACTCGTGATTTCAGTTCGGGCCATGATCTTGAATTCGTGAGTTTGACCCTGGCATTGGACTCCATGCTGACAGCTCAGAGCCTGGAGCCTGCTTGGGATTCTGTCTCCCTCTCGCTGCCCCTCCCCTACTTGCTCTCTCTCTCTCTTAAAATAAATAAAAATATACTTAAAAAATAAAAAAACTATACATTTGTGAATTAACAGGTAACCAAATAACTTCTGTCTCATACTAACCATTTAAAGTACTTAAGACCTAACTTTGCACGTTACACTTATTTAGTATGGCAATGCTTTGGGAGAGCAAAGTGCTGAGTCGAGAGGAGGGACACGGCCCCTTGGGGACAGGACTGCTCTGCACAGGGAGTGACAGGTGGAGGTGGGGAGGGTCTGCTGGACACGGATGGGCAGGCGGGAAGCTTGAGGAATATTTAATAGATTACTAATAGTTTAGAGATGAATCTACTAGAATAGTGGGTTCATAAACACTAAGCTTCATTTTCATTTGACAATGAGCCGGGATCTCATGAGAGGCTCGTGAAGGAGGTAAGGCTCTCCCACCCTGTAGGTGAAGAAACAGAGATAAAGATGGGCTGCATGATTGACACCGAGTCATAACCCTAACAGCTGGCAGGGATGCGAGGGGAGCTCAGGCCCTTCGTTCTACAGCCAAGGGGCTCCTGCACCCCACATGAGCGCACAGGGGAGCCGGAGATGGTGCCCAAAGGAGGCCCGAGGCTGTGTTGTGAATGTCTTCACCAGCTCTTGTGAGCCTCTCACCAACGCCCCCAGTGCATCAGTAGACAGAGACACCGAGAATCTGACTGCTCCTCCGGGCAGGGGCAAACCAGCACCGCCTCTGATCTGGAAGATGCAGGTGTCCTGACCTTGCCCTTGCGCCGCCCCGAGACTACGGAGAGCACAGCTGTGAGCAAGCCAGATCCTGTCACCGCTACTCACCCCTCCTGCTGGTCTTGCACTGCGGGCCACAGAGCCACATCTCTGGCCTCAGCCTCTCTGTCCTTAGCCTCTCTGACTGCACCCGCAGCACTCGGTCCCAGACTCGCCAGCCAAACCAAGAGCTGTGCCCTCTTACTCTCCCCAAGGCGGGTCTGTGAGGCTCCCCTTTCACCACGGTTCAGCCTTTACCCCCTGCCCCCTCTTCACGGAGGCCATCGTGGTCTCATTCCCAGCAAGTCAACTCCCTTGTCCTGAGACTCATATTGCCCTTTTTTGCCAGATTTTCTCTTGAACATCATCACCTAATACACTAGGTGCGTTATTCATGTACCGTGTGTGTCATCTGTTGCTCCCACAAGAGTGCAGGCTCACTCATGGAGGCACATTCATTCTGTGTCCTGAGCTAGAAGAATGGCCACTAAAGGGTACTCAATGAATGTGGTTGAATAATTAAAACCCAGAAGTTAAGTTTTACCTCATTTTAAAAAATGTTTATCTCTATGAGAGAGAGAGAGAGCATGAGCAAGGAAGGGGCAGAGAGAGGGAGTCACAGAATCCAAAGCAGCTCCAGGATGGGAGCTATAAGCACAGAGCCCGATGTGGGGCTCGAACCCACTAATGCAAGATCATGTCCTGAGCTGAAGCTGGACGCTCAACCGACTGAGCCACCCAAGCGCCCCAAATTTTACTTCATTTTTAACAGGGAAACACAGGAGGCTTCAGAGCAGAGAGAGATGATGAAACTGCTTTCATATTAGCGGAAATGATGGACTCCAGTAGAGAAGGAAGAAAGGGAGGCTGAACAGGAGGCTACGGAAATGAATCCAGGCACAATGCAGTAACTCCTCCAATGTGCAGTCATTGTGACAAAAACGGAGAAGAACGCAAAGTGTCAGTTGCTTGTTTTTCTCCAAATTCTACACTTTCCCCCTCATTCTGTACTCATGCATCGAAGGGCCAGGAGACTTTCCATCGTATCAGGCTGGAACCACACAAGACTGCCATTTCTCCTAGTCTAAAATATGTAAATTTCAGCAGTGTCTTATGTTTCAAGCTTCTGAATTGATAATATTATTCAGTGGAATTAGAGTAGTCTGAAAACTACTTAATTTATGCATTTAGATGCTAAAACAATGGGGTAGGTAAACGCAAAAACCCCCAAACCAGGGCAGAGAGGAGTCATGAGGTATAGGAGCCAGGAGACGTGCACACCTCAGCCCTCCTCACCTCAGCCCTCCTTAGGGCATCTCTGGAAACTGCTGTACAGGTTCCCTGATAAGGTTCCCTTGTCGATCTTTCTAGCAACCATCTTGAGTCATGAACAAAGGCTGAAACAAGCCTCAAAAAAAATATTCAGAATTAAAGGAACTTTGAAATCCTGTTTAGAAAGAACTCTAGTCTAAATGCTAAAAATAGAAACACATTTGGTTTACAAAAACAAATCCTCAGCTAACCCTGAAGAGCTGGTTCACTGGTTGAGGATGGTCAATGCTCTGTACAGAATGCTGGTTCTTAAAAGACCAATTAATTTACGCTACCCTATGTTGAGGCCTGAGTCCCATAGAGCTCATTAATTAAACATGAAAGCAATCACTAGCAACACAAAACACATGGAAGTGTTACGCATCGTATTAAGTATCAGTTTGTTACTTCACATGCCAAACTGTGTACTGTAAATAATATTAATTTGGATCTGGCTTTTATGTACAAAGCCAAAACCATTCATTTTGGTTGATTTGAAAGTGATATTTTAAAACATTACTTTTGTCTTTTCTTTTGAAAAGGAATAGCAGTACATAATTTTCTTTAGATGATTCTGTTGAAAGGATTTGCATACAATTACGGAGACAATTTCTGTTCCTAGCAGGAACAAACACAGGATGAAGTAAGTATTCACCATATGATTAGCCTAATTTTTATATCCCACTGAGGCTTGCTCAATTCCAAGAAGTAATTGTAAACTCATGTCAGTGACTGAGAGTGAATACATTTGATTACTCACTATTAAATTTCTTTAGTGGGGAAATGACACTGAGGTGATCATCTAAATAAAGAGTGATTTCTTGAACAGCATGCCAAGTGACAAATGATGGATTCAGTGGTCGACTCAGTTACTTTCAGCTGCAACAACTGTGTTTTTCATTTTGACTATATGGTTCCGAGGCAGGGTATTTGAATTCCTTAATCATCCACTTTGACTTCTATGCAATGAAGATGATTAATGTAGGATTTTATTACATACGGTATCTGCTCCAGAGCGGTAGCAAAAATCACCTTCATTCCCCATGGTAGAATGAACGTAGAATGCTCTTGTCCATTTGAGGGATGTGCTTTGTGCATTCTTGGTAGGGAGGGAATTTCTCCCCACAACTCTGGGAGACTCATAACGTATAACTCAACATCCTATACCCTCTGGAAAATGAGAACAAAAGCTTAACTCTTACTCCTGTATTCTGTATTTGCTTACTAGCCACGGACTCCAGTCAGTTTCATCAGAAACCCAGGAGATTCTCTCAGACTTGTCACTTTTCTTCACCCTCATCTCTAGTCAACCCTGGTATTTCTTCCTAAATGTTGTATTTAAGATCTTCCATTAAAAGGTCCCTACTTGTGAATATTTCCCAAGTGTCTACTGTGTGCCAGACCACTGCTCCAGGGTGTGCAAATACAGGAATAAAAAGACAGTAAGATGTGCCTGCCTTCATGAAGCTTACACTCCAGGGCTAAGGCAGACAATAAACAAATACACAAGAAGAAAAATGAAGCAAGGATGGGACAGAAATGACTGGGAGTGCTCGATGGGGCACTTATCTTTCCACACCAACCTCTCACCATCTTTCTGAGCTACACATCCCTCAAGTCATACTGAAGATCAGCAGTTCACTGAATAAACCAGTGTCTTTCTCGCTCACTTAATGTGTTCCAGTGGCTACTCTGTGCTGAGAAAGTGTATATTCTTCATCCTAACTTGTACTTAAGTCTCAGCTTTAGTCTTAGGTCATTTTGAAAGACTTTTCCAACTGGGGCTACTAAATAAAAGCCTTCTGCACAGAAAAGGAAATAATCAACAAAACTAAAAAGACAGCCTACAGAATTGGAGAGGATATTTGTAAATGACATCTCCAATAAAGGGTTAGTTTCCAAAATATATAAAGAACTTAGACTACTCAAATAATACCCCCAAAACAATTCAATTTAAAAATGGGCAAAAGATATGAACAGCCATTTCTCCAAGAAGACATCCAGATGGCCAAAAGACACATGAAAATATGTTCATCATCACTCATTGTCAGGGAAATACAAATCAAAACCATGATGAGATACCACCTCACACCTGTTAGAGTGGCTAAAATCAACAACACAAGAAACAACAAGTGTTGGCAAGGATATGGAGAAAGGGAACCCTCTCTAACTGTTGGTGGGAATGCAAACTGGTACAGCCACTGTGGAAGAGTATGGAGGTTCCTCAAGTGACCCAGTAATTGTGCTACTGGGTATTTGCCCCCAAAATACCAAAATACTAATTCAAAGGGATATACGCATCCTGATGTTTACTGCAGCACTATCTGTAATAGCCAAATTACGGAAGCAGTCCAAGTGTCCAATGACTGATGAATTCACTAAGATGAAGTGGTGTATGTATGTGTGTGTGTATGTGTATGCATGTGTGCATGATATATATATATGGAGGATACTGATACAGCTAGACAGAAAGTACTATCCTAAGTGAAATAAGTCAGGGAAAGACAAACACTATATGATTTCACTCATATGTGGAATTTATGAAACAAAACAATAAACGGAAAAAGATGAGAGACAAACCAAGAAACACACTCTTAAATCCAGAGAACACACTGATGGTCACCAGAGGAGGTGGGTGGGGGATGGGTGAAATAGGTGATGGATACTAAGAAGGGCACTTGTGATGAGCACTAGGTGTTGTATGAAAGTTGAAATACCTAAAATCAAATATAACACAGTATGTTAACTGGAATTAAAATAAAATAAAGAAAAAAGAAGACTTCTCTGACTTTTCATAGTATTTTTTGTCTTTTAGTATATTGTCTTTTTTCTTTATATTTCCCCAGCTGTCTGTACAGAAATTACAGCTCATATCTCACTGAATTAATTAATTAAATTATTTATCAAGGAAGCACTATATGCTACTTTTGAAAGTACCAAGTACACAGTGAAGCACAGTTGCTGATCTGAAAGATGCTGAATTTTAATAACTGCTTTTGCTAATTTATCTGTCTAGTTCTCTTTAAGTATGACATGAGTTCTTAATTCACTTTTCTTTCCCTAGTGTGTTTGTTCTTTTCAACACAAAGGAAAGAATCTAAAGAGATTGAACTGAATGGCAAGGATAAAAATCCCGCCTGCTTTATATCATACCCCTCCCCCATCTGATCAAGTGTAGTAATAGTAAGGATAATAAAAATACCTGAAAGCTATTAAAGTCCTACCTAATCTGTAGCAGGTACTGTAGTAAGTGCTTTATGGGCATAGCGTTAGTTTTATTATCTTCATTTTATATAAAGCAAACTAGATGATAGAGAAGTTAAATTCTTGGCTTAGATTACTTAGCTATTAATTGGTAGAGCCTCATTCCATGTGATGTTAAAGTCTGCTTTTATTCTCCTCTATGATACTGTCTTTAATACAATGAACATTTAATTCCATTCTGTTTGGGATAATTTTATTCCCCTATTAAGGATTCATTTTTGACCCAGAAATATCCCTGACTGTGAAGCACCCCTGATACCAGGGATATCTCCAAGGAGTGCTATATTTGGCATCTGCTATTCATGTTGGGGATGTGCTTACTGCTTTAACTCTGGGTTTCCAGGGAAATGATGTGTCTACCCCCCACCCCCAGCAGTCTCTAGCAGATCTAATTGCTTATTTATTGTATTCTAGGGTATGGCGTAAGTACAGAGAAGCCATCACCTCAGACGGCAGCTTTTAAAAGATTTTTTCCCCCTCAACATCATGATTCCTTTAACAACATGTTTCCAGCATTCCCAGGTAGGCCAAGGTGTCCTAGAGAAAAACCTTGGGTTAGACCTACAGGGGGTTTGGCTGGTGTTAACAGAAGGGAGGGCAGAGCTGATGTGGCTGGCCTTGGAGAAAGCGGACTTGGCTAGCATGGTACAGAGAAGCCAGCTTGTTTACATGCTTATTCCATGACTGCTTGCCCTAAGCAGAAAGTGCCTTTCAGGATCTATTTTTGGAGGTTTATTACGTATGTCTGGTTCTCAATTCCAACAGTTTAATGAAGATGTAAATAAAATGCTAGGTTCTACCTTAAAAAAATGTTACAGCAACTGAGAAGATTACAATAATGAACAACATTCATTCCTTCACAACAGTTTACGAATGCTGCCCTGTGGTTAAGCCTGGTTAATGACGTCACCCTGTCTCTGTTCAGGACACACCATCAATTGCTTTCTCTCTGGAAGGATATCAAATGTTAAATCATAGAATTAGGTCATCTCTGGAGAAAAAGCTTTTAATCACTACTGAGATCTATCTATATGTTTGCCCACATTCTTCCCTTCTAGAAAGAGTAACAAAACCCTATCAGGCCACTTCACAAATCATATTTGAGTCACAGTATGGAATGGCTTTTGCTGATGCAGAGGTGATGTAGGGGAGTTTTCTGGATAGGTATTAAGACAGCAAAACCAAAAAGCACTTGCATTGTTAATGAGAATAAATTTGCCTGAAAATTATAATGGGTATAGAAATATTTATCTACAATTTTATAATTTTAACACATTTGAGCCATGTTTATATTATCAGGTAGAAAAATCAGAGGGAGCTATCCATTTTTTTCATCAGATACTCAGAATATGGCAATAAGCCAGTAACTCAGGGTCTGCTTTGTTTTCTGACTCAACAATCTCTACTATGTATCACTGACACACTGACTGAAATTCATGGTGCAAGTTTCTTCATTAAGTGCTTCATTTATTTATTTATGGAGAGAGAGTGCAAGTGGGACAGAGAAAGAGAGATGGGGGGGAGAGAGAGACAGAGAGAGAGAGAGAGAAAATCCCAATCAGTCTCCGTGCTGTCAGTGAAGAGCCCAGCGTGATGCTTGATCTCACAAACCATGAGATCATGACCTGAGATGAAACCAAGAGTTGGATGACTGACTGACGGAGCCATCAAGGCGCCCCCATAATTTAAAATGTAAAATGTGAGCGATGTTCTCTACTTTAATCTCCAAATGCTCCCTTGAGGCTCAAAATGTTATTAATGTAATTACAATATTTAAACCATTGTTTTTGTTCTAAGAAGTGTTCAGTGCTGAGTGTTTGTGAACATCTATTTCTGAAAATGGCGCCACTTGCAGAGATACTTAAAAGTTAAATGAGTATCTATATAGGATATTTGCCCCCAAACTGCTACCTTCTTTAAACAGAGACTGCTTTTCATGATACCCCTTCTATGTTTGATAATTCTAGCAATCTCTGTAGACCAACTGTCCTTAAGCATTATTTCAATACAATCAGAAAAAAGAAAAATTTTTAAATAAAAGAACTCTATAGTTTAAAAGATTTTTATTTTTCCCTAGGACTCAACTCTTTGTATATGTGGGGTGGTCTTTTTTGTAGTAGAGTGTATAAATGGGATTCTCAATTTTCTAACAGGATTGATATATCTTTTACATAAAACAGATAAATTCAGCCTGTAAGTGGAAATGCAGAGTTTATGCATTACAACCACTATAGCAAATCTAAAACCTTACAGACTATTTGTAGCCCAAAGACTTTAGAGATAATGTAGCCCAAACTCTTGACCTTGAGAAAATGAATACCCCTCCACTCACCAAAAATGACTTACAAAGTTACGTGTTAGGTGTGGCGGAGACTTGAACAGAGGTCTCCCAACTCCTAAGCTAGTATACTTTCCTGACTCTCACTACTTCCTGTTAAAATTCCAGCTCGACAACGGCTATTTGAGGAATGAGATCTAAAGAAAGGTGATCACCAAGGATGTCGTTCTCAGACATGAATTTTTATATTGTACTTATTTATTTATATTTAGACCATAGAATCATACATTTTGCAAAATAATAAAACATTCTTAATGTCCCTTGTTTAAGAAAGAAGCTCATGATAAATTCCTTTATTTTTTTCATTCTCAAGTTAGTTAACATAGTGTAGTCTTGGCTTCAGGAGTAGAACCCAGTGATTCATGTCTTACGTGATACCCAGTGCTCATCCCCAAAAGTGTCCTCCTTAACGTCCATCACCCATTTAAACAACCCCCATCAAACCTCAGTTTTTTCTCTGTATTTAAGAGTCTCTTTTGGTTTGGCTCCCTTTCTGTTTTTATCCAGATGTCCATCAACTGATGAATGGATTAAGAAGATGTGACACACACACACACACACACACACACACACACACACACACACACACACTATGGAATACTACTCAGTGATGAAAAAGAATGAAATCTTGCGATTTGCAACAATGTGGATGAAACTAGAGGGTATGGTGCTAAGCAAAATGTCAGTCAGAGAAAGACAGATATCATAGGGTTTCACTCATCTGTGGAATTTGAGAAACTTAAGAGATGAACACAGGGGAAGGGAAGGAAAAATAAATTTCTTTTAAAATGCAGAATGAGGAAAAGGTCTGCCTCTCCTAATTTAAATCATAAGCTAATCTAGATTCTTTTGTAAAACAGTATGGATACAAATCTAGCCAATCGTATCTCTCGTTTTCCTTGGATCCAGAAAAGATAAGAAGTGAAGGTTAAAGTCATGGTCCATCTCTCCCTGATGAATGTAATTCTATTGTATAATGATACCACTTTGCATATGCTACTGTACTAAATGTAAAGTAACCATTATTATGCTACCAAACATAAAGTGATGATCACAAGTGGCCCAGGGTAGAGAAATGGGAAGGTGTGTTTGTACATGTATTGGATAGGAAAATAATTTAAAATTACTGAAGATGGCTGAGTACTTACTGAATGTGGCTGAGCACTACTCTCATATTTAGCAATCACAAAATTTTAAAGATAGAAGAACTCAACTCTCAATTTACAGATAAGGGAATTGATAATCTTAAGGAGAGGAAATGAGTCCTAAGTAGTCAGTTGTGAAACCAGTACCTGAAGATTAGAGGCCATAAAAAGTCAACCACACAATGAGGACCTAGAAGTCTCTCTCTGTCTCCGCCACTCACCCTGCCTTTCCTTTCATTCTCTTTCTCCCTCTCCATCCCCTCTGTATCATCTCATCTTGCTACACTTATTTACATTCCTTACATTTTACTTTATAAAATGGGATTTGCTACACATGTAGAGACAATGCTCAAAGTATTTAACAACTTGTATGGTACTGGTCAATCAAAATGACCACCAGTGCAGCACTGTCCTGCAGGGAAAAGTATCTTATCTATCCACGTGCTTTTTGTAAACCCATTTTCTTCAATAATAGATCATGTGTATCTCTGTAGGTAAATAAACACAGAGGCGCCTGGGTGGCTCAGTCGGTAAAGCGTCTGACTTCGGCTCAGGTCATGATCTCACGGTTCATGGGTTCGAGCCCCGCATTGGGCTCTGTACTGACAGCTCAGAGCCTGGAGCCTGTCTTCAGATTCTGTACCTCCCTCTCTCTCTGACCCTCCCCTGCTCACGCTGCCTCTCTCTCCTCTCTCTCAGAAATACATAAAAACATTGAAAAATTAAAAAAAAAAAAATAAACACAGAACTACATCATGATTTTTAATGGTAACAGAGCATGCCATTGCATAGGGTATCATACTTCATTTGACATTTAGGTCATTTCCATATTTTGCTTATACAATGCATTAATTTTTCATTTTAAAATGTAATTAAGATCAAATCCACGTTCACGGATAACTTGAGGCAGAATAAAAAACAAGCTAAAATGTAACAAATCATTTCTGTGTTTAATAGATAACATATCAGTACTAAACTACACTATAGCTATTTGGCTTTTATAAACAGAAAACAAATGGTAATGGAATGTTCTCCTCCTATCCAAAATTCCTTCTATAAACATTTAAACATTTAAAATTGCATTTAAAATGAAACCGATTTCTCCTTTCCTTAGTGTTTTTTCCTTTTGCCTTTACTTAAGTCTTTAAATATAAACTTCAGCCTAAAAATTTTAAAGACTCTTAAATAATGCATCTAAACGAAGAATATCTTAAGATAAACCAAATGAACCATTTGAGAGACATAAGCACATAAAATAAATGCGCTTGTTGCCAATTTGTGTTTCTTGCGCCTCAAGAGCTCTGATCTGAGTTTTAATGCACACTTGGAAGTGAGAGCAGATGAAGTGTGAGACAGGATAGTTTCTCCTCTGTGACAGCCACTGTCCTGGGTCTCTTTCCCTTGGATCAGGTAATCAAACGGTTCTCAGACCACTCAACAAGGTCTTAGAGGGCGAATCAGCACAGCATTTATGCAGCAACTCTGCTGTTGTTTCTTTTCTTAGGCATTACTGTCTAGTCAGCCTACCTATAATGTCAAGATCCAGAAGTTGATCTCTCCATATATATACATACATATATGTATATATATGGAGAGGAAAAAACTCTCTCTCTCTCTATATATATATAGAGAGAGAGAGACAGAGACAGAGACAGAGAGCGAGAAAGAGGGAGAAAGATAAAGTGCAAATGCATGCAAGAGATAGGCATAAAATAGAAAAAAAAATAAAAAATCAACCACATATCTACCATGCAGGGCTATCTATTAATATTTATTGAATTTTCTCCAGTTCTTTTCATTTACATTCTCACCAATATGAATGCCAATATTGCATGCACACTTTTCTTCCATGAAAATAATTATTTGTCTATGCTATTCAAAACTTAACAAGCATCATTTTAAGGGTTGCTTACTATTCTGTCATGATGCTTCTGTACAGCTCACTTATGTCCCTATTTAAATTGTTCCTGTTTTGCTCTTGTAAACAGTATTGTGATGGGTATTTGGCTTCTAATGCTCCATTTCAACTGTTTTGTTTTGAAGGAGGAAACACTGAACGAGGTCCGTATTATGTATCGGTAGATAGTCATAAAGTTAAACCAGTTCTGTTTGCTTTATATTTGGGAACACATTGGTATCATCCTTCTAAAACCACAAAGATTATTAAGGCAGTAAGCCATACATACCACAGGAAAACATACTGACTAATTTATTAGGCTCAGATCTGTTTAGAAGCTTTATTTGTTATTCGGCTAGTTACGTCTGCTCAGAGTTCATGCTAAGTGACTTCTTCTGAATTGTACTGGATTGCACACCCAGATCCATTCCTCGTTTTTCACCACCATTCTCTGTATTGATGGTGGAGAAAGGCGACAGCACCGTTGGCATCCATGACCTGTGGCTTCCAATTGAGGTGTTTAAAGGAAGTCACGTACCACATACCAACGGCTGGAGAGGAGTGAGGTCAGGGTATTCTTTCCATGATTCCTTTTCACTGGGCCAGTGTGGGGTGACTGCATCCTTTAAATCAAGCTTAGTGCCTGACATTCAGCATTTTCCGGGCAGCTGTGCTCTCTACATAAACACACCCTCCACTTCCTCACCCACTCAGTCTTACGGTGCTAGAGGCTCCCTGCTCTTTCACGCTCTTTGACATGGCACTTTCCCTTGCCTTGGTGGTGTCTCTAAACCCGGCTCACACTTTTTAAAGCAGTTCCATTCTGAGGCAGTTATTGATTCCTATCTTAGTCTGTTTGGGTCGCTCTAACAAAAATATCATCAACTAGGTGGCTTTAAAACAGCAAACATTAATTTCTCCTAAGGTCTAGAAGGTTTAAGATCATGGCACCGAGAAGATCAGATCATGGCTCACAGCGTGGCCAACTTATCTACTGATGGTTGTTTTCTCACTGTAGCCTCACAAGAGGGCAGGGGGAAGGGGTGGAGGAACTGGCTGGGGTTTCTGTTACTAAGGGCACTAATCCCAATCATGAGGGCTCCACCATTGTGACCTATCACTTTCCGCAGGCTCCACCTCTTAAGGCTGTCACTTTGATAGTTAGGATTTCAACATGTGAGTTTGGCAGCGTGGGGTGGGGAAGACACAAACATCCAGACCCTAGCAACGCCCAAGTAAGAGCACAACATTTATTTTCTACCAGGACAATAACTAATGGAAAGAGCTTTGAATCCAAAAAAAAAAAAAGCATGTTTGGTAGAAGACACTTAGAGGTATAATTATTTTACCCTTCCTGTTATATCTCTCATTTTAATATTAAATTCCCAAAATTGCCTGAGACAGTTTATAACTTTCACTGTGTTGTTTTTTTTCTTCTGTCAGAAAAAGCCTATCTGCTAACCCTAGGTCCTCAGGTATCATTACTTTCAAATATACTACATTTTCATATTGGTTCAAAAATTAAGAACAAATACCACAGTTTATAATTTCAAAGAGTACAAAAAAGGAGCTGTATTCTAGCCCTCCTTAATTTTAGGATTTTACCTTAATAATCTTCCATTCTTTCTACACTTTAGACAAAGGTTTCATATTAAGTAATAAGCAAATGTTCTCTATTATGTTACTGATATGAACCAGACAGGATCTGAAAAGTCAAAGGCTTTTCTGGTCACTGCCACAAAGACTGGCAGACTTGACAAAAACATGTCAAAATTGGACTATTATTTTGGGTGGACAGTGTCCAAAATTAAATTGGTGAAATTTATGAAACTGCATCCTGCAAGCCTACTCATTGGATTACCTGGAGGACCCCTTCCCACCTCCATGCTGGCATGCATGCCAGATGCTTACATGGTCCATTACCAGATATTCTACAGGAACATCTATAGGGGATTTTCAGTGGCTCAGATGGGTCAGTCTTAATACCTGTCATTTTAAAGTTTACCAAATCTAAATATTTGTCCCATATTATATGGAACCTTGGGGTTACAATCAAGCAAGTACAGACATATTTGACCTGACAGATACAAAGATGTTTTGTGGGAAACACTGTAGCTTTGCCTACAAATAATTTTCCACAGGGAGAGGGGAATATCTTTTCTGTAAGTTTTTCAGTATTCAAGATAAAATCTTTTACTCTGATACCTGATCATCGGGTTGTCAAAACACATGGATGCTGGCTCAGTAACTAATAAAAAATAATCAGTGTTTTAGGCCCTCATTAAACATCCTCTTGAGTAATCTACCATCCTTTTATCAAACGCTTCCCCTCTACGTACCTACACTTTTTCCAGTAGCGCCTGTGCCAAACTGGGTTATGGATGATACCAGCTCAGCCCATCTACGAACTGGGTCCACAAGGTACGCGATCATGTTAGGCCTCCAGCTTTATGGAGAGTCTTTATAATAAGTGACTGAAGACAGTTCCTTCATCTATTGTAAACACCTTTAGAGAAGGTATATTTTAGCTAGGGTTGTCTCAATAAGATCTACTTATTTAACCTTTAGGGTTATCATCAGGATGATCCTTCCCAGAGAACTTGTAAACTCTTACAGTAACAAGAATTATACAATCAATAACTTCCCACCCCTACCCCCACTTATTACCAAGCAGCTCAGAGCAAATACGTTCAACCATTATAATTGTATTAGTACTTGTCTTTACGTTCTTGTTTTTCCTCCTTTCCGTGCTTCTGCCTGCTATTTCTTTTAAAGATATATATATATATATATGTGGTGTGTAATATTTAGACACATGTAATGAATATACGTGTGTGTAAATATATATGTATGTGCAATCCCATACATGTGGACTCCATTGATATTATGTATATACGCAATCATTACATTATGAAACCACCTCAGCTCCATTTTGTTAAAAGTTAAGCTGTGAATACATATGGAAATGCTTTCTGGGCGCCTGGGTGGCTCAGTTGGTTGAGCATCCGACTTGGGCTCAGGTCATGATCTCAGGCGCTTGGGTTAGAGCCCTGCTTCGGGCCCTGTGCTGACAGCTTGGAGCTTGGGGCCTGGAACTTGCTTTAGATTCTCTGTATCCCTCTCTCTCTCAAAAATAAAATGCTGTCAGTCAGACTTGGGGGTGGACTATTACGCAGCAATAGGCTACCAGAACACTGCCCAAGGCCACACAGCGAGTAAGCAGAGGCTGGCCGTGGCATGCCTGCAGATGGCACTCCTCTGTCTTCACCCCCTCTACACTTCTAACCACTACACCACACTGCATCCTATTCGCTGCCTTCTAGAAACTGTAGAAATGTACACAGCTTTCTTTATACAGATGCAAGGAAGAGGGTATGTGTGCACACGTGCATGTGTGTAGGAAGTGGCAGCAGCACCGGCAGCAGCAACAATAGATTCTTGATAGCACAAGTGATAGTTACAGTAGTAATCTCTGGATAACACTGCAGCGAGTATTATTTTTTTAAATGATAGATAAAGGGAAACATTTCATGGGCTAGTTGAACTCTTAGGATATTTGGAGAAATTATTTATATTCTTAATGCATTTTCCCAGTACTATAAATTCTAGGAGTTACAAAGACTACATTATGCAGTGGATAATAGTTACCTTATTAAAAGTTGCTACTGCATAGTTTGTTCTTAACGCAAAGGTCCTGTTTTACAATTGCTCTGCAATTCATTAATTTTCATTTTATTCCTTTCAAGGGCGTTTAGGGTCTGGGATACACAGTTGTAAAACACAGCTCTCACTAGAATTCATAATTTACTAGGTCTTAATATTCCATTTGAAGAGGCTCCTGGAATATGATGAGGTCAGAAGAGAAGAATAAAAAAGAAAACCATTTGGCATGCTTAATAATAGACTATTTATCCAGGGCACAATCTGAAATCTTTTCAAGCATGGCTGAAGGTGACCTGTATCTCAGACTCATTCAGACTGGATTGGTCACTTTATAAGAATTGGAAGGGGAGGCTATATACATCTCATTAATTTTCTAGCCCAACAATATTTAACTTTCATTGCTTATTATAAGCAGAGTGTTCAATTTTTCATACAATCTCAGACACTTTTAAGAGTAAAAGGGGGCCCCGTGAGCATTACACTAGGCTATCAGGTGTAAACCAGAGCCCTGCAGGCAAGCTCAGAGGTGTGGGCCAGCTGCCAGGGCGGGCCCTGAGGGAAAACAGAGATGAATACGGCACTGCCCACAAGCAGGTCCTAATCTTCCCACTTCCTCCTACTACTCAGTTGTAACTGACAACTAACAAAAAGCACTGACAGAAATAGCACCCAGCGGGAGAAGTCATGTGCAAGTCGAGAGGTACGGGGTTGTCCAGGCAGCCCTGGAGTCTCCTTCACTGTTTTTCTCCTTCTTACCTGGCCAGACATTAATTAACCCATATCTCTGCAGAGGTACAGTCATCTTATCAACACTTCCATTTTTTGCTGATCTTAGAAAGTTAGTATAATATTAGAAATTCTGTGAGATGTCTAGAGCTGGGGGTCAGGAGCTAGAATCTAGTGCTGGAGATCAGAGAATTCTGGATCTCCTGTGTTTGCAGGGTGTTGAGACCACGGTCACTGGAACCGCACTGGAATTCCAAAGCAAATCAACTCAAACCTTCTTGGTCTAGGAAGGCAATGAAAAGTATGATGCGTTTAGGTTAACAGAATGGGTTCAATGGATTCTATTCCTCAGAAGCCAAAATAAATTTTAGACATATGGGAGTATTCAAGCATAGGCTCTAATACATTACGTATTGAATTTTGAAGTTTATTGTATATTTTTATATTTTCTAAGCCAATTTAAAAGTGTTAACAAATAAACATTATGGGATTGTTTTTATAGAGCAATATAAATTAGGAGATTTAAAGATCAAGTGACCGTATTGGGCAAACAAATTTTCCTTCCAATTCTAATCAGTGTGAAATCAAAGCATTTTACAGCTGAGCGGGATCACGGAAACTTCTGACGTGGGCCAAGGAGGCTGAGAGGGAGTGCTTCCAAGACTTGCCCCAGGTAAGACATGGGAAGAGCGGGCTGAGGACAGAGAAGGGCTAAACACATCCTTTCTCCTGTCTCTGAGAACAGGTCGTTGTCCTCAGGGGAATCTGGACAAGGCAAAGCGGAGTAGGAAGTCTAAAACCTTCCAGAGGATGCGAACTCCTATTAGCCTTGGGCAGAATTGAGCAAAAGAAGAAAAAGAACAAAAGAGGAACATGCCTACTGAGTTCCCATTAAAACAAATCTTTTAAGAAGGCACTTCAGGGTTATCCAAAAATTTGGTACTCGTTTTCCTCAGCACTGCAGTCTTCTAAGGAACAGAGATGCAATGAGAATTCTTGATCATTCCGATAAACTGCAAACCTGTAGTAATCAAAACAGTGTGGTACTGGCACAAAAAGAATACAAAGACCAAAGGAACATAAAAGAGAAGCTAGAAACAAGCCTGCAACACAGTCTTCCTTCAGAAGACTGGCTTTATAACAAACACACGTCTTCACCATATTTGAGTCTGTGAGCTGTTTGTACTTTCTGATGTCAAAGGTTAAACTTACAGAAGACATGTAAAAATCGAGAGCCTTCTAGAACTGATTTTGGAGACTATTCTAACACAGCAAAGAGCGTGCACCTTTCACACCTTCTCAGCACATGGGAACGGGGCCCGGCACCCTGAATATTACACGGAGCATCGGGGCGCACGCCGTGTGCTAGTGGCGCACTCTCAGACACCACGCACACGTTCTGGAGGTGTGTTTGGAGATCTCTGTCAGAACAAATCACTTCATGTTCCCCTATCATACCATACTTACTAAGTTCCTCGTGAGTTCTGCTGTCCGTTTTGAGGGACAATCTTGAAATTTTAAACATGAATGATGTACTTTGGGGGCATTTATTATTAAGAGTATATATGGTTTTGTGCCAATCATATGACCCCTTTTGCTGTGGGTAGTAACTTGATTAAGATTTTAAGTAGCATGGTCAAGAAAAGGCTTGTGTCCAAGAGTTTAACTTGTCCAAGAGAAAATTTCAGTTCAATCTATTAAAATAAAAATTTATTGACTTTAAAATGAATAAAAATACTCAGAGATTTTAATCTACTATTCAAAGTAAATAAAATTTGTTTGAAATATATAATATCTATCTATACCAACTTGTCAAATATTAATTAAACTGTTTTAAAACATAATTTTTGTTTTGGCAATACTAACAACCAAACTCAAAAGCCTTACTTACTGCAGAGTTAACTACTTAAAGATTTAGATAAGGTCAGACCAGATTTACATTTCCCTTAACTTATTAATAAAATTTTCTAAGAAAACAATATTAATAAAATAACAGGAAAATTGATTATGTTTAAAAATATACTTTAGAAACTTTAAAAATAAGATGATTATGATAATTACAATAGTTTGATTAAAAATATATTGCAGAAACATTTCTCTACAGGGAAATAATTATGTAATTATAAATAACTGTATTGTATACATAGAAGACCCCTAAGAAATTCTATTTGCTCACAACTGCTGGTCAATGGCATGCTACTGAATAAGCTCGATCCACATAAAACGCTATGTTTATTAACATGTCCTATAATACTGACTTACAGGCAGAAAGTAGTACGTAGAATATGAGAGCTCCAGATACACTTCTGCGAAAGTTCAATACAAAGAACTTCTCTCATTTTCTAGAGTGAGTAGAATCTGCTGCATATGTGTCTGCCTAACCTCAGAAAAGAATGCAAGAAGCCATGCAGTCGAAGGCAGGCCAGGGGAGGCCTGGGTGTGGGTGGGGTGGGATGAAGGTGCTGTCTGTCTGAATGGGTGTGGGAGCGTTGGAGACCCCAGGGAAGCAGATAAAACACAGCTGGGGGGCAAGAGCCAGAGAAGGTCTCAAGAAGCAAGTCACGTGAGTGGAGCCTGAATGTCCGTTTCATGAAGCAGTCAAGTCACTGTCCTGTCCCTGCCTCGGGCAGGTCTGACACCGCTTCAGGGGTCCCAAGAATATAAGCTCTTCTGCACCTTCTTTTTTCCTTTTTTGTTCTTTTTTTAATATTTTTATTTATTTCTAGGAGAGAGAGAGAGAGAGAGAGCGTGAGCAGGGGAGGGTCAGAGAGAGAGAGAGTCACAGACTCTGAAACAGGCTCCAGGCTCTGAGCTGGCAGTCAGCACAGAGCCCGACGCGGGGCTCGAACCCACGAACCGCGAGATCATGACCTAAGCGAAAGTCGGACGCTCAACCGACTAAGCCACCCAGGCGCCCCCCCATCTTCTGCACTTCTAAGCCCATATTTCTTTGATGATTCTGCAGGACCAGAACCGGAACTCCAGAGGCAAGCATTTAGCTGAGAGCCTGGGGAGCACGTCTGTAACTATACGGTAGTAGGGCTGGGTCTGTAGACCCCAGAGCAGAAGAAACCCCATTACTTTATACAAAATAAAACGGGCCTACGGTCTTGTTGAGGCCCATGTGCCACATCATCATGCAGGAAAAGGCTCACTTTACTGCTTACTTTGTAGATATGGAACTTCCAGGTTTTAATTTAAAACTGAAAACATTTTAACTCATACAAAGAAAGCCATAATTATTTGATTAGGTGATTTCATCTTTATTAGAAAATAGTGCTAGTGTTAAGTACTCGTTTTTTTTTTAATCTTCACCTTTTATTGAGCTTTGTAATCAGCTTCTTATCATATTTTAATTTATTTTAATGATCAAAACTTTAATGTGGATTTTTAAATTGCCAGAAATAGGTCAATAATTTTGAAACCAATCTAAATAAAGTGTCTTTAGATGAGAGGAACAGAGGGGGCTTTATCTCTCCAGTCCCATTATGTGTGCTGGGAAGATAAGTGAATTAATCACTCCGGCATGTTTTCTCACCTCGCGCTGCAATTCCTGATCACAGTTCTTCCTTGGAAACTGTGATGTGCTAACATGCAAATCTGCAACCTTTTTGACTTAATTAAAAGACAACAAATATCCTACTAGAACATAAGAAAACGTAGAAAATTCCAGAACTCGTGATTTAAAAAATTTCCTCACACCAGAAGAACCTATTTCCTAGGTAGTATGGAATGAACTCATGGATTCCCGACTAAGTTCTGACGGTGCCTCTCTTTTCCTTTGTGATTTCCAGAGTTAGTGTCCCTGTGTCCTGGACTAATCTCGTCCTACCTGAGAAGACAGAGGACATCTACGAGCATATCCTTTAAATCCTCTCCAAAACGTGAATCACCCGGTGCTCTCTACCCTTTCTTCACCAACAAGGGCTGTGTATACTTGTTCCTCTCTAACACCAATGACTCGAACTGTGGCCTTAGGTCCCACAAGCAAAGATCCGATGTGGTCTTAAAAAAGTTGTCTGTGGGGACATCTTCGCTACTAGGAAGCACTAATTTTTAACTATGTCACCTGAATCATCCTGCTGCTACTTCAAGAGTCCTATGCAAATATTGTCTGGAGCATGGATTATCACACTTATAAAATACAGAATAAAAGTGACCACTTTGAGGAGCAATGCACACACACAATACACTCATCTTTTTGCATCACTTAAGACTGTTTCTCCAGGTGTGACTTTCAGATCATCTACATCAGAGTCACCCAGGTGCTTGTTAAAAGAGAATATGCCTGGGCTCTCCACTAGACCTCTGTGTGTGGGACTCACAGGCACCCCACATGATTTCTTCTGGAAATTGAGTTTGGGTGTCACTGACTTAATATGATTGCAGAGACACTGTTAGCCTCTGAAGCCAAAGCCTGAGGAAGAAAAGTGGGGACACAGGAAGGAGGAACGTTGGTCAGGGGAGGGAACCTGGAGCTAGCCGTGGGTGGGCGGCCTGCTGGGGACGACTAGAGCTCCCCATCAGCTGGTCTAGCTCCTCACACCACCATGTCACCTAGGGTTATTCCCAGCTCAACGGCTAAAAGCTCTGTCAGTCACCGCCAAATGTAACATCTCCATGGACAGATTTCTCACTGAAATTAAGTGAGGGGGTCCCAATACGAGCTCCTCCTCCTACTGCCCACAAGGTAAATGAGTCGAACAGAACAAGTCCGCACCCAGTACTCTCTCTTTCCTCTACGGTCTCCTGCTCTGGGTCTGCTGAAAGGGAAGAGGGATGAAGAATACAGTAGAATCACTACTTTGAGCGTCCCCTGTTGCCATGTCTAGTGATTGTCCTTTTCTACCAGCTTAGGGGCTTAAACTCTCTATTATTAAGAAAAGCTAAGAAATAATTATTGACCTCAAATTCTGTTAATTCACAGGACATTTTTGTTATCACATTATCTTCTTCTTTGTGGTAATCAAAACCTCCTTCTTTCCTTGGCTGTGTACCTTCTTACCCTCAAACACAAACCCCTTTCTTCATAAACAGTTTTATCCTTTTCCCTTTTTAACCTAATTAATTATTGTCTTATTTTTCTTCTTTCTTTCATCACTACATTCTTAAATGACGAGGGCTTATAGGCTGGAGTCAGCTTCTAGCCCCCACTTGAACGGTCACTATTCTCCCAAATGTCACCAATGGTCTCTGCTCTTCTAAACTGAATGGCTTTCACTTTTTTTTCATGTTGGTTAAAAGCTATAAAAGAATAATGGTATTTAATATGTATCACTTGGGAGTCCAAATGGCTAAACTGCTAATTAATCCCAAGTTTGAGTACAACAACCAATTAATAAAAGCACAGGCTTATAGATCTTCTCTTAGATGTCCATGGTTACATCTCATCAACCCGTGGTCTGCCCACTGTTGCATTCATAACATTACCTCTTATTTATTGTAATAGAGGATGAGACTGGAAGATCCTAGTAGAGTATAATTTAAATAAATACCACAGCACACACATCTGTGTTTTAGCGGATTTGGGCCTTTGTTCAATTTATAATGTAGTGTACTACAAATATATTATATAGTAAAGGCCACATCACACAATGGATATATGCATGACATACATGCATACATAAATAAATCAAATTTTCTACTTAAGGGGCACCTGGGTGGCTCAGCTGGTTAAGCGTCCAGCTTTGGCTCAGGTCATGATCTCATGGTTCATGAGTTCAAGCCTTGCATCCAACTCTGTGCTGACAACTCAGAGCCTGGAGCTGCTTCGGATTCTGTGTNTTTTTGTCTTCTTAACCTTAAAATGCTAGCATGCGTCCCACAGAGAACACTAGCATTGCTATCCCAAAACACACTTCATTAGTGGGGCCGAAGTGTAGCAGTGTGCCGTCGTGTCCCTTTCTGTGTAGTGATGCTGCAAGTCTGTGCTGACTCCAGCATGGGATGGTCAGAGCTTCGGGTACAGAGGGCGAGGGGTAAGGGCAGCATGTGGGGGATAATGTGGGCTCCAAAACTCACCTGTCCTTAAGTACCTCCCCAGTGATCTTCCATTATATTTGCACAAATTAATTTACAATTTTAAATAATTGTTGGACAACTTAGGTTTTACACAAAAGATTGAAAGACTGAGATATGCAGTATGTATGGTGTGCGTGTGTGTGTGTGTGTGTGCGTGCGCGCACGAGTATACACGTATTAGCTTGGAATCATAAAGACAGCAACTTCAGGAACAGCGCTGCCTTTTCCTTTCTTCCTCTCATTTTATCTAACTAGAGTTTACTCTCAGATGTTCCTCCTGGCATAGTATAATATCCTGTATTTCCAAGGTCATGGCAATTAACGTTTTTATTATAATTATCCTTTACAATGGCCATCTTGACACAATCAACTAAACAAATATTTTGGAATAGAAAGTCACGAACACTGATCCCATTAAAATAAATAGCTGGGACTTAAGGGACAGGAACCATATTTATCAAAAAACAAAATAAATGTAATAAATAATGACCACGTAAAAACAATAACATGACCAACAAAACGGGAAGATGGTGGCAGGCATGTAGGGGTTCCACATCTCCCACAGAACAGAGCCAGCTGACACCTTCCAAAACAGAAACATGTAGCTAAGACAAAACCAAAAACTACCGCAATCGCTCCAGCCTCTTAAGATCGTTCACGGTCTTTGTCTTCATATTAAACAAATCTTATGGGGAGTAATACCATTTATCATAAACAAAACTTACTGGATGTTCATCAATTGCATATTTTCTTACCTTCTGAAATATTCAGGTAGAATAATTATTACTTTTTTTAAGTTTATTTATTTTTGAGAAAGAGAGGGACCACAAGTCAGGGAGGGACAGAGAGGGAGGAGACAGAATTCCAAGCAGGCTCTACGTTGTCAGCGCAGAGCCTAACATGGGGCTGAATGTCACAAATCATCAAGTCATGACCTGAGCTGAAGTCAAGAGTTAGATAGACACTTAAATGACTAAGCTACCCAGGCATCCCAAATACTTGTTAATTTTGTGTATAAAGAGAGTGTTATTCTTATTTGAACTCAATTTTGTGAAATGATTTCCATTTTACTCCCTCTCTCAATACATATATTTCATTATATTTTCACAAATTAACTTACAAGGTTAAAAATTATTATCTTGAATAATTGACATATTATAAAGAGATAGAAAGACTGATACGGAGTAGTGGTATGAAAATATGTCTATTAAACATAGATATATGCATAAACCTATCTATAAATTTATCCAGGAATAGTTGAAATAATGCTCAGCAAATACCAACACCATTTATTTTTGAATAATAACCCATTTTTAACTCAAGAATAGTACCAGAGTGTTTACTACCTGCTACGCAGTCAATAAATATTTGTTGCATGAGTGATGAGAAAGAAACACGCTGCTTAGAAATAGGGAGTAAAGTGGTAACACCTTCGGAACAAAGTTCTGTTGGGGGAGTGCTACAAAAAGGGTGTTGCTGAAGATGTGGGAATTTGACAGAAATGGTATTATTAGACCATTACGAATATGTTTTATAATTACATAAATTTGGGACATGAAAGTTAATGAAAGATGTTTCTATCAATAAAGAGCATGTTTGATTTCCTAGTTTTAAGCTCTGTGGAAATGCATTCTTAAAGGCAGAAATAACTAATTATTTTTCTTCACGGTGTGGAAAAAAGGAACATATACTCTGAATTTCACACTACAGAAAGAGAGGGAGAGGAACGCACAGCCTCAAGAGCACAGAAGTGGGGACAGGTGTCAGCCACCCCGGAGTCCCAGATGCCACCACATCTTCCTTGCCAGGAACGACACCTGGAACACGGAGACTTGCAGTTTAGACAACCCAGGAATCTGCCTGGACAAACGAACGAAGCAAGGATTTGATCCTTAATGTAACTGAGCAGCTCTGTGGAAACACAACTGAATTAAGAGTCAGAGGGCAGAGCCCCACTGTGGAATCATCACTGCTCTTGGCTTCAGTTGGCTCATCTGTAAAATGAAGATACTAATACCTGCCCTGCGTATTTCAGAGGGCAATGGTAGAGAACTGATTAGATGAAGTACGTGAACATGCTCTGTAAACTGTAAAGTGCTACACGAGCATTATTATCATCATTTAAGAGCATCCTTGATACTCTGCAGCAAGACGAAAGCCAGAAAATGCAGCTTTACTAGGAATTATCGCCTTGTCTCTGAGAGACTCAGAGCTTGTGTAAAGACAGCAATAGAAAGTTAACTGCCCCTGTTTTAAGTAGAGATCTTTACCTTTTTTTTTTTTTTTTTTTAAAGGCTTTTAGTGCTCTGTCTCCTAGCAGATAACATGTCACTTTGTGGCAGCTCTGACTCAGAATGCCTCAATGGCTCCCATTGCTCCGTCTCCTACGTTACAAGGTTATTGTTTCAGGCTCTTCCTCTTTCCAAACCTACTGTCCTTCGATGATCTCATCTATTTCTCTGTCTTGTTCTGCTCCAAATGAACGTTTCCTACTACCCATCACACACCTCAACATGGATGGTGAACTGGCACCTGCAGACCAGTATGTCCAAAATGGAATTCATTATCTCCCCCTACGCCTCCTACTCTACTTTTCCTTTTGGGTTTTCTATCTCAGTTCATTACATTGCTACCTACCTACCCAGTCTCTTGATTTGGAAACTGCAGAACCACACGTGTGGTGAGTGGTTTTGCACGGCACACCTCGAATGGATACTATTCATACAGTGGTCTCTGTGAATGGGGCCAATGCTGTGCAGTGCACAAGGTGCGCAACTGAACATGGCCGCCTTCCCAACAGCTTGTTCCATTATCTCAGTGGTCACTAATTCCTTGACTTTCTCCAAAAGGGGGGGGGGTCTGTGGACAATTCTCAAATTATCAAAGGCTCCCACTTAAACATTCATGCCACTTTATCATGGCTGTACCTTCAACTGGTAAGTATGGGGCTCTTTCTGAGTATGGATTGTTATGTATGAAAATTATAATGCAGGAGGTTTTTATTTGTATAGAAACATATATGTTTTATCACTATTTACACATGTGTGTGTGTATGTGTGTGTATTTGTAGGAATCTCTAAAGGCAGCCCTCAGCAATCCCCTTCCCCATGGGCTCATGCTGCTCTTCAAATCAAGAGGTGGAACTTATTTCCCTTTCCCTTGAATCCGTGCTGATTTTGTGTCTCCTTTGGCCAATGGGAGGTATGTTACCTAGAAAGACACAGTCAAAGACGCGCTAAGTCTTAAACACGGTGCTTCAACACTGGGGCTTGTCATTCTGAAACACTCTTTCTTAGAACCCAGCTGCAATGTTTTTTATATGTTAACATATTTATTTGAGAGAGAGAGAGAGAGTTAGTTCATGGGGGAGGTTGAGAGAGAGGGAGGGAGGGGGAGGGGGAGAGAGAGAGAGAGAGTTAGTTCATGGGGGAGGTTGAGAGAGAGAGGGGGAGGGAGGGAGGAAGGGAGGGAGGGAGGGAGGAAGGGAGGGAGAGAACCCCAAGCGGGCTCCATGCTGTTAGTGCTGAACCTAATGCAGGGCTCAATCTCACAAACTGCGAGACCCCTACTGCTGCCATGTTTTAAGAAAGATACAAAGAGAAGAACCAAGGCGTGTTGGCTACTGGACCCAGCTGAGATGCCAACTCACAGCTAGTATCAACTTGCCAGTCATGTGAATGAACCATCTTGGAACATTCTAGCTCAGTCAAGTCCCCAAATATCTATAGCCCCATCCATCGTCACAGGGAGAAGAAGTGCCCCACTGAGCAAGTCAAAAGTCATTAGGAATAATAAATGTTTCCTTAAGTCACTATGTTTGGGGTGGTTTGTTACCCAGTGATAAATAAGCAGCACACACACACACACACACACACACACACACAGACAGTGTGACAGTGTGTGTGTTGTGTGCGTGTACGTGCTCACATGAATATACATTTAGTTCATCTCTTTAAAGACCCTAAGATAAAGGCAAAGGAGGCCATTAACTAAAGGTGGTACGTATACTTTTTTGAAACAGTTTCCAAAATAAATCTCTGCAGTATTTAGCAGAACTATCTGTGAAGCTCACGGATAAATAATAGAATAGACAACAATGTCCCAGAGGTGAAGAAAAGAGAGTCTGACCCTGAGTGGAGAATGGAGACGATGGGTCTAAGCTTCTGGTTACCCTGTTACAGCTCATACCCATGTCCAACTGATTCGAGAAGATTCCAAGCGAAGAGCACCTCAACTCGAGCTTCAGACACTTCTTCTACTTTGGAATCCCACAGGGAGAGTCCCTACCACCTGCTCACTTGTCCGTCAGGCCAGGAAAGCTGCCGAGACGCAGCTTGCCATGTGCGGCACCAGTCTCATTCCCAAGTCCATGGGCACTGTGAGCCAGGAGCCGGGAACTGGCTTTTCTCTTTCCAAATCCACCTGTCATGTGGGTTCTCCGGGTTTTGTCCAGAGAGCTTTGCGACAAGACACCCTGCATCCAAGAAAACTGGGATAAATCCTGGTCAGTATTTTGAAAACCAAGCCCAACACAATTCCCATTGTTACTTTGACTATTTGAGCTCACATCCTCTTCATTTTTGAGACTAACCCACTACACTAGTTTCTTAAACTCCCGGTCTGGAGTTTCCCTTTCCTTTCACGAATGTGCTATCTGCTGTCAGCGGTATTTCCAAAACACAAATCTGTGCCCTCACGGCCCAGTTAGAAAACTTGCTACTGAATTTCTCAACACACGGACTGGGGTCATCATTAAACGCATGGAGATGAGAGCGCTTGGCTGTCAAGCTGACGAGTTTGGAGTTTACACAGTAGGAAGCAGGGATTCTGTAAGGATTGCTGAGGAGAGGAGACAAATAGCAAAGCAGTTTTTTGAAACGGTCTTTTCTCCCCTCTTAATCAGATTCGTTCGATGGTTTTGGTTTTCACCGGGTCTACTAGTCCGCTAGTTTTCATTGGTAGCAGCTAAAATAATTTTTGTGGGTCTCTCTGTTATACGTCTTGCATTCTCATCCACACGTTGTCTCCAATTCACACGCAGGGTCACGCGCTCCGACTCAGCCCTCCCTACCCTTTCCTCTCTCTCCAAGTCCATAACTTCAGGCTTAGACTTACATATGGGTAAAATAGTTTTCTGCTTCTCTTCCTTCAACTTCTATCTAAAGGAAGTGGAACCAGTCCCAGTGGATCAGATAAATGTTTCCCTGTCCCTGAAACATCTGCCCAAACAGAAAGTGGCACCTCTGTGGCTGTACGTCGACCCGGGGCGGGAAGATCTTGTAAGTGGTCGCTCTGGCAGTAGGCCTAGTTCTCGGTGGGTAGCTGACCGTATTTCAGTGTAAGCTGCCTGGCAAAGTCCCCTCACTTTCCACAAACACAACTGCAGGGGCTGTTCTTGGACGCCAGCAGTCATTGCTACTTTTGTCACTGGCAGATGAGGCTGGTAATTAAAATCGTTCTACAGCGAGCCTCTGAAGTCTTCTCAAGTTGTGGCAGAGTGGCTGAGTCAGAAGATCACACATTAGGAGACATGTCTCGACGCTGTGAGGCTCTTGCTAGAGAGCTCCCTACTGCTCTGGGGCTGCCAGGGGGCGGGGCGTCAGCCCAGGGGGCCTTGGGTGTTTGCGTTCCTCATTTTAGACACCATGTCAGTGTGAATCTCTCTCTGCCTCAGTAACTAGATGGTCTTCGGGAAATTACTAAGCCTTAAAGAGTTTAATTACTCTCATCTGTGAGAGGGTTGTAATGATATCCGGTGAGAATCAGAGATGAGCAGCATGTCTGAGCCTGTGTGCATGTGTGCACGTAGGTCTGTGAGCACACGAACGTGCATGCGTGTGTGTGTGTGTGTGTGTGTGTGAACATCTCTTGACATAGCACACAGGAAATGGCACTATTAGGTGATTCTAGAACTCTTTTGCCTAGTGCAGAAACATCTGGGGAAAGTGGGGGCTCTAACTCTCTTCCCCACTGTCCGCTCTCCAAGTGGCAGTATCAGCAAGCTGTTCCCTGCGGTAAACCTGAAAAGTGTCTCGGAACATACATTTAAGTAGCTGCATATAAGCCATCTTGTGTCAAAAAGCACATCTCATGACATTGCAGGAACAAGAGGCAACCCCCAAAGACAGGAGGCTACGATGCTTCCAGAAAACCGTTCCCCAAGAACTGTGTTACAGTCCTTTGAAAATTGTTACACCATGCATGAAAAATCAGACCATGGAGCACAGAAAAACCAAAAATGTGAAAGCCTTATACTCTCTTTATGAAAACACTTGGCTTTGTCTTACCAGCCTTTCATCTTTTAGAAAGTCTGCTGACTGGCAAAAGGTCACATTTAACTCTCTCCCAATTCTGGGAGTACAAGTTTTACTAAATGTGATTTTCATCCATTTTGGAGCTTGTATTGGCCGTTTCAGGCAGAAAGCGCCGACAGTGCATAGGCTGTATTTCCAACATATGGAATCGCTTGGGGACAGACCACATACGGGGTCGGGGAGGCTACTCTGCCAACTGCAGCTCTTCATGCATAAGAAATGGATGCTTGGCTATGTCACTGGTCCACCTTTAAAAACCATTCTGGATTCAGCACGACTGCAGTAGCTCTTACAGAGAACAAAAATGGTTGGGAGATTTTATTTTCCCTCTGCAAATGCCTATGGGCAGTCGCTCCAGTTAAGAAATTAAGTTTTGTGGAGGCGGTTCAGTAAGATGTTTGAAATATCCAGACGTGTTCTTCTTGTATTTAAAAATGACTAATCTGATTTAATTCACATTTGTGATGTCAATTGTCCGAACAAAATAAAAGCCTGCGGCTCTATTTTTAAAGACTAAAAATAGTGTTGCGATATAAATTCTAACTGGAAAAGCATTTGCCTCATGGTCTTTTAATATGTGCACTAACGTTCTTTACACCAGAAACAGAACAAAGTTTTTTGGCATTATTCAATCTCTGTATACATCGGAGAGCAAATTTGGCTAATACTCTATTGATTTAACTAGAAATCGTTGATATAAAAATACTTGTGAAGTAGAATAAAATGTAAGGATATTTAACAAATGCCTATTTTTCCTTTTGGTGCCACCCTTACTTTCTCTTCTGTCCTTTTGATGATGAAAATCATAAAATAATCAGCAGTAATATCATATAGCTCCATCTCTTCTCTAGCTCTGCAGCACTGATGAATGGAAAAAAATTCAACAATTTTCTCAGCTCTCATTATAGTTCCCTTTTATGAAAGACAGCAGTACCAGAATAGCTACACCACTCTCATCTCTATTATCCTCTGACTGTAAAATAAAATTATAGAATATTTTAGTAAACTTAGAAAATGAAGTAGAATTGACTTTAAGATAAGTTGTTTTAACATGAAAAAGATTTCTGAAATAACATTCAACTTCAGGTTGATTTTTTCCTCCAAAATGTTTCCTATTCTGCTTAATTAGTAAACAATCAGCAATATAATTTAACAAATACCCATTAGACAATGTCACCAGCATTGGTATCTTGTGTAGAAATGCATTTCTGGGCCCAAGATTGAGCCCCGTCTGCCTGGATTTCCACATCTACAAACCGAATTTTGTATCAATCTCTTGTCCCTGTAAGGGCTCTGCTCTGCGGCAAATGCGATATACCCAATCAGCCAACGCCCAAAGGTCAAGCCACCGCTGGGCTCTATACTTTCTTGTTCCTTAGTCGTTTTCTATTTTTCTCTTCCTTGTTTTTAATTCTTTATCCTATAAACACTTCCTGTCTTCGCCCCAATTTACAGTTCTCTGGACCCTTGGAAACAAAGACTGCCCACTTCACTGTTAAATAAAGTTTGTGTTATCATCTAAATTGTATTCTCTAATTATTTTTAAAATTCTTGTACATAACAAAATGTTATTATTTTACTATGGCAGTATTTCATGAATTCTTGTTGAAGTGAATGTTTCTGGAATGTATGGATTTTAAGCAGATACTTCAGAATGAAGGGAGACTGAATGCCTCAAAGTTGCAGCCTAGATACTCTTCCAGACCATTTGAAAACAATTGTTGACCTTAGAAACTTGCTATCTGCCATCTCCAAAGCTTTACAAATAATGACTCATGATTCACATGTGAAATCCCCATTTCACCTATGGGAAGTGAGAGTCCTGGCCTATTCTGTTTCTTTGCATCTCTATAGGTCCTTCCCTTCCTTAAATGTCTATCAGAGTTAAACATGGGATATTAAATACAAATGATATTTTTGCTTCCTCTTGAAATCCAGCTAAAATGACACTGTAACTGGATAAAACTAAGTAAAAAAAAAAAACAAACAAACCCACAAAGGTAAAGAAAGTTGGAGAGGATCTGAGAGCATGCTAGAGACAGCAACAAATTTTTGGAAGTTGGAAAGCAGATGGACAAGTGGTGACATCCATTCTAGCACAGAAAGATGAAAGCTAGGTGTCTGTAATGAAAGAAGCAAGAATCAAGATGAATAATGCCAAAAATACCAGGATGTGTCCGGATTTAGAAGTGTCAGATACTTTTGAAGGCAGACTAATTAATTGGTAGGGCTAAGTAAGAGAAATAGAGTGAGCTAGGCATCCAGATTCTCTCTTGAATCCTGCCAAGAGACAAGTAGTCTACTGCCTGGAGAGGACATCACCATAGCTGTGGGTAAGGGTACTGAATTGCAAAGAGATGATTTGAAAGTCTATACATTAAAAGGTAAAGAATATCAGTCCCTTTCTCCAAGTTCACCTCCAAGAATTTTGACAGCCAGGGTTACATACAATAAGGTTACATCAATCTCATCACTGATGATTTCTCTCTAGGGATACTGATTAACACAAGAGGAAAGACCCAGGGAGCTGAAACAGCTGGGTTTCTGTCCCATCACCCTACAGAGAGGCCAACCACTTGACAAGCTCCAGCTATACCAGTAAGAGGTTCCAGTCTGATATCTGGTGCTCTCAATCTTACAGAAGGCTGAATGGGTGAGGAACATCACAAATTTCAAGAAAGCCTCTATGATTAAAGACTGGGCATGAAACAAACCAATAAGTACTAAAAGGAAACACAGGGATGCAGGGGGCAGAAGAAGATTCAGAAGGCAAAAAGCCATTACAACTGGTATACTCAGAGAACTAGGAAAACACACTGTACCCATGAAACAAAAAGGAGTAAGCTTTTGAAAAGAACCATTCAGAAACTTAAAAGAAGAAACTTAAATTTAGAAAATTAAAAAAAAAATTAATGTTTTATTTATTTCTGAGAGACAGAGAAACAGCATGAGCAGGGGAAGGTCAGAGTGAGAGGGAGACACAGAATCCGAAACAGGCTCCAGGCTCTGAGCTAGCTGTCAGCACAGAGCCCGACGTGGGGCTCGAACCCACGAACTGTGAGGTCTTCACCTGAACTGAAGTCAGACGCTTAACCGACTGGCCCCCCAGACACCCCTAAACTTAGAAAAATTTTAAGTGACAGAAGAAATTTAAAATTTAGTAACCGAGGTAGAAAAGAAAGTTGAGAAAAATCTTCTCATAAAGTAGAACAGACAGAAAAGGAGAAAACCAGAGGAAACATAAAAAAATGAGAAGTTACGCCTTGCAAGTCGTGGTGAGTAACTGGGGTTTTAGAAATGGAGACAGAGAACCAGAGAAGAGGACATGACCAAAGAAACAATAAAGACATTTCCTGGAAATGAAAGGCATGCATTTTGAAACAATTTAGTCAGAACATATGTGTATCTCGCACCAATTGTTGGGAGACAATTCATGGTCTCTCACACTTACACTAGTCTTGTGAGACTGACTGCCTTTGCCCCAGACTATCTTTTCATGGATATTTGTACAGCAAACAGCCTTGAAAAACAGAGAGCATCTCCTTCTGGGACAAAAACTGAGTTTATAGTTTTGGAAGATATAGTGTCTCCCTCCAGAGCACAGGGTAGGCATGCTTACTGCCTATGATAAAAGACTCAGGATCCTGAAACTCATGTTTCTCCCCTTAGATGCAAATAGCTGTGTATGCATGTTTCACCTAACCCTCTTTGTCTCAGCTTCTAGAAATTAGGGCTTGGTCAATTGACACAAAGATGATACTCTAGCTACTATAATTGCTGTGAATATCCAACTGCCTTTCGTCTTTGATCCCGGAGACTTTTGTCTTCTTCCAGCATCCAGGAAACTCTGATGGGATGACTACTTAGCTTACAGAGAGGGTAAAATCTCAGACTCATTAAAATTGCTTACGGTTTTGGCAAAGAGGATGGGATGTGGAGACATATAGCTTCCTTGAACAAGGATGAGGGTCTCACAGGTTGAATGACAGGATTTGAAGGAAATCCAAGATACTGATTAAATTGTAAGGTCAATCAAGCAGAATCAGGGTGATGCTGGTTTTGTAGAATGCATCTGAAGCTTCCTTTTCTCTTCCATTTTTTGGGAATAGTTTGAGAATAGGTATTAACTCTTCTTTAAATGTTTGTCAGACTTCACCAGTGAAGCCATCTGGTCTTGGACTTTTGTTTGTTGGGAACTTTTTGATTACTGATACAATTTCAGTATTAGTAATTGATCTGGTCAAATTTTCTATTTTTTCTTGATTCAATTTTGGAAACGTACATACATTTCTAGGAATTTATCTGTTTCTTCTAGGTTGTCCAATTTGCTGGCATATAATTTTTCATAATATTCTCTTATAATCCTTTGTGTTTCTGTGGTGTTGGTTGATATTTCTCCACCTTCATTTCTGATTTTGAGTCCTCTCTCTTTTTTTCTTGATTAGTCTGGTTAAAGGCTTATCAATTTTGTTGATCTTTTCAAAGAATCAGCTCCTGGTTTCATTGGATCTTTTCTATTGTGTTTCTATTTCATTTACGAAGCTCTAATATCTATGACGTCCCTCCTTCTGGCTGGCAGTTGTTCTTCTTTTTCTAGCTCTTTTAGGTATAAAGTCAGGTTGTATATTTGAGATTTTTCTTATTTTACTTTATTTAAATGTTTTTTAATTTATTTCTGAGAAAGAGAGAGAGACAGAGTGAGCAGGGGAGGGTCAGAGAGAGAGGGAGATACAGAATCTGAAACAGGCTCCAGGCCCTGAGCTGATAGCACAGAGCCTGACGCGGGGCTCAAACCCACAAACCGTAAGATCATGACCTGAGCCGAAGTCGGACGCTTAACTGAATGAGCCCCCCAGGCGCCCCAAGAGTTTTCTTATTTTAAAAGGTTGGTCTGTATTGCTATAATCTTCCCTCTTAGAACAGTTTTTACTGTGTCCCAAAGATTTTGGACAGTTGTTTTTATTTGCATTTGTCTCCGTGTATTTTTTTTTTTTTTAAATTTCCAATTCACCACATTTCCCTAAATGCCTGGGTCACATTCACTGGTGGTTCAGCTAGGCCCAAACCCAATCATGTCTGCTGGAATGCTGCAGCTATACAGACTCATTAAAAGGCATGCAGAATAAAAAATGGATGTGGTCATCTTGTTCAGTGGGCAGAACACAAGTTCATTCTCATATCTCTGGCATGTTCCCCTTTATGAACTTTGTTTTTACTGACTCATGGGTGGTTGCCAATGGCCTAACTTTTTGATCTGACACTTGGAAAATTATTAACTTGCTAGAATAGCCATACCTCTCTTTGAGACCACAAATTGTGCAGTTAAAAATGTGGATGTTGAATAATCTGAGTCACTCACCAGCCTCAGTGACTGGCAGTGGATAACGGCACGTTCTCTGACAAGACTGGAATCAAGGGCTGATGTAGTCTGCACCCCTCAAATTGCCACCATTGCTCCCTGGATGCATCATCAGAGTGACCCTGATATTACATCCACCATCACAGGTGGGCAATGAAATAAAGGGATCTAAGTGCTTAAGGAAACACTGGAAGTAGATTATCAAGCCTTCAGGTGACTGTAGAGGGCGTTCCGAAATGAGGCTATCGTTGGTTGAGTGGAAGATGTTCCTGGGGAGATAAATAACTTGGTATCTGTATACAGTCTGTGAGGCAATTATTAACTCCAGAGAAAACAAAATATTGTACAATTATAACCACGGTGCTCTTATCTACATGGTTCAGCTATGAATAATACTCCAAGAAGCACAGAAATGAAAACACCAAACACTGTGATGGATCGATCATGGGAAGATGGGGAAAGGGAAATGTGTATGTAGATGTGTACTGTGATACTGGAATAAACTTCCTTAGTAGGAAGTCATTAGATGTTATCTAATTAAAAATTTAAGAAATAATATGAAATGCTATTTAAATATAAGGAGATACATGCCAGGAGCAACCTTCTGGGAAGTTCCTGGAAAGAACTGAAAGTGATTATCTTTGGGATACAGGAAGGTGGATGAGCAGGGGTGAAGCAGGAGGAGACTGTAGAGTAAGTTTTTAAACTGAACTAAACAGTTAACACTTTTTTTTTTTTTTTTTTTGAGAGAGAGACAGGGAAAGAGTGAGGGGAGAGGGGCAGAGAGAGAGGGAGAGAGAATCACAGCAGGCTCTTTGCTCAGTATGGAGCCCTACATGGCACCTGATCTCACAATTGTGAGATCACAACCTGAGCCATAATCAAGAGTTGGATGCTTAGCCAAATGAGCTACCCAAGCACCCCTTGATTTCTAAACCATATGCATGCTATCTTAGTTTCCTAGGATTGCTGTAACAAAATACCACAGGCTGGATGGTTTGAGGAACACAAATTTACTTCTCTCCGTTCTGGGGGCTGGAAGTTAGTAATCGAGATATCAGTAGGTGTGGTTTTTTCCGAGGCCTCCTTGCTGGGCGAGCAGATGGCTGCTCTCGGTGTGCCTTCCCTCCATGCATCCATGTTGTCTCTCTTGTGTCCAAATCTCCTCTTCTTAGAAGGACACCTGTCAGATAGGGCTAGGGCTCACCCTAACGGCCTCACTTTAACTTAATCACATCTTAAAATGTCCTATCTCCAAATACGGTTACATCCTGAGGTTTGGCGGGTTAGGGCTTCAACATATGAATTCTGGGGTGACAATTCAGCCCTTAACTCATGCCTTAATTACAATGATTTTAAACAATCCTATGTCAGAGACACCCTTCAGATTTAAACCACATTGGGCTTAACAGTTATCTGGAGCTTTCACACTGTTGTCAACTCCACCTGCAACATCCACAGGTACTATTATACTTTGCACAGTATGCCGGGAGTTGGAGTTAATTTTAGATTCATTGATTGTGTTTCAAGCTCAATAGCAGTAACCACAGTAATGCCAGAGAATGATGCCTCTACTCCGTCCACCAGCTGCTTTAACTCCATCTTGCAAAATGCTCTTTCCACCACCTGTTTCTCAAGTTCACACCGACAGTTTCTCAAGCTTCTTATCCATGTTGGGGAAAGTTGCTCACTCTCGGGGCACTAGGATGGCTCAGTCTGTTAAGCGGTCGACTTCGGCTCCAGTCTTGATTTCGCAGTTTGTAAGTGCAGGCCCCATATCAGACTCGGTGCTGACAGTTCAGAGCCTGGATCCTGCTTCAGATTCTGTGTCTCTCTCTCTCTGCCTCTCCCCTTCTCATGCTCTCTCTCTCTCTCTCTCTCTCTCTCAAAATCAAACATTACAAAAAATATAAAAAAATTGTTTTGTTCTCTCTCTCCCACTTTTTTGACCTCTCCTCTTTTTAGGATAGTACTTATTTTATCCACAAAAGAACCTAACCACAGAATTCTTGTCTGTTTATGTGGAAGAAACCGGACGATTATAATGAGAAAAGAAAAAAAGAAATCCCCCTCTATGGTCTGTAACTAGTTACTTCGGCAATTTGAGATCTGTGCTAGAGTAAGTAAAAACTAGTGCTGGTTAAACCTGGACATCATGAATCTGCCAAGACACTGTGATTCCAAATGAGGTTCTGTAAACAGTGATAAGAATCCCGCTTTGTCACAATGCCTTTGCTATGATGCTGACAGCAATCCTGAACAAGATTAATGGGGAAATATGAAATGGAATTGAACTGAGAGTTAATGTACAGCCCAGCACCACTGTCATTCTGCAAGGGCAGAGGATACTGAGAGCAGCCTGCAAGTGCTGTAAAGAACGGAGTACTAAGAACATTATGGAAGTAGCGATGTTCAGGAGCATCATTTGTATTAGAGAAAGGGAATGACCAACAATTCTATTTATTCAACACTGATACTGTATGTAGACTTTGTAAGTAATTCCCAAATCCTATGCGCTTCCATAACAAATCCATTTTGGTTACAGACTTTTGCTACCTAATAACTCCATCTTTTTTCAGATGGCTTCACTCTTTTCTGTACCATTATACTATTATCATATTAAGATATTTTAAATTCCAGTTCATGAATGTTAATGAATTACTAATTACCAAGACACAACAAAATGTAAGTAAGCTTACAAGGACACAGAATGAGAATGTGAGCAAATATGATAAAAGAAAAAATCACAGTAGAAAAAAAATCAATGCATTTCCCGAGCATCCTACTATTATTTGCCGACACTAAGCTAAATGTTATATACGCCAGGAAAAGTGGTTAAAATATGTTTCCTTCCCAAGAATTTAAAATCAGATACTGACTTACATAAACATAAACACTTATGGTAATGATCTAACTTTCTCACACTTAGAAATAATCCTCTAAAATCAAACCAAAAGAAAACAGAAAGGTCAGCGAACTTCAGCTTTCTCAAAGACCCCCTCTACTTTCTTCTGGGGAGGGGGGGCCTGAAGCCAAGCTTCCGGCTGGCACTTACACTTCACCTCAGTTGTTACTGCATACCAGTCATCAGGTTGTATTTATATTATCTGTCAAGTGCCTTACTACCTTGAAGAATGAGAGAGGCTACAGGACTTACAGTAACGTTAGGTCTACAAAGGGATGGCTTGGCCTAACGCTAAGCCTTTCAGTTCTACTTGAGCTCTAGGTATCAGCAGCCCTTTTTAATGCAAATTGTTCCACAGCACAGGGTTTTCCCAGCTCTGGGAACCTCGGGCTAAGGGAGCTGAGAGGAGCTCATCTGCAGTATGCAATGTTCTGCAGCACAGGCTCAGCTCAATGTGCTAAGTCATGCTTGTGGCTGCCGTTGGCCTAATGCAGTGTGCCTGTGTGTGCAGATTTTTTAACATGAATTTTATTAAGAAATTACAGGTGAGTAAAAGTTTCAGAATTCAAATTAGTAAGACCCACTCCAAATTTCTTCAGAAGGAGTGAGACTGCTGAAATTAAGTTGTTTCAAAAACAATTTTAGTCCAGGCCACCCGGGTGGCTCAGTTGGTGAAGCAACTGACTTCCTCTCAGGTCATGATCTCAGAGTTTGTGGGTATGAGCCCCACGTCGGGCTCTGTGCTGACAGCTCGGAGCCTGTTTCAGACTCCATGTCTCCCTCTTTGTCCCTCCCTCACTCATGCTTTGTCTCTCTCTCTCTTGAAAATAAACAAACATTAAAAAAAAATTTTAAAAACCAAAATATAAACCCCATTTTTAATCCAATCAGTGACTTGTTCATTTTTCTAGAAGATTATTTTCTGAAAACATTTTCTATAATGCAACTTTTGAATCCAAGTTTCCATCTTATCATTTTATTGAGTACTGGGATGAAGTGAGGTCTCAGTTCAAGGCCTTGTAAAAATTCAGTGAGATTTCAAATTTAACAGAAGGCACAAGACCAAAGAAGAGGGTTAAATGGAGAGCCAATTAAAACACAACAACAACAATAACATGAGAAACCACTGGAAGGCCAGGCCTCATATAATATCTTGGGCAGTCTTCCCTCCATCCCTAATGGTCTGCTGATGGATATGTGGGTTAGAGAACAGGACAGAGATTTCATACAGCATGAGCATATGTTGCAAAAGCTTTGTTTCAGAACTGTGAGGTCTCAATAAAATTTCCAGTGTGTTAGTCTATTGTTCCTTAAAGGACTATTACGTTTGTGATCCTGATTCTAAGAAACTTAACATTCAGTGAGGCTGACTGTTTCGAACTCCTAATAACCTACAGATACAACTGAATGAAGTGACAGCTAAGCAGGATAATGAAAGACAGGATGTGGAAATAAACGGGGGAGGGAGGGAAGGAGGAATTCTGATAGGTAGATGACAATCATGGATTTGGGATGTTGGCATTGGTGGCTGAAGGATGAGGGTTTTCATGAAGGGAAAAAGGAGGAAAACTTATTCTAGGATGAGAGAACATTGCATACGAACACTGCCCCATGTGATAAATGGCATGGAGGTGTTATGCCCAGATCGCGATCTCCCCCAAATCCCAAGACCACCAAGGAGTCCGAGTCACGTATGCAAAAGCATAGGGCATTTATTCGGGCTTAAGCTCGGGCTCCCAGACCTCACCAACGCAGTGGATCTGTGCTGAGAGCCCCGAACAAGGGCAGAGTAGGGTTTTTATGGGGTTTGTGACGGGGGAGTTACAGAAGTTGTGGCATGGGAACAGTGATCCAATCATAATTATACAACATTATTGACAGCGGTTTTAACCATACACATTGTCTAGAGTATTCGTTACTTTTGGCGGGATCCAATTACAACATTTAGAGTACCTTTAAATTCAACCAATCACAGGGCGAGCCTAGGGTCTTGTTCGGTGACTAACTGGATAACTTTAACGTTAGGTAACAGTGTCCTATCTATAGTGTCTATCTCCAGGCCTCTCCCTTAGTAATGGGGAGGGTGGTCACTGGCCTTTCCCAATTGGGTGTTGCAAGGGTGGTTTCTCCTGCCTTGGGTAATGTGTAACTGCCTGATAGTTTTGGGGAAGCTGAAACTTAGGCCTTCTAGTTCAGAGGGGAAACTTAAAGCCTGTCATGGAGTCAGTGTGGTTTAGACTTGTGTCCTTACAGAGGAACCAGTAAACAAACACTATTCCTTCCCTCAGATCGAAGGCACACAGCATGGGCATGGCTAGCAAGTATGAAGAAGGGTGACTGAAGAGCGTGGCTGGGGTGGAAGGGATGTGAAGGGACGATGGAAAGCCACAAAACGCACAGGTTCCTTTACCTGCTAAATGTGTGATGCTGGAGGAGTCTCTCTACCTGGATTTCCTTATTTGCGAGATGAGGTGATATTAGTTTCCTGTGGCTGTAATAATAAAGTGCCACAAGCTTATGGCTTAAAACATCAGAAACGTAGTGTTCCACAGTTCTGGGGGCTAGAAGTCCAAAATCCAGGTGTCTACAAGGCTGTGCTACCCCTGAAGCCTGGAGGGGAATCTTTCCTTACCTTTTCCCACCTTCTGATAGTTACTAATGATGATGATGGTTCCTATCTTCTGATGGTGTGGTGTTCTGGGGCTTGTAGCTGCATACCTTCAATTTCTGCCCTTGTTGTAATATGACATTCTCTTTTTGTGTGTCTGTCTTGACATGACCGTAGTCTTACAGGACCCTAGTCTTCTTGAATTAGGGCATGCTATGACCTCATCTTAACTGTGTCTATAATGCTCTTATATCCAAATAAGATCAGGTTCTGAGGGATTTCAACATACATTTTTTTTTTCCTAAAGGGGACACAACTCAACCCATAAGAGGGACAGTAATATTAATGGAGAAAATACAGGAAAACTCCTTGAGGTCATATAGGTCGTAATGGCAAAGTGCCCAAAGTGCCCAGGCCAGGTGCTCCCCACAACCACTTCCTTTCCCTACCTCTGCATAGCGATGACCCCAAGTCACCCTACCCCTATACNAAAAGAAAAAAAAATCAACACCTCTGCCCATATGGGTGGGCTTCTTTTAACTTTATAAGCAAATGACCCCCTTTGTTTGGGGCTCACACCTCTGGAGAATATCTCCTCTGAGCTCACCAGTGGAAAATAAACCTCTCTTCCAAGATCTCTGAGTTCTGCTTGGTTCTTCTGCCAGTGATCCAGACCAGATTTCCACAACAATATCTACTTGTTTCATTGTACTATTGAGAGGTTTATATACGATGATGTATGATAATATATGCAAGTTACAAAATACAAAATTAATTGAGAGTATATGTCAACTAACAGGAATTTAAATAAAAACTTGGAAAGTAGTGCCTGAGTGGCTCAGTCAATTAAGCTTCTAACATTTGATTTTGGCTCAGGTCATGATCTCATGGTTCATGGGTTTGAGCCCTGCATCTGGCTCTGTGCTGATGGTGTGGAGCCTGCTTGGGATTCTCTCTGTCCCTCTTTCTCTGCCCCTCCCCTGTGTTCTCTCTCTCAAATAAAAAGAGTCTGTTTAAACAAACAAACAAACAAAAAACTTGACAAAGGGGCGCCTCATTTGGTTAAGCATCAACTTTGGCTCACGTCAGGATCTCATGGTTCATGGGTTTGAGCCCCACATCAGGCTCTGCAAGCCTGCTTCGGATCCTGTTTCCTTGACTCTCTGCCCCTTCTGCTCATGCTCTCTCTTTCTCTCTCTCAAAAATAAACAAACATTAAAAGAAACATTTTAAAAAACTTGGAAAAAAATTTTAAATAACTGTGTGCATGATATATGCTGAGCACTGCTATGAATTAATTACAAGGATTGTCACCCAAATAGGTCCATGATATTTCTCATTTTAACAGAAGGGGAAAGTGAGGTATACAATACTAATTGTCTTGCACACAGTCACATATACAGGAAAAGGGAGAGCCAGGATCCAAAACCAGATATTATAACTTTAGACGAAAAATTCTAGAAATTCTACCCTGTATGACTCTCAACCGTAGCATGCAGATAAATAACTAAAAATACATTTCTATTTTTCTGCCCTTACTTCCCCAAACCATCAAATGTTTCACCCTTTGGGAAGGTACAAATTATATACTAAAATAAGCTGACAGCATTCAAACCTGAATGGCTGCTTTTTAGGTCCTTAATCCATGTACCTTAGAAAGACGAAGGGAAAAGTTTCTTCTATGGTCCTAATTTCCTTGTCTAAAATGCATGGTCATGAAGTCTAACCTAATTCATGCAGATTAGCTTAATTATACAATCATAAAACATAGATTAAAAAAAGGAGGAAGAGTTTACTTTAAAACATATGACCTCTAGGGGCATCTGGGTGTCTCAGTTGGTGAAGCATTTGACTTCGGATTTTGGCTCAGGTCATGATGTCACAGTTGGTGATTTCAAGCCCCAAACTGGACTCTGTGTTGCTGACAGTGTGGAGCCTGCTTGGGATTCTCTCTCTCTCCTCTCTCTCCCCTACCTGTGCTCTTTCTGTCTCTCTTTTCTCTCCTTCTCTCTCTCCTCTCTCTCAAAATAAATACGTAAACTTAAAAATAGGACTTCCGAAATTCTACATCAAACCTGAAGCAGCTTCTAGAGGCCTCTATGAAATGCATGTTGACGGCATGGAGGAAGGGTCACTTACATAGGGCTATTTTAGTGCTGCTCTTCCTGGTTTGCTTTCCTGCCCTGCTATTGGCCCCTTGGCCGTGTGGTTTTCATTATGCCCTCTCCTCTGCCCACGAAGGGAGATGTCAGCATGGAGCCGCTGCATTTGTCATGAAATTGTTCTCAGCAGGCATTTTGTCCGTCACACAGAGGAAGTTTGTGCCCATTCTGAGAGTGTTGTCCATCTGCACTATGTTGTCACTATTATTATGTGTAATAAAATATTAAATGACTATTTGGAGAAAAAGAACATAAGCTCTTTACTTGTAAGTATTGGTGGCCATAAAAGGTGGAAATATCACCAACCAATATGAAATGCAGGTTACTGTCACACAATAGGTTGGCCACTCCTCAGATGTGAAAAGAGTGTAACCATGAAGGTCCATTCACCTCTCTCCTGAGTAACAGACCTGTACTTCCAACTCTCTAAGAGACTTCTCCTTATAAGAGTGGCACAGTCACTCCTAACTCATTAGGCTCCAAACAAAACCCCACCTTTTCCTAACCAATTTTTGGGACTCTAATTGTGCATTTGGTGAATTTTCTGGGCCTGTCTTCTATAACTGCATTTGCCATCTAATCTCTTAAAAATCTTTAGTTTAACCAATTTTATTTTGCTTACTTTTGATGATCCATACTATACTTTTAGCAATATCAAGTTTAATATTTATTTCTGATGTATTCATTCATTCACTCACTCACACATACATGCATATATACATACACACATACATTATTTTCCTGAGCTCTAGTCTTGAAACCTGTATCTCTGCTTTGTGTTCTTGCTTCATGTGAGTGCTTGCATCAAGTTAAAATGTTTCCTGTAAGTTTTGCTGGACTCAATTTGTTGCTGTGTTTTTCAGTTATTGTTTGTTTATATCCATTTCTCTACCCCACTCCCATGTATCCTTTTTGATTACGAACTTTTGAAGGAGGCCAGTTTTTCCTGAAATAGCTATTTATAGGCAGCATATATTGGAGGGGGATGGATGGAACTCTTTTCTAGGAAAGCAGAAATTTTCATTAATAGTTTGGGATTTGTCTATGGGTTTCTTTACCCTTTATTTCTTCCCATCCATTGCAGAAATAGAGATGCTAAGTTATTGTCAACGTAAAGGCTCTTCTCTACCAGAACCCCTCCTCTGTTAGCTATGGGGATTTGACTTCTTGCCAAAGAAGTCTAGAAGAAGACTTCTAGACTGTGTCAATCCTTACTTAGCAATGTCTTTTCGGTCCTAAAACAGTCCAGAGAAACCCTCACAATCATGATCTGTATGCTGTTTCACTGTCACAGGCACAGAGTTTAAGTTATACCTCATGCTGTGCCTCTCACTTTACGACACATGGTTTTCCAGTTCTGAGATCTGTAGCCTTGATGTCTTTCTACATTGCCTTCCACCACAACCCAGGCAAACTTTGGGCAAACTTTTTATAAATAGGTAATAGTTGTTTTGTTTTAAGGGTTCTGTCTCTTCTAGTTTCACCAATAATGGGCTTGATGATTGTTTCTCAATTTTACTGTTATTGTGGGACATTTTCAAGAGAAGAAGAAGCTAATTTTATTTCATCATATTTCAATATAATTGGAATGTGATAAATATTTTTAGGTAAAATATTCCATAAGATTTTGGTTATACAAGCATTGTAGCTGTATAGCTCTTCTTGAACATGCTATATATTTTTTTTCTAGTTACATATAATTCACATACTATAAAGTTCACTCTTTCAAAGTGTATAATTTAATACATTTTTAGTATATTTACAATGTTGTAATATTATGTATGTATGTAATATGTAATAAAAAAATACATCACCACTCTCTAATTCCAGAAAGTATTCATCACTCTGTGAAGAATTCAGTGGTCAGTTCATATGTCTTCTTCTTCACAGCCCCTGGCAACACTAACCAATTTTTATCTCTACAGATTTGCCTATGCTGAACATTTAATATAGATGGAGTCATACAATATCTGGCTTTTGTCTCTGGCTTCTTCACTTAGCATAGTATTTTCAAAGTTCATCCATGTTATAGTAGGTGTCAGTATTTCACTTCTTCTTATGCTGAGTAATATTTGGTTGCATACACAGACCACATTTTGTTTATCCATTCATGAGGTGATGAGAATTTAGTGTATATTCAAGAAAACCAGAACTGAGCAGAAAAAAAGTAGGCATATAATATTAATTTTATTTACTGATCACTTAGAATATGTAAGACCCTATTAGAAATCACAGTATTTCAAAACATAAAATAACTCAAATTATTTTCCTAATCAGAAACTAATGGTCAAGAAGTGAAGTGCTTGGCCCAATGTCATAGACATAGGATGAATGGGCATGGACCCTAGACGTAGAACATCTGAAATTTATGCTTCTCCATTATGGTTTGCTGACTTTTGCTACGGCAGGCTTTCTCACATACACACCTAGAATGATACCCATGATATGGGGGTGGGCTACCAGGCATTAAGGAGGAGTTGTATCTTAATTATTTCCAAACTCTCAAATCTGCTAATGCTCAGGAAATAAGAAAGAAGAAATCATTCTATGACTCATCCACGTAAGTTTGTGTGTGTGTGTGTTTTGTTTGCTTTTTGTGTGTGTTTTTTTTTCCTGGTTGTTTTTCATTCATATAACCCTCTTAAATATACCTGTTAGTGAATCTAAAAGTTTCCTACTCAGCTTTTAGTAGTAGCTAATGGAGCAGCATCAACAGCAGATGGGTTGGATGACAGAGAGGACCCAGAGAACTCTGAAAATGAAAGTGATGCTGCATATGAAGGAGGTCAGTGGTCAGGTGAGAACACATGGGAAGAGTGGAGGTCTCTGGGAAGGGAAGGACTTTCCCATTTACTTTTCTATGAGATGAAAGAATCTTAACAGTGATATTTCTTGTCTTAGCAGATTATCTTTTAAGGCCCCTTTTCCAAACTGAGTAAAGGATTTGCTTTGGAGAATAGCAATTTTGTGTTCAAAATGAATGCATATACTTCATTCATTCCTTCATTTATTTATTTTAAGAGAGAGAGAGTGAGAAAGTACTGAGTGGGGCAGGGGCAGAGACAGGTACAGAGAGAATCCCCAGCAGGGATTCCCCAGCTCTGTACAGAGCTCTACTCGGGGCTCGATTTCATGAACTGTGAGATCATGACCTGAGCAGAGATCATGACCTGAGGTGAGATTAAGAGTTGGACGCTTAACCCAGTCAGACACCTAGGAGCCCCCTTTTTTTTTTTTTTTTTTTGAGAGACAGACAGAGGGTCGGGAGAGAGAAAGAAATAGAATCTTAAGTAGACTCAATGCTGAGTGCAGAGCCTGATGTGGGGCTTCATCTCATGACCCCGGTATCATGACCTGAGCTGAAATCAAGAGTTGGCCACACAACGAACTGAGCCCTCCAGGCACCCGGAGAACTGATTTTAAATTTCATTGGTTTATTCAACAGAAATCTCTGATTCAGAACACTGGTTTAAGCCAAAAAGGGACTTAATGACTAGTGAGTGGAGCTATCCAGTGGAAAGTCTAACTCTAGCTATTGCTTGACTTAGAGCCTTAAACCCTGTCATCAGAACTGTCTCCAATTCTCAATAAGCAAAACAGATTGTTAGTAGATCCAGACTTAACATATCTACCTATTCACTCTAACAAAAAGTTTTTTCTTATTGCTGGGGCAGAAAAGTCTCTTAACTGGTGAAGCCTGACCTGGGTCCTGGGTCACGTGCTCATATCTGAACCAATCACTATGGGTAGGGTAGGGTAACTGTAGTTTATCCGACTCTGGGTCACATGTTCATCTCTGGTGTTAATGGTCAACAAGATCTACGCCATCTGTGGTAGGGGCTTTCCATGAAATGCAGAGATTTTCCATAACAGGAATGAAAAGAAGGGCTAGACAGGAATATATGACAATAGACGTTCACACTAATTGCTATGCATTTATTTTTCTCTATCTTGCATACATTCTTAAAAATCTAAGGCTGATGAATGTATCCAATTTTGTTTTTCCCTTTGTGTATACACTTAAAATGATAATAATGGGCAGCATTTGTTATTTGCCTACTATTGGCCCCTCTGCTAAGCATTTTATATATGCTTTCTGGTTTGAATCCTATAAAAGCCTTACCCTTATTACCATTTTACAAATCAAGTCACTAAATTTCAGAGAGGTTAAGACTTTGCTCAAGACTACATAGAAAGCAACAATTGCTGCAAAAGAATTTATCCTAGTTAATGGTACAGATCATGTCATTCTAATTTCTGTAAATGGTCACCATACACATGACACTGTCATTAGTACTCCAGTGCACAACCAGAGTAACGTCAACAATAATGATTAGCAGAAGTATTATGAAATAAGTAATAATAACATTAATTACTAATATTTACTGAACACTTACCATGTGTCAGCCACTAACATTCCTTTTCTCACCAGTAGCCACAGTGGCTTTTTTAAAACTGTAAATCAGATCAGGCCATCCTCTATTTAAAACTCTTTGTTAATGCAGCCTGCATTTAAAAGGAAACCCTAACTTCTTACTATGGCTTAAAAGGCCTGGCTTCCCTCCCTAACACCAACTCACAGCCCTCAGAACACTGGGTTCTCCTTCAGCTCAGCACACTTGCCTTGTTGCATCATCTTCTGGAAGAATTTCACCCTTTTTTTGGTTGTTGTTGCCAGGGCTGATTCATCATTCAGGTTGCAGGGTCTCCTGGGACCACCTGTCTAGAGCAGCCCAACCCCTGCCAGGACCCTTACTCTCTCATGTCCTCTTGTTTATTTTAAAGGAGTAGGGACTAGGTCACCCCAAAATATGTCATTGTGAATCGAAGTTATTTAAGAAACGGCCAGCGCAAGAAGCCTGACCCTTCTTTGTCCCCCTGAAAGGAGGCAATATATTTCCCAGGTCAAAGGGACCCTCCCTGAACCCGGAGGAAAGGAGACACACGTCCTTACTGCCAGAGGTGGAAGGGTGTGTAAACAAACTGGGTTTCTTCTTTACTAATTTGCTACCCCAAGCCCAAACCTCTTTGTTGTGTCCATTCTTTGGAAATTTATTGTTTCTTTGTTTAAAGGTATAAAAGCTGCCTTCTTTGGGTCTCATATTTCTATCAGCTTCTGTACATACAAAACTGAATTTGTTTCTTGTTAATGTTTTACGTCTGTTTCGTTATTAGGCCAAAGAATTTAGAAAGGAAGAAGGGAAAAGTTTTCCTACCCTTCAATTTCTTTCATGGTTCTTCATTTTATTCGATTTTAATTTAGTTTAATTTAATTCAATTTAATGTATTTTAGAGAGAGAGAGCATGCAAGAAGGGGAGAGTGGCAGAGGGACAGAGAGAGAAGAATCTTAAGCGGCTCCATGCGCTGTGCAGATTCCATCACAGGGCTTGATCCCATGACTTGGGATCATGACTTGAGCTGAAATCAAGAGTCAGACGCTCAAACAACTGAGCCACCCAGGTGCCCTTCCTTCATGGTTCTTATGGTCTGTAAATGTCTACCTTGTGTTATGTTTCTTAGTACTTGGAACACAGGGCCAGGCACATCCCTGGCACCCAGTATTTTCTGAAGACAGGATTGTTCACAGAGTTTTATAAAGTACACACTATTAGAATCTCATTTTATACCAGTAAGAAATGAGGAGCTGGATGGGCTGAGGTAAAGTATCCAAGTATCAAAGAGCTAGTGAGTGACAGAGTCCACATTCAAAGCCTTATAACCAGACTCCTGACCCTACATACTTACTGACCTTATTGTTTTGGGACTTTCCCAGATCCTGCTTAGAGCTAGAAGTAAGTGTCCCTATACCATTTACCCCCATGGGGAAAAATATTGATTGCTTATCTACTTAGAGAAATTTGTAAAGTATAAAGCAGAAATGTTTCTGCTGTCAACTCTTTCTAGAAATTTTCTTTCTTTTGCAGAACTATTCTTGGTACTTTAGTGACTCAGTATCAATAGCATGAGTTTTATTACAACTGTTCAATTCCTGAAAATATTTCAAGCTCTACAAAGCACTGCTAAATATAAAAGGAATTATATAATGGATGAAATCTTCCTTATTGAGGGCCTCCAATTAATCCATTATCTGAACATGAATAGGCCAGATGTGGTTTTATACTGCCTCCTCGGTTCTCCCTTTCCCCCACTCTTATAAAAAATGGCATGTCTCAATCTTCATGCTAACGCTGGTACTTATTTTCTAGCCTACGTGAAGAGACCAGCTAGTTATTCCTAATTTCTTTGTAATTATGTTTTAAATAAGAACAAAAGCACTCTTTGCTAGTCTTCCTGTCCCAAATCTCTGAAATTAACCCTGTTTATGAGCAGAATGATTTCAAAAGAAGGTAGGGACCTGAAGGCTGGAGTTGTTATTTGGGCTGTAACATCACGGAGTTGTGACACAGTCCTATAAGGAGAAGGAGAGGAAAGAAGAGAATATTGAGTTTCTGCCTTGTATCAATCACTAGATATCCATGTTCTTAGGTAATTCACTCTAAAACCCAAGTAGGGCATTATCATCATTTTTTCAATGAGGAGGAAAAAGATTCATAAAGATTATATAAATTTCCTAAAGGGATAAAGGTAATATTTGCTGATAGAGGTGGGACTCAAACTAAGGTGTCATGGCGTGGCCACTTATGTCATGCTGGAAGGTGGCACCAGGTAGTCGGAAGGGCAAGTCAGAACTTGCCTGGGTCTCAGTGCTCCAAGCTGGATAATGAGATGGCGGGAAAAGAGTTTCTAGAGGTTCCCTTCACACAAACTTCCCTAATTCTTTATGGCCCATCATGCACAACATATCCATGGAGTCTGGTTTATCCATATGCTTATCAAATAAGCCTGAAGAACCCTGTATGTTAAATGGGGAATGGCAGAGAGAGCAAGGGGGCAATAATATGGAGAAAGCAAAGGAATGCTTGCTCATGATAGAAACTAAAAAGCACTTGTGAATAAATGAAAAAATTCTAATGCAACAGAGCTGATCCTTGGCAAGATGATGAGAGATATTCAAAGTTTGCTTTGGGTGTTTTCCTTTCTCCTACTCTACACTTTCCCAACAGGCCAGGCACCAGTGCAACACCTTATTCTGAAACCCCAGTCCAAAGTTTCCCTCCCTTTCTGGGAAGCACAGGAGGGTCAGGAGAAGCAAACAGAGGCAGCGACGGACGGCAAGAATAGGGTACCATAGGACATTCCTGTTTATGAATGGCGGCCCATCAGAGGCACTTAGAAAGGAGAGCAAGTACAAACACTGGATGCCATTTACCTGCTCTGTCACAGTCCACCTCTGTAATGTGGTCTCAGTGCAAGGCCGTCAGACACAGTAAGTAAAAATACAAGATGCTCAGTCAAATGTGACGTTCAGATAAACAGCAATAATTTTTTAGTATGTCCCATGCAACATTTAGAATCTGCTTTTCAAAAAAATTATTCATTGTTTATCTGAAATTCAAATATAACTGGGTGCCCTGTATTTTACCAGAAACTGAATGTGAGTCTCATTTTTTAAAAACAATAAAGCATCCTGATAATGTCACTGTCTTGTCCACAGGTGGGAATTAAGAAAATCCTCCCTGGGGTGCCGGAGTGGCTCAGTCAGTTAGGCATCTGACTCTTGATTTTGGCTCAGGTCACGATCTCACAGTTTGTGAGTTCAAGCCCCATGTTGGGCTCTGTGCTGACAGTGGGGAGCCTGCTTGAGATTCTCTCTCTCTCTCTCTCTCTCTCTGCCCTTCCTCGCTTGTGCTCCCTCTTGCTCTCTTTCTCACTCAACATAAACAAACAAAAAACAAAAAAGAAAATCCTCCCCAGACTGCGGTTCCAGTCAGCCCTTTGTTCACTGCTATTCTGAGACTTGGAAGCCGCTGCCACAGAGGCTGTCCTGGGCACGTGACATTTCAGACTCGATGCACCAAAAGAACATGAGAGATGGGGAAGAGAGAAAGGAACCGAGAAGATGGATTACAGATCTCCTTGCCTCGGCCTCCCAGACAGGCTGCAATAATACTGTTCATTTCTATCTCTGTTACAGTCTAAGACTTAAAGGAAATCTGAAAATGGCAACATATTTTTGATACAATCCCTCACCCCTGCCCTTCCTGCCCATGGCCCCCCTCCTCTGCTTACCAGCTAAGAACCCCTGCACAGGTAATATTATAGTTCAGAAATGGGGTGACTGCTCTCCAGTAAACACGTAACCCAACGCTCTCACATAACTTATTCTTCTCTTAAGTCTTCTCAAATCTACAAGATCTCACCGTGCATGTAATGTGATAAAAGTTGTGCCATTGCAATCGGTGTTCAGAAATAGCAGCCCTGAAAGCAAGCAAGCAGTCATCAAACACTTAAATACGCTTAAACACAGTTGCAGATACTGTACTTTCTGATAAAAATAGTTTTGAAAAGTGCAGCCCATAAGCATTTGCCTTCTTCTGCACTGTGGTTTACGCAAAACAGCCTGCTTGTTCCGGTCTTCACGTGAAAAGTTGTGAAAGGTGCTGGGGAGATAGTGAACGTGTACCTGAATACCCAGGCAAGCTTTAACATTTTTTACAACCTTTCCTTCAGAGATTCAGCTGGGGCTCAGAAGAAAGGAGGATAAAGTTACCTTTCGATGAAGTTCCTCAGGAAACTTCTTTTCCTCCTCGCCTTGATGCTCATCCTCAAGAAACGTTGCTTGGTTAAGCAAGGCTTCACAGGAGTGCTCACAGTGAGGTAAAAAGCCCCAGAGGAAATGGGGCTCTTGCACCTAATGGAACAGATTTCTAAAGATGGGCTTTCCCTTTGACAGGCTGACTAAACTGATTTCCATGGCAGATGTCATCATGTGAGGCCCTTTAGGTCACCTTCAACAGGTGGCCTGGTGGCTAAGTGAAAGCATACAGACCCTGACTCTCAGTCAGGCTGAGACCTAGCTCCCCCTCTCGCCCAGTCCTCCCAGAGCAAAGAAAGACGTTAACAACCGGCAAGCTGTCTCCCAGGTAAAACCAGTGCCCCTCGGCATGGCTGTCAGCAGAGGCACCACTAGCCAACCGTGTGCAACGAGACTCTTCCCTTTACACAACACAGACCTTTTTCTCGAGCTGCCTTTGCATGTAAATTTTTACAAGGAATGTATCAATGACGGTTATATAGTGCCTCCCATTCATAAAGTCGCTTTTGAAAAAAATTTTTTAATATTGAGATAGAGACAGAGTATGAGCAGGGGAGGGGCAGAGAGAGAGGGAGACACAGAATCCGAAACAGGGTCCAGGCTCTGAGCTGACAGCCCAGAGCCCCACGCGGTGCTTCAACCCACAAAGTGCAAGATAACGATCTGAGCTGAAGTCGGCCGCTTAACCAACTGAGCCACCCAGGAGCCCCAAGTTGCTTTGTTTTTGTTTTTGTTTCTTTTTAAGGAATCTATTCCCTTCATATAATACACATGGCTATTATCATTGGTCTTATGTCTGGTGGAAAACAAAGCATTCTGAAGTTACATGTTTGAGTGCAAAGATGCCAAGATGGTCTACAATGAAAGCCTCAACCTCAACTCCAGGTTAGATGGATACAGTTCTGGAGGCAAAGCAAAATGAAAGCCGTCCTCACTAGAGCAGGTCAACAGGGAGGAGTCCATGAACAGGGTGAGGAAAAAGTGGAAATCAATGAGCTGCGCTTTCTTGCACAGATAACAAAGCATATCCTTAAATCCCTGCAAACTTTTTACAATGGTGACTGACAGATCTAACGTCATCTTAATTTGATCATTATCTGAAAGAAAATTTTAAGTATGTGCATCTATGCCATGAATTTGTGATACTACTTGTTTTCCCATAGAATGCATTAAACTCCACCTTGGTGGTTCCATAATGAATTAGCTGCAGATTTTTTTGTTCCTCATTCATTATTATAAACTTAGCACGTAATTTTAAATTTCAGGAGATATAGATTGAATCTGTATTTTATGACTTGCAAGATAGGCTAGACACTGGCATTATTCACATTTGGGGAAAAGATGGATTAAAATACACTTTTGATCAAAAATCTCTAGCCACTTAATTTAAATGTGTGTGTTGATCTGCCAGCTCTCTGGTTTTCTCATTTCTGGAGAAAGGACTGAATTATAGCTATCAGTAAAGATCTTGCCATTCCTTAACTGCTTTATCATAATTAAAATATTTTAGATCAAGTGACAACGGAGAAGGAAAGAGATTGTTACAAATCCTGAATTTAGTACCATAACTTTTTCCAGCGAAAATGAATCTCTATTTGCATCCCCCACTTCTACCCCCTGTGCCCAGTCTGCCTTATAAACCTGGATCCAGAGAAAAAGGACTCTGAGCTCTTAGGGCATAGAGAAAAAACATATTTAAAAGTTGCCCCCACCCTTTATTGTTTATCTTCTTGCCTCTCATCGCAGACTTGGGTAGGATTTTCTATTTCCACCAGGACCAAGGGATGAGTTTTGAAACAGTCCTTCAAGATTGATGGAAACGTAAAACAAAGATCTAAACACTGAAGTCATGGATGAATAAACAGAAAACAGTAACATGAGATCCATGGAAAATATTCCTGGTACACACATAAAAAAAAAAAAAAAAAGAAAAGAAAACACTGTAGAAAGATAGAGGAGGAAATATCTCCTTAATTACATCTAATAGATTTAAAAAAAATAATTTCTGCAAATAGCTATTTTTTTAAAATTAAGAAGAACAAGACAGCATTGATAGAAATGATCACAGCATAAAAACTGAAACAGACCAAATAAAATTAACATTGAAAACAGTTAAAAAGTAACAGAGGTTATCTGAAGTTATATAGAAAATAATTGTGAGACATATGCAGAAAATGAAGGAGGTAAGCAAAGAATACAGAAAAATGTGAACAAAAATGATATGAGATTAGGGAAAGAATAAGGAGAGCTATCTTAAAATTAACCAAAGTGGGGCTCCTGGGTGGTTCAGTTGGTTAAGTATCTGACTTCAGCTCAGGTCATGATCTCATGGTTCGTGGGTTCGAGCCCCACGTCGGGCTCTGTGCTGACAGCCAGCTCAGAGCCTGGAGCCTGTTTCAGATTCTGTGTCTCCCTCTCTCTCTCTCTGACCCTCCCCTGCTCACACTGTCTCTCTCTCTCTCAGAAATAAATAAAACATTAAAAAAAATTTTTAAAATAAAATAAAAATTAAATTAACCAAAGTCTCTGAATAATAACGAACAGAGTTAGACTCAATAATTAAAGATACATGAGGACAAAAATCCCTTCGAAGCCCTGGTAACCCCTGACAGTTTTTGACTGAATTCTAAATATCCAAATATTTAAGTTCTGAATATCATACTTATACCGCTATTTTCTTGGCCTTTTTCTCCACGTGAAATACTACCAACCGACTTTTCTGCCATGAAAGGTGAAGACTGCACTATCTTAATTCTGTTCAATACATACTCACCTTACCTCTATTTTCTTCCTTCTAATATAACTGTTATAGTTAGAAGTAAGATCAATGCACAGTGTTATTTTATTACTGGTTATCTGTATTAGGCCACTTTATTATCCGCTCTGGAAGCTGTGCTAACAGAATCTCCCTTCATTCTCAAATGACATGGGGACATGAATGAGACTAGTGTTTTTCCTTCCATTCACTGTGCCAAGCTGTCTGTGGATCTGTTCACTTTGGAAATTCTTATACTTGGAGTCTACGAAATTTTTAGTTTTCTCTGTTCTCTTTTTGGAATTCCTATTATTTGGACACTGGATGTCATATACTGATTCTGAAATTTTCTTCAGCTTCCCACTCATATTTTTCCTTTCTTTTCCTTTTGGTTGCATCTTCTAAGAGATTTTGCCAAACTATCCTTCTTTTTTACATTTATTTTTGTGCTTTCGTCATCTTATTTTTACTTTTCAAGAGCGCTTTGTTTTTGTTGTTCTCTGAATATTCCTGTTTAGTAGTGTCCTGTTCTTGTTTCATACCTACATAGCATCCTCTTTTATCTTTGAACAAATGTGTTTTAAAAGATTCTTTGGCTTCCTGAACTGAAATCACTGTACTCCAAAATTAGTTTCCTTTTGGTTTTATTTGAATGAACAATTTTCCAGTTGGGGCATTTCACAAATTTCTCATGGGGTATCTGCTAATATTTATAAATAAGGTACTAAAAAGCTGACTAGAAGGGGATTACCATTCAGTATGCAGAATTTCATTTCATAGCCTGTTTTCATCATGGCATATCTTCCCTAAACTCACTTTGTGTCCTCAAGTCTAGAGTATTTTTGCATTATTTTCTTTAGAAGATATACATCCGGATTTGCACGGGGTGGGACATGGACAAATGCTGACTTAGGAAAAGGAATGGGGAGTGTGAATTTTTATTTACCTATTTTTTCTAAGTATATTTTCAACCAGTATACCCAATTCCAGCCCCAGAGGTATTCTCTTTTAAATGGAATTGGTACCTCCATTCTTGAACTTTCTTGGTGGGTTCTGGGCTTCTGATCATCCCTCCTTTGGTCAATTTTCCTCTTGCTACTTGGCACCAGCTTCCTCTGTTCTGCTAAGTCAAATCCTTGGAATCTCCCTGCTTTACAGCACCCTCCCCCCCATTTTACTGTCTCCTCTTTCCTACTGTTCAAGTAATTTTATGACCACACCTCACCATTTATGTATCTGTTTACCTGTCGTTTTAGGGAGGGTATTGGAGGAAATGGTGGTGAATAAAGATGTCCAGTTCTTCTTATTTAACTAAAAGTTTAAATGTTTTACATTAAAAAAATAGAATCCTATACTTGTTGATCTAAGTTGGGTAAGGGAAAAAAGATGAATTACTTATACTGGATTAAAAAAAATTAGGATAGCTTTTTGAATTCTTCTGCAATTACAAATCGGTTTCGTTCTATCCTATCTTAAGGCCTAATTCTTTCCTTCTCATCTTTGCTTCTTAGATAATGTCATTTTTTTCCCTTAAATTTCTTGATTAAATGGAACTCTTAGGTCAGCCCTTGGTTTCCAGTTAGGCCACATTTATGGGTTACTAAGGAAGGCTCTCTGCCACAAAATAACCTTAACATAGCCTGACGTCCTGTCCTTTAATAGTGGAATATACACTTAGTGTCTAGAAGGCTTTTAAAATTTCACAAATCTGCATAAAAGTGTAAATGTCTATGGATGGGAAAATCTCTCCAGCTATTAGCAATTACTACAGTCAAGGAACCCCAGAGCCAGAGGGAAATGCAGCTGATTACATACACTGACCTTTAACATTCTAGAATGTTTGGTTTTGACTTTTATGTTGTATTCCTTTAATTGAGCCATTTATCTCATGACAATGCTTTGACTTTGACAAGCATTTTTGCTTCTGTTATTTTAAAGTTTGGCTTCTGATATAGTTTCTTTTTGTAGCCATTTTCCAGTGCTTTTGTAATCTCTTCCTATCAACCTAAGCTCACACTAGTTGGGCATTTTGAACATTGAGACTGACTTGAAAGCCATTTTAGACTTAATTGTTCATGTTTTCCCTCAATCATCAACTGCAGGCAAGTGGGTCATCTTACTAGACCATAAATAATCTCTCTATTTTCTGTTCCCTGATGAGTTTGTCACAGATGACTCACATTAAATAAGTAATACAGACTTTTTAATAAAACTACTCTGATTCCTTGTTAGCATTCTTTTTTTTTTTTTTTTAATGTTTTATTTATTTCTAGGAGACAGAGAGAAAGACAGCGTGAGCAGGGGAGGGTCAGAGAGAGAGGGAGTCACAGACTGAAACAGGCTCCAGGCTCTGAGCTGGCAGTCAGCACAAAGCCCGACGCGGGGCCCGAACCCACGAACCGTGAGATCATGACCTAAGCGAAAGTCGGACGCTTAACCAACTAGGCCACCCAGGCGCCCCTCCTTGTTAGCATTCTGACTTGTTCCTAAATAAATGTCACATTACAATAGCATCACACACACACAAAGGTGGGAAAGCTAGCTTAAAGTAATCAATGCAACAAAGAATTAAAGCACTAGTGACCAAATTCTCAACCTAATATAAAACTTTGAAATTTAAAAATTCTTTGTCTGAAAGGGGAAAGTCTCTGAAATCAGCTGCTTTAGCTTAGGATACAGACAACCTCTAAAATATTTTTTCTATCATACACTCCCCCACATCAAGTAGTTTTTCCCCCCATAGAGTCATTTTTATGTTCTTGAGAAAAGGCAAACCACTGTGTTCCAGTCATTTAATTGAAAATACCTTTGCAATGATCTTCACATCTAATACGTTTCCCCAGTGGTTTTCATACAGGAAGGCTTTTCAAGTAAAGCATACTTCTCAACCACTCAAGGAAGCAACAGGTGGTTAAAAAAATGAAGGCCATTAACTTACCACCAGCTACTACCATTCTCTTGGATTTCAAAATTGTACAGTCAGTTCACATGAAATTATTTATTTTTATAAGTTTTCTCCTTCTTCCAACCAATTTAGTTAGCTGTGACTTAATTACCCTCTTGACGTCTCTAACACTCCTTGTATCAACATCTCCTTGTGCCTACTGTCCTTTTCCTGTGCAAGAGCACACAGCCAAAGTACATTTTACCTCTTTTTCAATACAATTCATGGCTTAAAATAGCTTTTAGGGAGGTGATTCTGCTTTTTTTCCTTCGAGAAAACATGTGTCATTCCCGAAAATGGTTTAGTTTGTGTGTGGTGTGGTGCGTGTGTGCGTGTGTGTGTGAATTAAATGGAACAAAGACACCTAATTGTGCTGATTAAGGAAAACTGAAGATGGCTTTAAATCGTAATATGCCCCTAATAATTAGGTTTATATTCTTCAAAGTCTAAGTGAAATTATTTTAAGAGGTTATATTTATGTGGTTCTATTAATTAGGATGTTTAGTTAACATTTCCAATATGTGCACTGCATGAGTGAATCACTACATCACCAATCTGTGCCACAAATAAATGTCACGTCAATAATAGGTACGTAAAAAATGCCTTCTGCATAAAGTTTCCAAATATTGCAAATGAACAGGTTTGTTAATTTTTTATGCTCAAATTTCATATTGCTTTCATCTTCAAATATACTTTTAGGCTTTTTTAAATTTAGGAAATGTCAAACATACAAGACAGGACAGAAGTATACTCTACTGTAAACGTCAAGATATTAGTCACCATGGCTCTCTACTTTTTGGGGGGATACCACCTGTTAGAATCACCTATTTACTCAATTTACCAACTGTACTATAAGCTTGCTGTGAGACAAGTACCATATCTACATTTTCGAAGCCTGAAACAAAACTCATTAGAAACTCATAGAATGTTTTCTGTCTGGAAGGTATACAATGTGTGTTGCTTAACTAATTAACAAGTATGATGAGAATAGCACTTCAATTTATTTAGCTGTTCATGAACAGTGATCTAAAATATTGCTCAGAAAAGTGTATGGATTTAATTACCTCAATTATGTCTTAAGGCAGTTAAAACAAATAATTAACTTTTCAGTGTAATTTTATTATCACATTAGCATGTATAATAAACAACTTTTGTTATGTTTTATGAAGTGTATCACTCATAAGATTCTCACATACATAAAATACTGTATGTATACATCTATGTGCATGTGTCTGTGACAACATGGATGGTCCTTGAGAGTATCAGGCTAAGTCAAACCAATCAGACAGAGAAGGACAACATATGATTTCCTTAGAAGTGTAATTTAAAAAATCCAAAACAAACCCTAAAAAACAAGACTTCATAGATAAAAAGAACAGATTGGTGTTTGCCAGAAGTGGGAGAAATAGTTAAGAAATGAGTGAAGGGGGTCAAAATGTAAACAAACCAACAGCCCTCACACAGTAGCACCTGTAGCTAGAGCAAGACAGTTGCTCTGAATATGTTTGCATATACTTGAAGAAATGCAGAGGGGCGCCTGGGTGGCTTAGTCGGTTAAGCGTCCGACTTTCACTTAGGTCATGATCTCACGGTTCATGGGTTCGAGCCCCGCGTCGGGCTCTGTGCTGACTGCCAGCTCTGGAGCCTGTTTCGGAGTCTGTGTCTCCCTCTCTCTCTGACCCTTCCCTGCTCACGCTGTCTCTCTCTCTCCTAGAAATAAATTAAAAAAAAAAAAAAAGAAAGAAAAGAAATGCAGAGAAATTCAGTGAAAAAGAAAAAGACTTAGACCAGAAAGGTAGTAAATATTTAAATCCTCAACAGGATGAATTAGCTGTGGATTCTAAAAACAACCTAATGAAGTGGGAGCTCTTAATCCCACTTAAAAGATGACTACACAGAGTTTTAGCAACTGTAAGAAACTTTCCAAAATTTGTAGAGCTATTAAATGATAGTACCAAGATTCAACTCCATTTTCTACCTGAACTGTAAAGCCCATGCTCTTTTGTTATGCTGACTCTAAAAAATTTTTTTGAAAATAGTAAAACTGTATAGCAAATATTATTATGAGATTGATATTCCTTTTTAAAATAAATGTATATTCCTAATATAAGTGTCATAAACATAAATTAATAAAATGTAGCTATCAAATAATCTATTTTATCTTATTACTTTTAAAAATGTTTTATTTATTTCTGAGAGAGAGAGAAACAGCATGAGCAGGACAGGGTCAGAGAGAGAGGGAGACACAGAAATCTGAAGCAGGCTCCAGGCTCTGAACTAGATGTCAGCACAGAGTCCCATGCAGGGCTCAAAGCCATGAACTGTGAGATCATGACCTGAGCTGAAGTTGGATGCTTAACTGACTGAGCCACCCAGGCGACCCTCAAATAATCTATTTTAAAAGAAGCAAATTAAAAATAATTTTTCAATGACATAAGTTTTAAAATTAATTAACTTGTTGGATGTATTTTAGTAATAAGAAAGTTATATGTAATATATTTGTAAAGAAAAACAATCTTGTTAAACACTAAAGAAATACCCAATGTTTTATTTGTAAAATTTTCTTTAAAGAGTTTATTTCTATTTGAGTATAGTTGACACACAATGTGAGGTTACTTTCGGGTGTAGGACATGGTGATTCCACTTGTCTGTATGTCATGCTGTGCACACCGCAAGGGTAGCTACCACCTGCCACCATACATGCTATTACAGTATCACTGACTTATTCCTACGCTGTACCTTTTATTGTGTGACTTATTCATTCTGTACCTGGGAACCTGAATCTCCCACTGCCCTTTGCCTATTCGGACTGTCCTCCTATGCCTCTTTCCTCTGGCAACCCTGAATTTGTTCTCTGTACTTAGGGGTGTGAATCTGCTTTTTGTATGTTTATTCATTTGTTTTGTATATTAACTTTCACATAAGAGTGATATCATATGGTAAAAATATCTTTTTGATTTAATAAGCATTATGTAGGAAACCTTTCAATAGCCTCACTAATTGTTGAGTAGAAGAGAGAAAATATCTTATCGATGGCAATACACTGAAATACACTTACAGTTAAAAATCACCTTTACTGATAGGCATGATTGTATCTCAGACTTTTTATTTTTTTCATTTTGGGCCCAGAGTTCAATTAGCTACTACTTCCTACCGCTTTAATTTAATTTTATTTCATTTTATTTTGAGAGAGAGAGAGACAGAGAGCGAGTGGGGGAGGGGCAGAGAGAGAGAGGGAGACCCAGAATCTGAAGCAGGCTCCAGGCTCTGAGCTGTCAGCACAGAGCCTGGCGCAGGGCTCGAACCCAAAGACTGTGAGATCATGACCTGAGCTGAAGTCGGACGCTTAACCAACGGAGCCACCCAGGCGCCCCTACCACTTCCTACCTCTTGATGGCTGGGGTCACCGATGAGATTAACAAAGTGCATTAATGTGTATCTATTCATCCCCATCCTGCAAGTACCTAGTTATCTCAGATTGTTCTAAATCTCATGGAGATCGCCTCAGCTCTTACATAGGTGTGCAGAGAAGAAGCTATGTCTCAACATCTTACCACACCAGTATTCTGGCTCTGCTTTCGGTTTTCTATCAGCAGATGGATTCTTGCTTCTGAATACCATCCTCTGCCTGTTTTCTGTTCTTATGCTCTGTTCTGCCAGTGACAGTCTCTGGACCTCAGATGCCCTGTAAGTTTGTTTTGGGTCATTGACCAGACTGATGAATCTCCTTGATGGGGAGGCGTCTGCCCATCTGGACCCAGGCAGGCTGTCTGCCCATCTGGGCCTTTGTTAAGTCATTCCCTTTCTTGGATCTCCACTAATTGCCTGCCTTGTTTTGCTCGAATTGGCACCCCAGATGCTGGCCTTCTCTTCAACTGTGCCTTACAATACTGCTATTCTGCAAGTCTTCCCCCTTGTGACTCACAGCTAGGTAGCACACTCTTAGTATTGTAAGGCGACGTTAGTTAGAGACCATGAAATCTTTCCCTGCACACTTCTAGGGGATCAGAAGCACAAGAACTACCAAGGAACTCAATTCCATTTTCATTACACTTACTGTTAGAAAGTTCTTTCTTACTTTGAATCAAAATCAATCTCCCGATAGTTTATTCCCTGGTTGGCCTCACTAATAATGAGCATAGCACTTGTGCACTGCAATAAACAGTAGCAGTTATTATTATTTATTACTCAAAATTTTCAACTGAAAGGTTTTCCCCCCATGGAGAATTGTGTAGTGGAAATAAGAAAATGAGGCTCATAAAGTGTAAGTAACTTACCAAGTTATAGTTAGTAAATTGTGATTCTGATATTGACATAGGCCATCACAGTTTTGTTACTTCTTTTTTCCAGTGATCTTGGTTTGATCTAGTCACACAGTGGCCACTCACTCCAACGGTTATAGTCTTGACACTGATTAAAAACTGCATTCTGCACATACTATCAACTTCAGTTAGTCACTCTCTACACTCTACTTCCTGTCCCTTCAACAAGTTCTCTCTCCAGCGCCAAACTCCAACAATCCTTTGACCCCAAGAGAGCCATGAATCCATTGTTCCTACCAATTTTGCTCTATCCTTTACTGTCCTTATGCGTTTTCTTGCCTTATCTCTGGAAGAGGTGAGGGCAGGACCTGGGAGGAAAAGTGGCAGAACCTAGGACTAGTACTTCTCTAGAAGGTGGAGAACGATACAGAGACAGACACAGCAGAGCTTGGTAGGGCTGGTATCAGGGAAAAGGTAGAAATAAGGAACTGAGATCTGAGCTAGATTTTATATTCCAGAAATTTAGACCTCATAACACACCTGAGCACAGACTGTTTAGTCACACAGACCTGGGTTTAAATGTCACTTCCGGTTTTTACTTGCTGGATGACCCTGGCCAATTCACCATTTTCTGAGCTGCAGTTCCTTTTTGTTTAAATTAAGTTTTTAATTTTAATTCCAATATAGTTAACACACAGTGTTACATTAGTTTCAGGTGTACAATGCAGTGATTCAACACTTCCATATATAACCTTGTGCTCATCATGATAAGCGTCATCTTAATCCCTCCCTTCACCTATTTCCCACATTCCCCTCCTCTCTCCTCCCCTCTGGTAACCATCAGTTTGTTCTCTACAGTTAAGGGTCTGTTTTTTGGTTTGTCTGACTCTTCTTCTTTATTTTCTTGGCTCTCTTGTTTCTTTAATTCCACATATGAGTGACATCATATGGTATTTGTCTTTCTCTGACTTACTTCATTTAGCATTATACTCTCTGAACTATGCATGTTGTTGCATAAAGCAAGATTTCATTCTTTTTTTAAAAATGTTTATTTCTTTATTTTGAGAGAGCAAGAGTGAGGGAGGGGCATAGAGACACGGAGACAGAGAATCTGAAGCAGGCTCCTATTGTCAACAACAGACCCCAATGTAGGACTTGACCATGAGATCATGACCTGAGCTGAAATCAAGAGCCAGACACTCAACCGACTGAGTCACCCAGGCGCCCTAAGATTTCATTCTTTTTTATGGCTGAATAATACTCTACACACACACACACACACACACACACACACACACACACGATCATAGCAGATGATCATAACTTTGGTTACATCCAAACATGGAAGTTTTTAGAAAAGAACTTCACAAGCCTACTTTCTCCTCTATTACTATGGGTGAATGATCTGCACTCCTAGGTGACACCAAGTCCTGTATGTGTACCCTAGATCCATTCTGACCTTGCCTATGCAAGGACACCTCCAGAAATGCTCTCCTTTGTCTCCAGCATCACCATTTTTACCCTCTCTACTGATCATTTATCAGCTAATAGATATGCTGTTATATCTTCTATACCTTAATCCCACTTTCCCTCCAGCTACTGTCTCATTTCTATCCTTCCCTTTATGGCAAAACTCCTTGAAGGAGTCCTTTATTTTTATTGTCTTCAATTTTTCTTTCTGTGCTTACTAGGTTTTCACTCCCTCCAGCAAAGCTGCTATTGTGAAGCTCGCCAATGACCACCATGTTGTTAAATCCAATGAGAAGTTCTCAGACCTAATCTTACCTGTTTTACAAACAGCATTTTACCCAGCTCATTACTCTTCCTTGAAACCAAGGATTCAAACTTGGCATTATCTTGTTCCAAAAATTCACTTAATTTCTGTTGCTTAGATTTTAGTCAGCAATCACCTAAATAAATGCCCTGAGCTCTGTGCTGTATACTAGAAGGCATGATGACATGAAGTTTGCATTCTTTCTGGAGAGCAGATGAAACCAACAATAAAGGGTAGAACTTGATCTATAATTATTTGCCAGTGGTGTGGTACTGATTACAAGTCCTAAGAAGGGGAAATGAGCATGATATAAAGGAATCCATTACAGGTTTTAAAAGGTGATATAATTAAGCTGATTTAAGTGATGGGTGATATGTAGCCAGATTATGGGAACAAAGAATGAGTTAAGTTGGAAGGATGTTGGAGATGTGACTAATTAGAATGGGTTAGGAGTGAAATTAGGAAATACATTTTAATATGGTGGTGGTGGTATTCCAAGAAAAAACCAGAAGTGAGACTCCATGCAGTGGTAAATTGAGAGTCAGAGACTAATCACAGACCCAAAAGCTCGCTATATAACCAAGTTTTGTGATTATTCATTTTGGAGAAACAAAACACTTTGTTTTTGGTTTTTTTTTTAGGTACACATACATCATAATTGTCTTCTAACAGGTGCATACCATTCATTAAGGCCTCACCCTGTAAGCTTGCATTGAGAGTGAGATTCATGTGTGTCCTGCTTCTCATCTAAACACAAAATTTTTTTTAGGATTTCTTATACGTCAACACTTTTAATGCAGTGTCTTCTGCATTGTTTCTGATTTATTTTAGGCTTCTTTCTTCACATTACCAGTGGAAAAGAAAGGCAAAAGGCAAATTACAGAAACTGTAAATCATCAATGAAACAAATGGCAACCTACTGACTGAGAGAAGGTATCTGCAAATGATATGTCCAATAAGGGGTTAATATGCCCAAAGTATATAAAGAATTTATATAACTCAACAACAGAAAAACAAATAATATGATTAAAAAGTGGGCAAAGGACCCAAATAGATATTTTTGTAAAGAAGACATTCAGATAGCCAACAGTCACATGAAAAGGTGCTCACCATCACTAATCATCAGAGAAACCCAAACCCAAAACACAATGAGCTATCACCTCACAGCTGTCAGAATGGCTAAGATTAAGAAGACAAGCAATAACAAGTGTTGACAAGGATGTGCGGAAAAAGGAACCCTGTGCACTGATGGTGGGAATGTAAACTGCTACAGCCACTGTGGAAAGCAGTATGGAGGTTCCTCAAAAAATGAAAAGTGGAAATACCATATGACCCAACAATTCCACCAGGAGGTATTTACCCAAAAGAAACCGAATGACTAATTCAAAAAGATACACGCCCCCTATGAGTATTGCAGCAATATTTACAAAAGCCAAGATATGAAAGCAATTTGTGACAACATGGATGAACCCAGAGGGTATTGTGCTAAGTGGAATAAGTCAGAGAAAAACAAATACCATACGAATCAGACACATACATCCAGAGAATAAACTGATGGTTACCAGAAGGGAGGGCTGTGGGAAGATGGGCAAACTGAGTGAAGGGAAGAGGGAGGTACAGTCTTCCAGTTACGGCATAAGTCATGGAATGAAAGGCACAGCCCAGGGAATACAGTGATGTAATCATGTTGTGTGGTGACAGGCGGTGGCAACACCATGCTGAACACAGCATCAAGTACAGAGACACTGCGTCACTGTGTCGGACACCCGAAACTAATGCAGCACCGCGCGTCCACCCTACTCACAACCATGGAGTCACTGTGTCGGACACCTGAAACTAATGCAGCACTGCACGTCAACCCTACTCAAAAACCAAAACAAAACTCCATCAGGTGTTTATAAGACAGAAGCTACACTAACTAGGAAAATATCAATTCATTGCTCAGTGTAAGTTTGGTACAACAGCTTTAAAAATGTTCAGAGGACATTTTTCAATGGGGATTGAAAGTTCAAGAGGACTTGAAGATGCTTTATTTTGTAAGGAAGATAATTTTTCCTTCTTGTTATTTTCTTCAATTCCCCCATGTTGATACTCTAAGTAATTACGCACTATTTATTTGTCTTCTTGTGCACCTCACAGGATAGTCGAGGAAGGGAACCCTGATGGAGATCAACTTCACATAAAGAGAGAATGGTTAAAGGCAAATGGAGTAATTACGATGTTTACCAAGTTCTGGAAATGTGGGACTACAGTGAGGATTGATATTCACAAGGTGGGTTACAGTGGAAACCAGATGCCTTTTAAAATATTTATTTTTGAGAGGGACAGAGAGAGGGAGAGACAGAGAACATAAGCATGGGAGGGCCAGAGAGAGAGAGAGAGTCAGAAGATCCAAAACAGGCTCTGCACTGAGAGCACAGAGCCCAACACAGGGCTTGAACTCACAAACTGTGAGATGATGACCTGAGTCAAAGTCAGATGCTTAACCAAGTAAGCGACTCAGGGGCCCAAGAAACTAGGTGCTTTTAAGAGGCCAGCTCACAGTTTCTACAGCTCACTTGTTACCAATATGATAATAATAATATAAATGATGTATAAAAATCATATATAAAAACGATCCTATATGAAAAAAATCAAAGTTGTAGCATGCTTTGCAGAGCTTGGAGAGAACACAACAGTTTAACATTTAATCAACAGAAAGTACCCAAATAAGTGAACACATGCTACAAAGGGAAACATTTTGGGCAATCTCGCCAAACAACGCGCTGGATTTGATTGTAGGCTAATGGGTAAGTTGGATGGAATCAATGAAAACACTGAATTGCATCCTGAGGAACAAACAGTACAGAAAAGAGAGGATTCGGCTAAAGATAAAATTAAAATAGAAGCAGCTTATATAAATGTCCTTTTGCAATGATATAGCTTATCAAGAAATCACTATGTTCAAAGTGGAGGCTTAGAATAATGATTGGAAATGGATCCCACAGCAGAGAGTTGGCTGACTATCTTTCTTACATGAACTCTCAGCTAAAATGCTGTTTGTTGTTTGCTGAAGCTCCTACCTTAACTTCTCTTACTTTGAATTACACGAGTCACTAAAAGATGTGCACAGCAGTCAAGTATATGCTACTACTACTACTGACAGTGGTAAAGCTGATATGAAGATACAGTAAGCACTGATGCGCTCGTACCAGGTTGATTTTCTTTATTTCTGCATTTTCCTAATGGTGATGCAGGACTCACACGACCTTCCCGAATGATTCTACCTATACTGCTTGCTCTCCCAGCTGAATGCATGCGTGACTGTCTTGTAACCAACAGTCTCTGCAGCGATCTTTTACTTTCAGTTTTTAAAACTCACAAGTAGCTTCAGAGCCCATCCTTAGAATACAGTGCAACTCTCTATAGAGTCTTATATAACTTGGCGTCAGTTACATATGCTCTTCCAACATCCCCCAACACCGTCTTCCTCACACACTCACACACTAGGTCTTTTGTTGACAAACTTGCTTCAGTTCCTTGAACATGTCCATCCTCTACCCTACGTTTTCAGGGGCAACTGGGCATGCCTTCTCTGGGAGTCCCCACAAGACCACTCCATCCACCCCATGCATGTGCAGTGACAGCATCTTATTCTGCCCCAATCAGTACACTTGCCGTACCATTGGATAAATACCTCTCCCTGGACCTGGAGTTCCTAACCACGCTGGTGTCAGGAGTGTATGGAGCATTCTGGTGAGGTCTGTAGTTCTGCTTTCAAGACCATGGTTTCTAAATGCATAAGATACATTACTTGGGGTAACAAAATAAGCCAGTTATGTTGCAGTATAATTTCAAAGTATTAAAAACTAAATTGATGATGTGTTGGGGTGCCTGGCTGGCACAGTCGGTTGAGTGCCCCACTTTGGCTCAGGTCATGATCTAATGGTTCATGAGATCCCATGTGTGAGTCCCACCTTGGGTTCTATGCCAACAGCTCAGAGCCTGGAACCTGCTTCTGATTCTGTCTCCCTCTCTCTGTCTCTGCTCGTCCCTTGCTCACACTCTGCCTCTCTCTCTCTCTCAAAAATGAATAAAACATTAAAAGTAAAAAAAAAATGTGATGATATAATAACATACTTGCTTATTAATACATTAAGTAATAAAACCTAGTGGTATGTCCATAGCAAAGACCTTAAAAATCATGTCAAGCAAAAACTAAATTTTCAGCCATTAAAAACAGCAAAATGGGATATGAGATGATCTGTGATTTTTAATGGTGACAAAATCACAGGGACTATTAATACCTCTATGGTTGATGGCCTATATTCATAATTAAATTGACTGCTAAATTTCAGTTACAGGTTAGGGAAAATAAAGACGTCATTTTTTTTGTTTCCTCCGTACAAGTTTATAACACGTCTCCCGCGTCCCAGGTTCCAAGCCCTGTGCTAGCGAGCCAGTCCCACAAGGACAGGCCCTGTCTATCACTGAGTCCCAACTCTTCCTGCATCATCATGCAGCCACAACTACAGACATCGGACTTTCTGTTCCAGCTACTGGGAGGCAGGGCTGTGAAGGAGACAAAAGCCCTGTGTCATGGCGCTTTCGTTCTAGTGGGAGGGGAAAGCTGTGCCCAGCACATCAGAGACACCCAGACTGTTTGTGAAAGTGAGTGTTCCTCTTTGGCTCTGAGCTCTTCTCAGATCAGTAAGTGCCTGCAAACACCTGCTCTAATGAAGTTTAGGCAGGTACTAAGGTTCTGAATTAATTGGTTGACAATAAAGAGGCCATTGAAAAAACCTGAGAGATTGGTATTGCCCATTAAATTACACATTTTCATGACTGCCAGCTCCATTTAGGGCTCCTTGATTTACAGAATTATAATTCCTAGATCTCTGTGTCTTTGCTCATGCAATTCTCCCCTCCTTGATCCTTGAGTTCCTGCTCCTCCTGGTTAACTACTAACATTTCAAGACTGCTATCACCTATCCTGGGAAGATTTCTCTCCACTCCTATCCAGGCAGCTTCACCGTCCTGGGCAGGAATCCTTACATGTTCAAAGGGCACTGTGGGCTATTTGTGGGCAGCTAACAGACAGGAGTGAAATTGTCCACCTGTGTCTTCATATCCTCATTTTCTTCCCCCCAAACTGTGGCCGTCTGTCTCTGCTGGAGCCCCAAGGCCTTCAGCAAAGCTGACACACTGTTCTCCTCACTGAAGCACTGCTTCCAGATTCCCCATGGGAAGGAAACCCCTACAGGAGGCTTTCAGATCTGTGAGCATCCATTCTTGCTTTACTGAAGATGTGGGGAGTGCCTGGGTGTCTCAGTCGGTTAAGCATCAGACTTTGGCTCAGTTATTATCTCGTGGTTCGTGAGTTCGAGCCCCGCACCAGGCTCTGGGCTGACAGCTAGCTCAGAGCCTGGAGCCCGCTTCAGATTCTGTGTCTCCCTCTTTCTGCCCCTCCCCTGCTCACGCTCTGTCTTTCTCTCTCACATAAATAAACATTAAAATATTTTTTAAAAAGAATGTGTGAAGGTCAATTTTAAGAGGGGTATCAGAGTGTCTTCATTTTGGAGTTCTCAAAGCCCTTTGAGAAGGGACATTATATGCACTTTTCTGAGCTCCGTGCTGTCGGCTTCTATGGACTAGCTCCCTGCAGGAGGCAGAACCCGCAGGACCGTGTATAACGCTTCCCTGCACTCTGTCTCCCTCACTGTGCACCCAAGGAGGGGGTTGGGCAGGGTCTGTGCGTGGTATGCTTCCTACTGGCTCTACCTTTCAGAGCGTGGCAAGTGGCACTGGCCTCAGGCATGTACCCCAGACCTGCTGGACCTCACTCACATCCGCGTGGTCTAACCTTGGTGCCCGAGGGACTAGCAGCCCCTCTTATTGTTACTTCCATCTCCAGGGGTCAGCCCAGTCCCTCGGACATGGCAGTTCCTGATACAGGTTTCCTGAACTGAACCAACGTGACTGAAGTGAGAGTTTGCTAGCCTGCTGGCATGAGAACCTGTTTTTCTGTGGATAATGTATGCTTTTCCTTAACGAAATTAATAAAGGGAACCTTTGGAATCTGATGTAATTTTGGCTGCACTGTTTAAAGTCTCAATAATCTAATTCTTCAGTAAACAACAGGGATGACACACAGCCCGTCTTTGTATGTCGGACAAACTCCCAGTTGGTAAACTGGCACAGACTAAATAAACCACATGACTGGGTAAGACTCTAAATATCAATTTTGTGTCTGTCTCCTGCTCCAGACTATAAACCACTTGAAGGCAGTGTCTTAACCCATTAAATCATATTTGCTGAAATGAATAGTTTGGATAAGGATTTCAATTTAAAATTAAACTAGCAGGTCACAGAAAGATAAGATGTGAGTCATTAAGTACCTTCCTTCTTGCTGATAATTATGGGAAGAACTAAGAAAATGCCTTCAGGTATGCGTTCCTAATTTTAAAAACTCACATCTTCATAATACAGAGAGTATAAAATTATACTGGAGCAACTGAATGTGTATTAAAGTTACAATGAGAGGCTGTATTAGTTTTCTATATGGAAAAAAGACCTAATTTATTCTTGACAAGAAATCTCTGAAAGCATTATGATATAAACGTCCAAACATTTTACGGTAAGGTGTAAGGACTTCGTTTTCACTGTTAAAGCCAAAATTTTTACTTCTCAAAGGAACTCTTCTACATAAACTTAGGCAAAATAAATTGTATAACTGACTATGGCCATTACCCTTACAAATTACTTTTTATATCTTAACATACTTAAAATATTTTTTAAAAAACAGAAGTTCTTTTTGATGGTGGTTTACTTCTTGATGTGGGTTGTGTCTACTTTTTCATATTCCACAGCCTGCTGCTGCTGATCCTACAGACAAAATGGTTTTATGAAACTCAGTACTACTTTATTTCTGCTCTTCATATGAGAAGAACCAAGTAGAGTTACTCGTTGGCATCCCTACACTTTTTTCTAATGTCTCTAACATATGACACTTATAAATACGATTTCAAAAGCATTAGGTCACCTACAGGGGTGTGATAGTGCTGCTTCTGGTTTCACTTCAGCCAACATTAGATTGTTTCCATGTGAGCCACCTTTCTTACATGACATTCCCTGAGGATCTTTTCAGCTTTCTCCATCTCTTATTGATCATATGGGGATAAATCCTTTTATTAAGCTTTAATGTTTTAGAACATTGATGACACTGTCCAAGTGTAATTCATTTTGGTATTAAGTATGTATAAATATTGGGGCACCTGAGTGGTTCAGTCAGTTAAGCATCCGACTTTGGATTTCAGCTCCGGTCACAATCTCACAGTCCTGAGATCAAGTCCTGGGTCGTGCTCCACACTGAACATGGAGTCTGCTTGGGATTCTCTTTCTTCCTCTCAATCTCTGCCCTTTCTCCATCTGTGCATGTGCTCTCTCTCTCTCTCTCAAAATAAATAAATAAATAAAAAACCTTCTATAAATGTTAATTTCAAACTGATAGTTAACTGATAGCAAAACTCATATTGCTACAGCATCTTTAGACACTGGGTGTGTCACTGTCCTTCACTCTTGTGATGACACACTATACAATAAGCCAGGCTTTTTGAACACCGCAAAAGAACTTTGAGTGGCTAACATTACTAGGAACAAGTTTCTGTGCAGACACACACTCCAGAGAATCGAGAAGACCAGTACTCCACGGCACATTTGGCGACTGGTGAAGACAAGCAACCATGAAGCAACCATGAAGAATTCAATAACAGACGAGGGCACCCTCTCTTCGCAACATGTGTACACTGAGCCTATCATAATATTTTTAACCCTTAAAAAGTGTATTAGAAAAACAATTCCAAGCTCTTCTATAGAAAGGCACTGTGTATTAAATGTACAATCATTGTTTTTTGAGATCAAGCAAGAAAATAGAGTATACATGGACCTGTTAGTATCGATCTATACAAATACCACAATTTTTTTCACCCTTTAACACTGTGGAAAATAGCTCTACTTTGGTAATTGTCTTTGGTATCTTAATTAATAATTAATAATTCAACTTTATGATTATTTATCGTTGGCTCACATCAACCTGCCTCAGATGTATCCTGTATTAAATAAGCCAACTTAAGGGAGGAACAAAACAAAACAAAACAACCCTCAGGCTAAATCAGCAAGAAGGCCATCTGGGCTGGAATGGTGAGGCTCATCATCCACCCGGTTGAGGACAGCAGAGGCCACAGGATCTGCTGCAGCGTGCTCGGGGTGATGGTAAGTGGGACAGAATGCTGTCCACAGGAAGAGGGCTTAGCCATGGATAGCCTAGGTTCTTTGGGGACAGAAAAGCATGCAAATGAACAAGCCAAATAAGAAGTGCATGGAAGTATACAAGATTCCACAGGCGATGACCATGATCATCATTTTAACTTTAATTTGCCACTTCAGGCCTCAGCCCTCCTCATCACTTTTTTTCTTTTTTCTTTTTTTTTTTTTTAAATCTCAAAGAACTTTTTTGATACACCAAAGTCTTAAATTTAAAGGATCAGTAGTAACACGATAATTCTCCTGTATCTTGCAAACCTGGACTAAGGCCACCACAGACTGTCACAGTTTTCAATTTACAGCCATTACATCTAATCCTTTTAGCTCCCTGGCTTGAGGCAGAAAGGTGAAAAGTAACAGAAGAACGGTGCACAGGGGCATTAAGGCTGTATTACAGATGCTTCATATTTTTTTCTTAATTCTCAGTGTTTGACAGGGTAGTTTGCAAGCTGGCGAGGGAGCCACACAGGCTGCACGCCACTCTTTGCAGCATGGGAGAAGATAGCTAAGCTCACAGATCACCTGCTGCCGGCGTCTGAAGTTGAGGGTGGGTAAAACACGTGGGCCTAGTGATTGATGGAGCTAAAGAGAGTTCCCAGACAAAGCTCAGTGAAAAGACTGGCGTCAGAATGTTGGCAATGAAAAACCAAAGCATGACACACACCAATGCGCGTTGGCTTCTATAAAGGTAACAGATGTCTCTCTGACAGGTGAGCTGGAGAAAGCGGTTTGTATAGCAAAAGCATGCAAAAAGGGAGACAGAATAAAGCGATCTGGAGAAGTTCCCATGCAGCCTGTGGTTCTTACCAATGCAGGTGGAAGGAAACAATGGATGATCTTCTCTCAGATTTTAGTAGACAGTTTTGCATTCTGAATCGCTAACAGCATTTCATAGCCGTGTGAGGGTGATAGAAAAAGATTCTGCATTTTCCTGCTCACTTGCTGAAGCATAAAGTCCCCTTGTGTGATTCAGACTGCCCTGATCATCCATCAGTGTTGCTGTCCGCTCTGTTTTAAATAGGAGTGCTTCAGAAGAAGCGGCCTATTCTTCAAATTGACATTTAGGACCGTTAAGAATACCACAATGACTTCACTTAGCGAATTTTTTGTCCTGCTTCTTTTGGTCAGTAAAGTCACCCTGAGCATCAGTGGAATTAAAGACATTCATTTACAGAATCTGCTTAGGGAAGCTTAAATTTCACATCGACAGGTCAGAATATTATCCTTTGTTTTCCTTTTAAGTAATGTCAACAGAAATACGGTAACAGAATCTGAAATGTGGGCACTGTAATGAGCCAAGGGTAAAATTCACACTAATAACTTTCTAGCCTAAAAACCGAAGCCCAAAGAGGTAAAACTGCTTAGGGTCATGGGGCAAATCAGGTTAGGGCCCTAGAGGCTGAGCCCTGGGGGAGATGAGGTTGCAAGCGGACACACACCATGTCTAAATACTCTGATCACCTGTTTCAATGGGCCTTTGAGTTGGCATCCAGACATGCTACAACTGGTGTTACGTTCTTCATGCTCTAGGTGAGTTTAGGGAAAATAAAAAATCAACGGGGCTTGAGTTGTCAGGGAAAGCTTCCTCAGCAGTATGAGGTTGAATGTAAACCTTGAACCATTGGTAATATTCTACCCTTGGAAGCCTATGACTGTTTTTTAGATCTGTATTTCATGAACAAAGTTTATGCTCTTTGTTTAAAAAAAATGCTTATTTCCCTTTGGGTTGATTTTACCTTTAGAATAAGGGTAGAACTGATTAGATATTTCAGCTACTTCTGGGTGGCTAGAAATGTCTAACTCTCACATATGATTGTAGACATTTTAGTCCTAAACCCAGATTCCCTTTGGCTTGAGAATTCCAGCATCCATCACTCAATTTTCTTATACTGTCTAGTCTTTAAATAAATATACTTTATCAGAACTATAAGTTTGCTAGGGCTTTATTAGATTGTCATTTCAGTACCTAAATCCTAGTTTTTAATCCAACCAGTCATGGAGACATTGACTAATGCTGGAAAGCCTTTCTTTTCCTAACATTTATCATATGGATATTCACAGCCCCTCACTGAAGGTAACAGTGATGTGGAACATCTTAATTTTGAACCATCATATAGAGTTATATGGGATTGTTATTTATAAGATTTTAATGGGATCATTTTAATACAGCACAATTGCAATTTCTAAAATGGCATTTTGGGGATGTAGTCCTTTAATTTTTATTGATTGTTATTTTATTATTGATAATAGTATTTACTATTAGTGTTACTGATCAAACATGGACTAATTCCATGTGCTTCTCTTTCTTTGATTTCCAGTCAGAATCTATTCTTTGACATGGATAGTGAATCTACTGCTATTCATTAAATAGATGTAGATTACAGTAAAGACATATTTTCAGTGCCAATGCTAGTGAAACAAAAAATGAAACAAACAGAATTCCTGAGACTAGGGACAATTCATCTTTTTCTTCTATAAATAGTAGCTAAGCAACATTTAAAAACATTAAACTTATGTGATATCAATAATGTGTGCCTGATTGTCCCAGTCGTCATCAGCTCTTCTGTTTCTAAACTTACAGAACAACTTGATAAACAGGATTCTTCACCTCTCACAGATTGTCTTATGTTGTTTACAAAATGTTTTCTTCGTTTTAAATTTCTCTCAACTCTCTGACTGCAGGAACAATGTCTCCTATTTTTCTATGTACTTCAGAGGGTCTAAAACAGTCCTACACAAACAATGAGACTTTAGTTACTTTTAATTTATCGGGGGAAAATAATCACCACTACTCATTTGCTATGTCTGCTTAAATTTACGTTACAAAGCTCTATATAACCACTTCTAATTATTTGGCATATGAGCTGATAGAGTCAAATGTCTTTATACTCCTTAATACACAGAAAAATAGATTCTGAACAGGTGAGTTAAACTGAGGTCAGTATTCAATTAATTGTCTTTGGCTTGAACTACAGGTTAGAGTCTCTGTGTTTTTCACCAGAATGGCAGGAATGGAAATCACTGTAATGTTTAAAACATGAACTAACAACACTGAGTGTTGTGTGTAAGTGATGAACCACGGGAATATTCCCCCAAAACCAAGAGCACACTGTACAGACTGTAGGTTAGCCACTTTGACAATAAATTATATTAAAAAAAACAAAAACAAAAACATAGCCATTCAAAAAAATAAATAAAATGTCCGCTAAGAAAAAGAATGCTTTTTGGCTATTTTCTGAGGAGAAGCTTGGAGAGTCAGGGAACACTGCATCAATCTGCATGGGATACATGATGAGTGTCTGTCTGCCCCCTCACTCAAGAGTCCTCCATTTGTGTGAAGGAGTCCATTTCTCTTTTCCGAAAAGTCCAAGATGCGCCCTATCAGCATGTTTACAGTCTAGTCACAGTGGAACTGCTAGTGGTTCAATTAAAACCACTGTTTTGTAGATTAAAGATTCTAACAGAGCTTCTCCTGCAGAGTAATAGCAACATTACTTTTCAGCTTACCTTACAGAAAAGCAAAAGAATCTTGTTTAATAAAAGACCTTGCCCTTGGGCAAGGTTCCCCCCTCCCCCCACCCCCCTGTTGATTTAGAAGACAAAGACTAGAGTATGCACTATGCTGTACTTATTGTTTAATTCCCAGGATCTAGCGCACTACATAAAACATCAATCCGTGACAGTTTTTGGTTCAATGAATGAATTCATGAGTTATTACAGTCCATCTAGCATTCTGTTTAGTATACTGTCTTTCACCTAAAAAATCATATAGGGAGAAATCAAAGCATTATAAAGATAAGTGTTTTACCAATCAATAATATATTGAGAAGTAAAATCTACTATCCTCTAATGGTTAGATTCTCAAATTTGTTATAATGAATGAGCCCAAAAAGAGAGAATTTACTGCCTCACTTCCATCAGAACTTGTGATAAGCCACTGAAAAAAGATTCAATTCAATAATGTCATAACAAGGGCATTGCTATTCTGCAAAACATTGTCATTAATTGCTGGTCAATAGCTAATATGTCATTCCAGGCATGAGTGCCTGTATCCTAGTCCATTGAAACCAGTGACAAGAGTTCTTCACTATTTCCTTTTGCTTCAGTTACTTGACTTTAGTAATAGATTAAAAAGCAGATAAGAGGAAGTTAAGAGAAGTTAGCTACCTTAAATGTGAAAGAAGTGATCAGTTTGTTGCCATATAACCTTAAAGATAGGGGCATGACGTGATTTTTATGGCAAGTTTCCTATGAGAAAGACAATGATTAGAAAAAAAAATACAAGTGCTATCTTGCACATGACAAGGTCATGCTTCAGAAATGTCCGATGGTGATCATTAGTCACAACTTCCTCAGAAAAAATTTATGTCCCTTTGGAACTCTGTAGCAATAAATTAAATAAATCTTAATTAACGTTTTATTTGTTTATCATTTTTTCATTCTGTCCTTGTAATGTCTTGCTTATTTCCCATTTGATATTGAAAACAAAATTTATTACCTTTCAGGCTGACATAACTGACCAATTGAATAGCAATAATTAATAAAGGCATACTTTACTTTTTACTTTTTGATTTTAAATTAATTTAAATTCAAGTTAGTTAACATACAGTGCAGTATTGGTTTTAGAGGTAGAATCCAGTGATTCATCACTTACATACAACACCCAGTGTCATCCCAACAGGTGCCCTCAGTAATGCCCATCACTCATTTAGCCCATCCCCCTCCTTCCCCTCCAGCAACCCTCAAGTTTGTTCTCTGTATTTAAGAGTTTCTTATGGTTTGCTTCCCTCTCTCTTTTTTTAATCTTATTTTTCCTTCCCTTCCCCTATGTTCATCTGCTGTGTTTCTTAAATTCCACATGAGTGTAATCATATGATATTTGTCAGGTAGAGAAAGACAAATATAATCACATTCTATACATAATTGCAAAACACTTTCAGTAATGTACTGGTAAACCTCACGTTATTTATTCCTTACCCCAAGTGAATAAAATTTGAATTTTCAAATGAAGAACACGAAGTTCAGAGAGACTAGTTGATTATCTGAGCCTCAATACCTTACACTAAGTATGCAATAGAAGGAAACACAGGTTTCAGAAGCAGACTGCCTGCTCTGAATTCTGGCATATGAGTATATTGAGATATTAAATTAGTTAGCTATAGAAAGCATTTAGGCAGTAGCTATCACATTAAGCATGGTCTCAATACATGAAAGATTTTATTATTATTTCTTCAGTGTTTCTCAAGGCATAGTATCCAGAATCATCTATGGTGCTTTACACTGCAGATTCCCAGGACCCACCCAATATCCACTGAATCAGAATCTTTGTTTCGGAATCATAGCTGTAATCCTTCCAGTAAGTGATGTGACCTTTTTTAAAAATTACTTTTTCCTTATAAAAGAGGTTATATTTTGTTTTTACAGGTCTTTATATTTTTTTTATGCCAGCAAAATGACGATGGTTAGAACTTTAACTACAAGAAATACTTGTAAGTGCAAAAGTTTGCCTAACTTATCAATGGAAAATTGGTAGTTTACTGTGGTATGGTAGAAAAGATGATGTGAACAAAAAAGCATAAGAAATTGCAAGGTCTAAGCCAATCCTCACCATTTACTAAATAGCTCATTCATTCTACACGTACTGACTGAGTGCCCACACATGCCCAGCACTCTGTTAATTACCAGGATTACAAAGATGAGTCAAATGGGCCAGACTCCTGCACTCATGCCATTTAAACTGTGAAACGTTCACATTCAAGAACTATTGAATACGGAATTAAATATTTTATTAACAAAAGTGAATTTTTAATAGGTATTTATCTAGGCTAGATATAAATTACAAAAAGGCTAAGATGTCTGTAGGAAAGGTTTCAAAAAGCCTTTGAAATTAAACCTGATTACAAGGATCACCACAGTATACTGCAATTAATTTGCTAAACCAATATAGAGATAAATTTCTGTGAGAACATTAATACTAACAATGACAACTATACGTTGGTGTTTACGATGACTTAGGCACTCAGTCAAAGCACTTTCCATAGATGGATGCAATTAATCTTCCAAAACCACTGCACGGGGAAGGGAGGATTATTGTCTGCATCTGACACGTGAGCCTGAGGTACAGAGGTAAGTAACGCGAGGTCACACAGACACAGGAGGTGATATCAGTAAGTAACTTGAGGTCACACAGATACGGAGGTGAAGTCAGTACATGGATCCTGGTAGGGTTGCATTCAAGTCAACTCTGGTCTGATAATGTTGCTAAATCAACATTACAATGACTAATGTACTTCAAATGCAGATTCACATAGTTGAACAGTGTGAAGCTAGAAGCTGCATTTTCTGAAATTAATCTTCAGAAATAAATGACCTTAAACACTGCTGTTTCATATAGTCTAGTAAGGTTTTCCTGTTTTGTACAAATACACACACACACTCACACGCACACACACACATACAACCAGAAGCTGTTTTAATCTCTTATTTCAAGGCCTGACATATTCTGAATAGCATAATTAAGAAAATATTTTAATACTATGGCTGAATAAAAAGTAGCCAATGTAGTTTGAAATTTCAACTGTCAGCAAGAAACATATGGATGATAAAGGAAGCTCTGCAGTGTTTCTGATGAGCAGCTGTTCTAGTTGGTTGAATCCTTCCTTGGGATGACCGTTACTGAGTCTTTATAGTTGTGCATGGGCATTATGCTTCCTCTGAAAGCAATTCAGAATTATCCGAATGAATGGAAAGAGATCTATCTGTGTGCAATTGGATAATTCCCAGTGTAACAGCTGTGTGGAGCTAAGACTGAATGTAACTCAGAAAACGAGAAGATTGTGTGACTTTGTGTTTCCTTAATTTTGGATTTACACTTCCCCAAGAGTTTGGGAACTGCTTACCTTAAATTATTCATGTTAGATTGAGTTCAAATGCCTTTTAATCCACTGCAGTGGTGAAGTTAGTACATAGATTTTCTTTTCTTCATTGAGAGTAAAATATTTGGGGGGGGGGAGAGACATAGTAAGAGACATTTCTCCCTGAATTATTTTACTCTTGATTGTTTTTCTTCCCAAGGCAGCATGGCAATATAATCGTAAAAGCATCGAATTTAGTATCCAAAGCTCTAAGTTTTAAGCTAATTTATGAGTGAAGTGTGCATAACCTTTATTAAGCAGCTTCTATGGTTCAGGTATTAAGTAATGATATAACTTTATGTTTATTATTTCATTCAATCCTCAGCCCTACGTGAGATTTAGAAAGTTGAGTAAGCAGCTAGTAAGTGCTAAAATGGAACCCAGACATGAGTCACATCTGTTTGAACCCTTCTGGTCTGTTAACAGTGAGGCTGGTCTTGTGTAGAGGAGGAGTGTGGTCTTCCTCAGTTTGCTCTGAGGACACAAAGATCTACCTACAAGCCTGTCCAATCCACACCCTGTCCCCTGTCCCGCCTCAATTCAGTCTTCAAGTTAAGGTCATGCTTCTTTCTCAAACTTAAGAAATCAAAGACCTAGAAGAGTATTTTCAGATCTTCAAGAGTCCACGAATCCTAATGTGAGAAGTATCACCTTAAAAACAGGGGGTGCCTGGGTGGCTTAGTCGGTCAAGCGTCCGACTTTCGCTTGGGTCATGATCTCGTGGTTCATGGGTTCGAGCCCCGCGTCGGGCTCTGTGCTGACTGCCAGCTCAGAGCCTGGAGCCTATTTCAGAGTCTGTATCTCCCTCTCTCTCTGACCCTACCCTACTCATGTTCTCTCTCTCTCTCTCCTAGAAATAAATAAAAATATTAAAAAAAATAAAAACTGAAGCCTCTAACTATGACTGATGGTTTGATGCCAGTGTAATGGAGAAATCACATGTTGACAGAAACAATGAAATCATTCACCACTTGGTTATAAGGGGATATTCAATAAACCTTTACTAATGTTCTGTTATTACTATTGAAATCAAAGTACACATTTTAAAAATCTCAAACAATTGATAATTTCTTTGGGATATGGATTTTGTTTCTAAGAAACTGTTAACATCAAATACATATCTTGGCAGGTTATATATTTACTCAGAATCATTCATTAAAAAGTCAGCCCCTGGGACGCGTGGGTGGCTCAGTCAGTTGAGTGTCTGGACTTCTGCTCAGGTCATGATCTCATGGTTCGTGGGTTTCAGCCCCGCGTCGGGCTCTGTGCTGACAATGAGCTCAGAGCCTGGAGCCTGTTTCCGATTCTGTGTCAATCTCTCTGACCTTCCCCTGTTCATGCTGTCTCTCTCTCTCTCTCTCTCAGAAATAAATTTAAAAAATTAATAAAAAGTCTGCCCTGATACATTTATGAGATTATTTAGTAACTACCTAGAACTATCCTGAGGGAACGAGGCACAGGCCATTTCAAATTTTCTATAGGAAAAAAGTCTCACCTTTGTAGGTTGAGGGTTCTTGATACGGGAACAGATAAGAGAATTCAGACTCAGGCCAAGTACGCCACGTGTGATCTGATCACAACAGGACTTAGATTCTGCAAGGGGAACAGTTTACAAGCTCTCATCTATGCTTTGAAAACACACTGACTTTTCCTGGGCATCATCTTCTGCTTCAGATTTGTTTATTTTCCCACTAACAAAAGGGTACTGTCTCCTCTGAATCTTTGAGCAAAAATTTCTTAAAGAGCCTAATAGCCTTTTGTTAGTTGTAAAATAAATCTGCAATGAAGAAACAAACGCCTCTCTTCCTGGGGGCTGGGGGGAGGATTCTTTTGCTAACCATTCTTTCCAGGCCAGCTGGGCATAATTTATCCTTGCGTTCACCAGAACTTCAAAGGTAAGGACTTACACTGTGTATTATTGCCTATCTGATTCCTATGGGGATTATAACTGATTTTGAAAAGAACTCTGGGGTTGAATTAAACAGAGCTATAAATTGAAAGGATATCCATAAGAAAACAGTTGGTTTTACTCTTCTAGGAACTAACATTAATTCTTTATAGAGTCATTAACTTTTACTTTCCATGAGCAACAAAATAATCACTAATATAAAAAGAGATGTACCCCAGAAATTATAAAACAAAATTAAAAGAAGTATGCAATTTATTTATTCTGAAACTTCATCTCTGACAAAAACAAAATCTAGACTTCAACTGTGGAAGAAAAAAGAACAGGACTTTGCACAGATGAATAAATGCAGCCACAGAACTAGGGATCCACAGGTGAGAGACCCCTGTGAGGGCCCTCGCACTGTT
>NW_027527559.1:308839-341247 GCF_008692635.1 Crocuta crocuta
CCTCGCACTGTTAGGAGTGACAACTACCAATTTTAAAATTCCTATAATGAAATCAGCACATATAAAGATCAGCAGTTATCAGAACTTGAATAAAGGATCAGTTTTGAAACTGATTTACAAATCAGATCATTATTTCTATCTAATAACCTATCTATTAGATTAACAGATAACCCAGGTTCCTGGGATATTTCATATTTTATTCAAGTATGTTGCTTTTCTTTCTTCTTCAAGCAGAGCCTCTGTCATACCTCAATTATAAAGGTATGCTATAAACTGCCCCCCACCCCCCACCCCGCCGCCCGGTTCTTGGTAGGTGGTGAAGCGAATATTTCCAATAATGAAATTTTGGGTAACAAAAGCCAGAAGGCTTTTAGAGCATGCGGGAAGACCGCACAGGAGGAGGCCACCACAGTAGCGCAGCGAGGGCAGACCCGGGGTTCCCGTCTCCTTAAGAACGAGCCTTACCGTGCAATTCCATTATCCTAATGCTCATACTGTTTGAGGAAACTTTGTGAGTCAGCTGATGCCACAGTCAGCTGGATGAAGACATTACACAGCTTTCAAATAACTACTACTGAATTTCAGTGCAAACTCTGTAATGTGAGCTGCTCTCTATAAATGTGAATATTATTCTTTTATACATAGATACCTTACCATGGTCATATAGAGCATGAGCTGAGGTCTATATATATATATAACACTGAGGGGATTTTTAACCATGTTTTCCTATGCTTGATTGGTATCTTAAAACATCTCCCCTTTTACTTAGTGTTTTAAAGGTTTTATTCATATTTCCTTAATAAAACCAGAAAGGCATTTGTTAAAGATAATGCATACATCTTTGCAAAAGACATCCTTAGGGATCTGCATATAGCACACAATGATCCCACTTTCTGAACTGCTCAACTATAAGACAGAATCCCTGAATGTATATAGAAATGATGTTAAGTACCAAAAACTAGAAGGCTATTAAAAGCATGAGTGAAAACTGGGGCGCCTGGGTGGCTTAGTCGGTTAAGCGTCTGACTTTCGCTTAGGTCATGATCTCGCGGTTTGTGGGTTCGAGCCCTGCGTCGGGCTCTGTGCTGACTGCCAGCTCAGAGCCTGGAGCCTGTTTCAGTCTGTGACTCCCTCTCTCTCTGACCCTCCCCTGCTCACGCTGTCTCTCTCTCTCTCTCTCCTAGATATAAATAAAACATTAAAAAAAAACCCAAAAAACAAAAAGTATTAAAAAAAAAGCATGAGTGAAAACTATACATGAGCATACTAACGTTAGCTATTTGGACAAAGGGAATTTTTTCCCAAATCTGAGCCAAATGAATGGTCTTTTCTACAAATTTGGAATATAAACTAAGAGAACCTAACCCGGTTCAGTGTGGCTTAGTCTCATGAACGAGCATTTGTGGAGTGATCGTCTTTGACCTACTCTTGAAATACAGCAACTGCGACTGAAAACGTGAACGACAAAGAAGAGCATCTCACTGCCTAGCCTGACGGGTTTTCAGTTCCTGGTCCGTTTCCTTTCCTGAGGCCTTTTGCGTTCCTCACCTGGGGACCTATGAAACACTCCCGTCTGCTAACTCTTGTCACTTTCTGTCACTTTCAAATGAAGAGTCAGAACAAGTAACACTTTGGGGATTGTGATTGGACATCTGTTATTCCCATGATTAAAATGATGGAGGTGAATGATTGTCATTGTATGATGGAGAACAGGCTTTAGAAAGTGAACTTTTCCAATCTTCTCTCACACTCTCATGAACATAGGTTTCATGCTGATGGTATCTGGAATCTTAAAAAATCTAAAAGATATTGTTTGAGTAATGTGTTATTTTGGGCACTGGTGAAACAACCTCAAAGATTTTCCTGAATGGTTATGTATTAAAATAAATGGGGACTTATTTTAATCAGATGAATATAGCTTTTATTTAAAGAAAATATGAGAATGAAAAGCAAGAAATATGAATTTTAAGAGAATGTTTCATCTCCATGGGGAGTAAAACATTCCACTATTGCCATTTGCCTGCCATTATTGGGTTACTTCACAAGTTATTCCATGTAAATAAAAGGGCCTAGCCAGCTGAAGCATGTAACTAAATGGCAATTGAAAACAAAACATGTGCTTTGAAAAAATATTTCCTTAAATTTATTAGAACCACCTCTCCTTATTTTAAAGTATTCTTTATTTTTCATATTCTATAAGCAGTATCTCTTCACTGAAGAACAGCTATAAAATAAAGCATAAGGAAAAACTTAAAGTTGCCTATAATTTCAATTCCAAACCAAGCACCACTAATGATGTTTGGCTCATGGCTTTCGCGTGTAACATTGTGCGGTCTGTGCGGTGCGTGTGTGGGTGTGCATGCTTACACACTAGGTGCTGAATGGCACCACAGCCTCTGAGAAGGGGCCCTGCTGTTCTTGGATGAGATGAGGTACTCTGGATGCAGGGCCAGGACACCTCCTGCGAGTAGAAAGTTGTGCTCTAGACAGGTCTTAAATAGGACTTGAGATCAGAGATGCTTTGTAGGGGAAGGAAGCCATATTTATTGTTTTAAACTGGCATTACCTGATGTTCTCTCTCTCCACAACTCCAAGCGTTGTAGTCAACTCCACTCACAAATGTTTTGTGAGAGCAGTTTCACATCTGGCTCCCTGCCTCGTGGGAAGGGATGGCATGTTGAGCGCAGGGGTCAGGAAATTCTTAAGGTCCTGAGATTTGTTTGAAAATCATTGAGACTTTACAAACCAAGTAGCTTTTATCTAGTTCTGAGACACCAGGAAAAGTGTAATTGACACCTGAGATATATATGTGTTTTTTTTGTTTGTCTGTTTTACATTACTATGTGCCTGGCATTTTGCTAAGCAGTTTACACAAATTATCTCACTGAATTTCCATTACCCCTATGAGGTTACCGGTAGATCTAGAATGCAAATGTAGACTATCTGGTATGTAGATCAATTTCTCTCTTATTTATCTCATCCATCTATCTATCTATCTATCTATCTATCTATCTATGTATCTATCTATCTATCTCACAGAGAATATACTGGTTTTCCAACTAACTTTTCTTTTTGTTAATGTGGAGACAAGTTTCACATATTCCTAAAATATGATTGTTCATTTCTATACAGTATATGGATTCAACATGGCTTTTGAAATCCTGGTGATGTACATTTAAGGTGTGTTCTTCTTGCTGTTACAAGTAATGATGAATAACTTAATATTCTGATTAAGTGAGCAGATTTTATTGTAAGATTATTTAATTATTGGATTATTGATTCACTCATGTGATTTGGGGCAACTTTCTTGGTTTCTCTAAAATAAATAAATACGTTTCTTCACCTTTAAAATAATAATTTTATGATGGAACTATTAGATACTATTCACAAAATGCTAAATTGACATGTGCTGTAAGATTCAACAATATCTAATTTTCGTATTAAATAATAATAAACATTTATCTTATTTCTATTGCATTTTTAGCATTAGTCTTCATGCAAATTTCAGATTATTTCCTTAGGTAAATTCTTACAAATGGAATAAAGACTGAGTAAAGGCTTTGAACTCTCTTGCCAAATTTACTCAAGAAAATTGCAGGGAAAGTACTACCAGGGACAGTAGTTAAGACAGCTTATTTTTTGAGAGCTTATTTTCTAAACCCTTGTTAAAGGTAGATATCATTGTCAGCAAAAGATCTTTTATATTTGATGTGTGTGCTTTTTCAATTTAATTGATTAATGTGAAGTTGAGAATATTCCACATTATTTGTTGACTGGACATATAATATCCTCATTTATTGTTATGTGTATATATTTTGGCTCAGGGATGTGTGTATTTTTTTTTTTAATGTTTTATTTATTTTTAGGAGAGAGAAAGAGAGACAGCGTGAGCAGGGGAGGGTCAGAGAGAGAGGAGTCACAGACTGAAACAGGCTCCAGGCTCTGAACTGGCAGTCAGCACAGAGCCTGACGCGGGGCTCGAACCCACGATCCGTGAGATCATGACCCAAGCGAAAGTCGGACGCTTAACCGACTAAGCCACCCAGGCGCCCCTGGGGATGTGTGTATTTTGAATATTTTAGCCTTACAAGTTTTCACATCTGATACAGGGACATCTGCTCTCTACCAACCTTGCTCCTATCAGCCAATGCTAGATAAATTTTTTTCATTGGCCTTAAACATTAATACTATCTCCAGATCAGTATAATTGTCTTTTTTGAGAAAGTGGGTCTTGAAATTAATGGTTTTACTTTTTCCACTTCTTCAGTTACTGCTTTTATCTTTGGTATGCTATGTCTCCAGCTTTTTCTCAGTACTGTTTTTATTCTAGAGATAGTAGATTGTGTATGTGGTCTCATTATTTTAATCTTTTACTATTTACTAAAGTATTTAAAGCTATAATTTACACCTCAGTATAGCTCTGGTTCATCTTTGAGGTTTTATGGTTTCTGTTTTCTTTTCATTATTTTTAATTGCTTCACATTGAATTTTTTATTTCCTCTTTGGCACAAGTTCTTTTTCCATATTTTTATTTCATAAATTTACATAAACTTTGATTTATATTACGTTTTTGCTTCTCTTATGCTATATAATAGAAAATATGGCTTTCTTAATCTTAATATTTTGAATCTATTACTTTTCATTGCATATATGGACTTAATATATAGACTGTTTTCATAAATGTTCCATGAAAAATTTATAATAAAAGAATAGCTATTTTCTCTTGGAATTTTGTTTCTTAAAAAGACATTAAATATATTATTCAAATCCTCTATATTTTTTATTTACTGTCTTTATTAAAATCAAGAGTCATATTTCTTTATTCTGATAGCTTTCTGATTATACATTAATTTAATGTATCACTTTATGGTTTAAATATCATGGCTTCTGAATTTAATTATGATTTCAGTTATTATAAAACTGGTTTATAAAATTTTTAGTATAATTTCTTGCTTTATATGATATTAATATACACCTGCCAGCTCTGCACTGCTTTCCTAAATGGTTACACAGCTTACTTTTTTGGACTGTTGCTATTTTTCTTTCAGATTTGGCTGTTCTTTCTCCCTCTGCTCCACTTACTTTGGACTTAGTTTACTTTCTTGAAAATGTTCATTTTTCTTTTCCCTTGTTAATTCTTTACCCCTGCTTCTCTTTTACCTCTCCTGCACTTTTGCCTTGAGAATCTTACTTCTCTCTTAAATGAAGGCTCCCACATCACTGCTTTGGGAAAGACTTTCTTCAGTTTCCAAACTGGTTATGTCTCTCCACTGGGTATCTTTTAGTACTTTGCACTTTAAAGAAGGTGCAATTTTGGGGCACCTGGGTGGCGTAGTCGGCTAAGTGTCTGACTTCAGCTCAGGTCATGATCTCTAACGGTTCGTGGGTTTGAGCCCCGTGTCGGGCTCTGTGCTGACAGCTAGCTCTGAGCCTGGAGCCATTTTCAGATTCTGTATCTCCCTCTTTCTCTCATCCTCCCCTGCTCACACTGTCTCTATCTCTGTCTCAAAAGTAAATAAAACATTAAAATTTTTTTAAAAAATAAAGAAGGTGCAATTTCAGGGACAAATGTGGAGAAAAGCACATATAAAGGATAATGTTAATTATACAAGGGGGAGAAAGGCTGAGAAGAAGGAAGAGTGGGGGACGTGGAGAAGAAAATGGGGACCTATTTAGTAATGAATAGCTCAGTGGAAAGTCCCTTCTGGTTTCTTAGTCATATATATTCATTTTTCCCTTCTCTGCATTATTTAATTTTCTCCTGAATGTTTAATTTAGGCCTATGATGTCTCTTTTTTCTTTTTTAGCTTCTTAAGTAGAGAGCTTATTTGTATTTGCTTTTCTTTTTTTATGATAAATGTCTTCAAAGCTATGAAATTTCCTCTCAGTACAACTTTAGTTACATCCCACATATTTTTTACAATATATTTTTTTGGAAATAAGTTTAACTTATAAGAAAGTTTAAGCATAAAAATAGGGGTATCCGGGAGCCTCAGTCATTTAAACATCTGACTCTTGATTTCAGCTCAGGTCATGATCTCAGAGTTTGTGGGTCTGAGCCCCGCTTTGGGCTCTGTGCTGATAGTGTGGAGCCTGCTTGGGATTCTCTCTCTCCCCCCACCCCTTTTTCTGCCCCTCCCCCACTCATGTTCTCATTTTCTCACTCTTTTTCTTTCTTTCTTAAAATAAATAAACTTAAAAAAATACAACAAAGACCCATACACACTTTACACAAATTTGTGTGTGTGTGTATTCCATGTGCCTTACACACTTATTTTTCTGAAACAAATGCATTCATCATGCCCCTTTACTCAGTGCCTATTTCCTAAGGATTAGCTAACATATACAAGCTGTATAACTCAATATCTACTTTATTTAAAAATGTTAATTATGCCTTCTTAGAGGAACTTGTTTGACAATGGGGACTGCAGCTTTAGCACAAGTTCATACTGAGATACAGAGCTGGGAATCATTCAGATCAAAATTATTGTTAGAGCAACGGCAGAAACAGCACTGGCTCCAGAGACTACGTTGAAAGAGCAGAGCTGAGTAGTAAGGACCAAATATGGAGGTTACTTATGTTTAGGATCAGGAACATAAGGCAGACAGCACGTAGTACTGAAGATGACCACGGAAACAGTGTTTTCAGAACATAGTACAAAAGAGTGTCAGATACCAACGAGGGACTTGAGAGGACAAAGAACGGGAAGCCTGTAAGAGCAGGAGCTATCAGGAGTGTCTCTGGGCTTGGAGAGCTGAACGGTAGTTTCTGCAAGGACTCAGTTCTGTAGAGTAGGACAGGGGTAGGCAGAACTCACTGCAAAGGGCTGAGGAATGAAGATGTAGGGAGAATTTTGTGCACCATGTTCCAGTGATGTGAGGGAGAGACTTATTAGCACAGGGGTTCAGCAAAGCTGAGATTATAAAGGGTACCTACTGAATGTCTGTTTACAGCTTGGGGGTGGGGAGCTGGGGCCATGTGTGTAGATAACTGAAGAGAAATATCTTTAAGTGTGAAGAAAAACATGGGTGCATGTGGAGTGTTAGCCTTGAATGAAGGCAAGGATGAGTTCCTAAAGGTAGAAAGAACACAAAGGAAATGGACGAGTACCCAGATCATTTTAATATTGATAGAATATTGATAAATATATTGATAGAGAGTTCCTATTAATTGGCCTCAATTAAAGTACCTTCATCTCCAGAGAATTAAGGGAGGAGAAAAGTCCAGCTTGATATTTCTGAAAATTGGAAAAATATTTGGCATAAGAGCTTTGGAGAAAGTAACAGCATTTTTAAAAAATGTTTTATTTATTTCTGAGAGAGAGAGAGACAGCATGAACAGGGGAGGGTCAGAGAGAGAGAGAGATACAGAATCTGAAGCAGGCTCCAGGCTCTGAGCTAGCTGTCAGCACAGAGTCTGATGCAGGGCTCGAACCCATGAGCCATAAGATCATGACCTGAGCCGAAGTTGGACGCCTAACTGACGGAGCCACCCAGGCGCCCCAATAACAGAGTTTTAATAGGGATAAGGAGAAGCATTGCTCAGCAGAGGGAGGGCTTGGGTCAGTTTGTAATGGAATGAAGTAATTCCATATTATGTCTTTGTTTAGGACTAGTTGGCAAACTAGAAATAAGAAAAAGTTGGATAACTGGGATTCCTTAAAGACCAATTTTAAAATAGAAAATATTTTTAACCCATTTGTTAAAATACTTAAAATAAATTTGAGGTAGATAAGGAAGGGATTGAGACAATTTGACCAAGTATTCCAACTTGTTTAACTTATACAAATATATTTATCAAGACAAACTAAGATAATATATTAAATATAACAAAAATATATCATCAGTAAAGGGAAATGATACTGGTAAATACATTTCATACATTAAAGGTCTTGAGAAGGAATTAATTTTTTTCTTCATAAAATTACAAAATTTTATAGAGCTAAACAGCCGAACAGCTAAACAGAAGAGTCACCTACAGGGGCATCTGGGTGGCTCAGTTGGTTAAGCGTCTGACTTTGGCTCAGGTCATGATCTCATGGTTTGTGAGCCCTGCGTCGGGCTCTGTGCTGACTGCCAGCTCAGAGTCTGGAGCCTGCTTCAGATTCTGTATCTCTATCTCTCTCTGACCCTCCCCTGCTCACGCTGCCTCTCTCTCTCTCTCTCTCTCTCTCAGCAATAAATAAAACATAAAAAAAAAGAGTCACCTACAACTGATGTCTGCCTTTAAAGAGAGGACATTAGGACATAAGCAAGGTGTCATCAAAGATTAAACTCTCCTTGCATCGGGATGTCAGATGCATTAGATGACTATAGTGAACTGGAACACTTTATTATTCACATGATAATTATGAATCATAAAATATACCACACACCAATATAAATGATGTAGTATAAAGAAAATTTATATTGATATTATCATCAGCATCTTTTGTACATTCTCTACTACATAAAAGGAATTCATGAGTTAAAATAACTAGTAACCTGTATCTAGTTTTTGTTACTTTTAAGTTAAAACATGGGGAAAATCATTAGAATAAAATCTGGCTCCAAATCCCAAATAATAAACTCTGACTAAAGCCAGCCTACTCTGATGATTCATGTACTTGACATCTTTTTAGCATTTATGGATATAGGTTGTACTATCCACATTTTCACTTGTTTATGTGTCACACTGTAATTTTCCTGGTTGGTTTTTATTGCCTGCAGAATCCCTCTCACCGCCCCCATTTCATTCTCCATACTGCCTTGGTGTTACATTTCTGAAGCAGAAACTTTTATCAGGCCACTACTCTACTTTAAAATAACCATTGGCGGGGTGCCTGGGTGGCTTAGTCGGTTAAGTGTCTGACTTTCGCTTAGGTCATGATCTCGCGGTTCGTGGGTTCGAGCCCCGTGTCGGGCTCTGTGCTGACTGCCAGCCCAGAGCCTGGAGCCTGTTTCAGAGTCTGTGACTCCCTCTCTCTCTGACCCTCCCCTGCTCACGCTGTCTCTCTCTCTCTCTCTCCTAGAAATAAATAAAAATATTAAAAAAAAACCTTAAAAAAAAAATAACCATTGGCTTCCCTTTACCAGGGCACAGGACCCACAATCCCCAGGAGGGCACATACAAGCTGGCATTATCTGTTCTCATTCATCCCAAGCAGCCTCATCAGCCCTATTCACTCTGTCAGCCATCTCCCCTCGACCCTCTTAGTCAGTCTTCAGGATGTACTCCACTCATGTGTCATCTTTTCTAAAGCCTCCCTGCCTCTCTACATAAAATGACTGGCCTTCATGTGTAGCAACATGGATGGACCTTGAGGGTGTTATGCTGAGCGAAATAAGTCAGGCAGAGAAGGACAGATACCATATGTTTGCACGTATAGGAGGATTAGGAGGAACTTGACGGAGGAACAAGGGGGAGAAGAAGGGCGGAAATGGTGGGGGAAAGGGAGAGAGGCAAACCATGAGAGACTCCTGAATGTTGTCAAAAACTGAGGACTGATGGATGTGGGGGGGAGGGGGAATGGGCATGGAGGAGGGCACTTGTGGGGATGAGCACTGAGTGTTATGTGGAAACTAATTTGACAATAAACTATTTGTAAAAAAAAAAAAAAAAATGACTGGCCTTCTCTGTACCTCTGCACAGTCGGATGTGTTCCATTAGAGCACAGTTTACATTGTATAATGGTTGTCTGCAGATACCATGATACATTTTGTGTCACCTGACAACTCGCCTACATGTCATTTCGCTTCACCTAACATTAACCAGACACCTGCTACATGAGTCAGAACAAGAGCTGGTGGCTCTTGTCCAGGGCTCCCAGTTCCCTTACTAGACTCTAAGCTTCTCAGGGTACTGAGCTTGTGCTCCAGAAAACTGGGCAGCTCCCAGTCACAGTGAAACTTACCTTCCCATATCTTCCCCTTTCCTCACGCAGCTTCCTCTCCCTGGAATACCTCTCCTCTAGTTGAATGCCTCTATTAACTTCTTAGGCACCAATTTAAATACTACCTTCTACGTGGGGCCCATCTTAATCCCAACAGGGTCTTCTTCCCTTGAATGCCAACGCTACCATTGTGCTTCTCTTCTGTTACTTACTGGGTGCACTTTCCATTACAGTGATCTGTGTTCTGTTTTCTCTTTGCTATCAAAATCTACAGTTCATGCACATGTTCATCTAGCATAGTGCACACAGCTGACCATCCACAAGCATTTGTTTAATTCAGGCAAATGACTCAAATCGTAGAAGGAATGCTTTAATGCCCTTTCCCCAAAGCATCACTTATTATGGTCACTGAAGCATCTATTCATAGAAAGTGCCAGGTGTATTCTTTTTGGGGGATGGGGTGTGTGTGGGTGTAGTTTATTTCTTTGCTTTTCTTTTGAAAGAATTTTTACAAGAAAACCTAAGCACTCTGACTGCCTGAAACTGTACTATGTGGATTCTGATGGCTGTTTACTTGGTATTCAAGCGGCTGTTCCTTGACATAATGGTCTCATATCATCACTCTCTCAACTCCAGTTTGTAAATCAGATTTTAATTTTTCAAGCCTGTTAATGCTACTATTTGTTATGCCAATATATCCTTTATTTATCCACAGGTTATATTTTTTAGGATACAACTTTGTTTTTCTTCAAAGAAAATGCATTCAGAAGAAAACTGGCACATGCATGTCTGACTTTCAGTATTAAACCTGGCATTCCCTCCTGGGCTGGCAGCACACACTGTGCCGCCTCGACTCCTCTAACATGTGCTCTAGCAGCACAGCCAACGCCTGTGGCCACACAAAAGCCCAACGCAGCCGCTGCAGGACTCAGATGTTCACGCAGAATAAACGTCTAAGCTGAAACAGTTGGATCTCGGACAGGTTCATTTTTTTGAGCCTTTCAGGAACGTTGGGATTGCCCAGTGCTACACAGTGACATATATCAAGTGTCCAGCACTTGCATATTCTATTCTCGTTGGCTATCTCTGACTCAAAAAAAGGCGGAGGTCCTCATTGGTAGCATTATACTGAAGTTAACAGCACAGATTCTGAGATCAAACAGCCTGGATTAAACGCCTAGATCTACCACTTACTTGTGGTATAATTCTGGATGAGTTATTAAACCTCTATAAGACCTCAGTTTTCTCATCTGTAAAATAGAAATAATATCATGTACCTCAGAATGTTGTGAAGATGGAGTTTATTCATATATAAAGCTTTTAGAACCAAGCTTGTCCTTGGTAAGCACTATATAAATGCTTGCTGTTATTATTAGCTTATAAATTCTTGAAGACCCTTAGGCACAACTTGAAAGCAACTTTTTCACAATATCTATGATCTATGAGCTTTTCTCCGTGTTCACAGTTTTCTTTTTGCATTTTCGTTTTTTGTGACAAATGCTTGCTTATCCAAAAATGCACAAGGATCATTAGAAACATGTTGGACTTAAGCCTGACCCTGGTGAATTTAGAACTAAATATGTTAAGAGTTTTTTCCCCCTTTCTTTTAGAATTTTAAGAGCATACCACCACACTACTTATTTATACAGTTAACACTTGTTAAGTGGTAAAATTATTTTTAAAAAGCCCTTGTTCAAGTACAAACTAAACAACAGGTGACAGCAATGTCAGACACTCCATGAATCCCATATATATATAACAGACGCCAAGCACCCCAGGCCATCCATTCCGGAGCCTATGGAATTCTTGACTGCCCTCTCCTGTGCTAACTATCAGGTTATTATGCAAATTCCAGGGCATTACTGTTTCCATTATTACTGTCTCCAATTTTCAAATTCATTTATCAAATTTCATTTGACAGATATGTACGGCGTATCTTCTAGGTGAAGGCCCTGGGAGTACAGCATGAATAAATAAACAAAATGCCCTACTGTAATAAAGCTTACCTTAAGTAAAATGTCTGGAACGCAGGGTGGTGACACGTGCTATAGAGAAAACTAAAGTAGAAAAGAAGAATGAGGATATCAGGATGAAGGACAGAAGTGGCCAGAGAGGATCTCACTGTGAAGATGACATTAAGCAAAGATTTAGAAGAGAAGAGGGGTGAAGTCTTCTTAAATCCATATAAAGAGCATTCCAAATAGAAGAAAAGGCATGTTCAAAGGCTCTGAGGGGTAGAATGTACCTAGCATGCTATCATGAGAACTTTGATTTGATACTGAGTAATGTGGCAGCCATTGGATAGCTTTGGGTGGAGGAATGTGATCTGCCTGTTTGGGAAGGTTCAATCTGGTTATTGTGTCTGAAAGGCACAGAATGGACAAAGGATTGGAGCAGAGAAATCAGTTAAGCTATGGCAGACAATATAACAAGATGGCAGCAAAGGAAGAGAACCCTAGGCTCCTCTCGTCCATCAAACACAACTAGATAATTACCAAATAATCCTACATACCCCAGAAATCAACCTGAAGATTGATAGAACAAACTCCACAACTCGAGGGAGAGCAGATTCCGCAGAGAGGAAAGTAGGAAACACAGAGATGTGGCCTAGGGCAGAAACAGACCAGGGGTGCCATGAAGGGGGAGGCCATGGCCGTGGAGGAAGGTGACAGGGGAGCACACAGGGGAACAAATAATGAGGATGTTTTCCCAAAGCCATCAGCTTGGAAAATGAAAAGGACTGAATTTTAGGAGTTCTTGCAACCAGTGGGTTTAAAGCCTGGAGTTTTGGGGCATCTGAGTGGTTCAGTCCATTAATTGCACAACTTCAGCTCGGGTCATGATTTTACGGTTGGGGGGTTTGAGCCCCACATCAGGCTCTGTGCTGACAGCTAGGAACCTGGAGCTTGCTTTGGATTCTGTGTCTTCCTCTCTCTCTGCCCCTCATTGTACTCTCTCTCAAAAATAAATAAACCTAAGTAAGTAAGTAAGTAAATAAATAAAGCCTGGAGTTTTAATGTTCATCAGGATTGGCAGGGAGAGCCTGAAGGGTACTTCACTGCTCCTGAAGAGAAGGCAGGCAAACAATCCAGGGGCAGAAAGCATGGAAACAGGGATCTGAAAAGCACCTGGGGCACACAGTGGGGAGATTATTCATTCTTCCTGGAGGATGTTCCTGAGAAGCAGCATTCAGAGAGATGCTTCTCTGGGAACAAATGAGCTGGCTGGTGCCATTTCTCTCCACCGCCCCTCAGCATAAACACAGAGCTACCTGTGGGAAGCAGTGCAGTGCCCACACTGGCTGCCTAACCTGCTTATACAAGCCCCACTCCCTGTGCTCTGGTGGAACTGCACTTCACTCCTGCCCTAGTCCCAGCACGGTGAGCCCCTCCCCCAGAAGACCAGCACACACACACATACATGTCCAGACCAGAAAGTTCTATAGGGCCTCAAATCAGGTGGAGGTGGGGACAGGTCTCATTTCACAAGCAGACCAGAGAAAACACAGTTAAAACTCTCCACATTCAGGCCAGGGACCAAACACTGCCCACAGCAGGCCAGGAGCACCTCTCCATATGACTGGCCTGAAAGAGCAGCACAACACAATAGCAGAGCACACGTAGCACATACTAGAGACAGTCCCTGAAGGGCCAAGCCCTGGGCACTACATGGGACTTCTTCTTCATAAGGCCATTACTTCCAGGAGCAGGAGACATAAGTGACATTTCAATAACACAGAAGAAGGCAGAGACATAGACAAAATGAGAAAACAGAGGAATTCATCCCAAATGAAAAAACAAGATAAGGCCACAGACAGAGATCTAAGCAAAACAGATATTAGTAACATGCCTGATGGAGAATTTAAAACAAAGGTCATAAAGATAGTAATAGATGACATCAGGGAGATCCTGACCACAGAGATAAAAGACTTAAAACTCAATCAGAGACGAAGAATGCAATAAATAAGATTGGAAATGGGCTTCATGCAATGAAGAGCAGGTTGGAAAAATCAGAGCAATGAATTAATGACCTAGAAGAAAAAGTAATGGAAAGCAGTGACGCTGAACCAAAGAAAGAAGAATTACAGAACAAGAGAATAGACTTAAGGAACTCAGTAACTTCATCAAATGCAGTAACATTTGTATTATGAGTACAGAAGAAGAGAGAAAAAGGATCATAAAATTTATTTCTAGAAATAAATGCTGAAACCTTCCCTCACCTGGGGAAAAAAACAGACATCCAGATCCAGGAGGCACAGAGAATTCCATAAACATCAACAAAAGCAGGCCAACACCAAGACATACTGCAAATAGATTTGCAAACCACAATGATAAAGGACATAATCTTAAAACAACAAGATGAAAGAAGTTCCTAACCTAGGGAAAACTCATAAGGCTCGCTGGAGGTTTCTCAACAAAAACTGGGCAAGCCAGAAGGGAGTAGCATAATTATTCAAAGGGCTGAATGGGAAAAATCCACAGCCAAGAATACTCTATCCAGAAAGGCTATCATGCAGATTACAAGAAGGAATAAAGAGTTTCCCAGACAAACAAAAACTGAAGAAGTTCATAATCACTAAACCAGCCCTGCAAGAAATATTAAAGGGGACTCTAAGTGTAAAGGAGAGACCAAAAGTGACAAAGACAAGAAGGATCATAGAAATTCTTCAGAAACAATGAAAAAACAAGTAATAAAATCGCAATAAATACACATCAATCAATAATTACTTTGAATGTAAATGGACTAAACACTCTAATAAAGAAACAGAGGGTATTAGAATAGATTTAAAAAAAAAAACAAAAACAAACACAAGACCCATCTATAGGATGCAAACAAGCAACTCATTTTAGACATAAAGACACCTGCAGATTCAAAGTGAGGAGATGGAAAAATATTTAACAAGCAAATGGATGTCAAAAGAAAGGAAGACTGGCCATATTCCCTCAGACAAACTAGACTTTTTTGTCCTTGTAATGTTTTTATCCTGCTTTGGTATTAAGGTAGTACTAGCCTCATGGAATGACTCTGAATATGTTCCCTCCATTCTTTGTAAGATCTTGGTAAAGATTGTTGGTATATCTTTTTTAATGTTTATTTATTTTTGAGAGGAGGGGAGGGAGGGGCAGGTAGAGGGGGACAGAGGATCTGAAGTGGGCTCTGCGCTGACAGCAGCGAGCCTGATGTGGGCCGAACTCACAAACTCACAAACATCATGACCTGAGCCAAAGTCAGACGCCCAACTGACTGAACTCCCCCAGGCACCCCTGAGCATCGTGTTTAAATGTTTAGTAGAATCACTAGTGAAACCATATGGTCTTGGGCTTTTCTGTGCTGGGAGATTTTTGATTCCTAATTCAACTTTCATTCTTGTTATTGGTCTAAGATTTCCTATTTCTTGGATTCAAGATTCAAAATTCAGTTGTAGTAATCTGTGTATTTTAGAAATTATCTGGTTCTTCTCTAGGTTATCTGATTTGTTAGAATATAACTATTTTCAATAATCTGTTATCACACTATATATTTCTACGTTTATCTGTTGTATTGTTTTCATTTCCATTTGTCATTTTGGTTTTTAGTCTTCTCTCTTTTTTCTTAGTTAATGTAGTTAAAATAATGCCAATGATTTTTTTTAAAAGTAGTCCTTAATTTCAATATTATGTTATTGTTTATTAGGTTCTATATTTTATTTATTTCTGATTTTCTTTGTTATCTCCCCCTCTACTAAATTTCAGCTAACTTTCTTCTTTTTCTAGTTCCTTCTGGTATAATGTTAAGTTGTTTATTCAAATACTTTTTCCTAATACAAGCATTTATGGTGCAAATTTCACTCTAATATCTGCTTTTGCTGAATCTCCTAGGTTTTGGAATACTGTTTTCTTTTGCTTTGGCTTTGAGACATATTTTGATTTGCTGTTTCATTTCTTATTTGGCCCATTGCTTGTATGTTAATGTATTGTTTAATTCACATATTAAATATTTAACACTAGAAGAAAAGAGACACTATGGTAATAATCCAGCTTAGAGATGATGGTGCTTCTGCCTTTGATCTACTTTTCATTTGAGTTAGTCAGTATGCAAGTAATCTAACAAAATTAAGCCATATACACAGACCTAATTAAGATTTTGGAAATAAGCCTAAATTCATTCTAAAATTAAAATATCTGTTACTACACTGCAATGGTTCCAAGACTAATTTCCAAAGTCCATATCTATTATTTAGTTAACACAAAATATATGGCAGCATGAAAACAAACAAAAATACTAAATATGATTTGAGAGGGGTGAAAACTCATTTTATGCAGTTTTACTTTATTTACTATATATATATATACACAGTGAAATCTTCTAAATGCTTGGGAAGTAGGTTTGCTTTTCCATAGACACAGCTCATGCATAACAGCAAATGAACACTGGTATTTAGCATAATCCCTAGTTCAACAATCGAATTGCGTTCATGGCTGTGATCAGGACTATGATTCTAGGGTATCCTCCAGAATGGGAAATTCCATTTTTTAAAAAACAAAGGTTTTGTTCTATTTATCCAGTAACTGAAAGGAATATTTCTTCATTATTGTGAAAAATATGGAAGCTAAGACTTTGTGGGGCACCTGGGTGGCTCAGCTGGTTAAGCATCTGACTTCAGCTCAGGTCATCTCATGGTTCGTGGGTCTGAGCCCCGCGCTGGGCTCTGTGCTGACAGCTCAGAGCCTGGAGCCTGCTTCAGATTCTGTGTCTCCCTCTCTCTCTGCCCCTTCCCCACTTGTGCTCTGTCTCTGTCTCTCACTCAAAAATAAATAAACATTAAAAAATTAAAAAAGAAACTAATTAAGACTTTGTTAGTTCAGGAATACAATATATTATGTGAAAGCATCTATGTTCAAAATATTATGAATTTATAATACTATTTCCGGGGTACCTGGGCAGCTCAGTCAGTTACGCGTCCAACTCTTGATTTCAGCTCAGGTCATGATCTAGCAGTTTGTGAGATGAAGGCCCCCATCGGGCTCTGCACTGACCACACAGAACTGGCTTGGGATTCTCTCTGTGTCCCTACCCCGTTTGCCCATGCTCCGCCCTCAAAATAAACAAACATTAAAAAATATATACATATACAATACTATTTCTATGGTACTCATATTCACATTCTTGCACAGATCCTGAAATCAACTTGACAAATATTTATTGAGTTACTATTATGAATAATTTTAAAAAGATATTTTTGTATAATGCAAATTTGGTTTACTTAGCAATGAAACAATACACAGAACACACACAAACTTTAGTATCTCTTTTATGTCAGAAAATTCTATTGAAGTCATCAATTTTCAATGACGGCTCTAAGTCAGGTGTTGGCAAGCTTCTATAAAGGGTCAGTCCGATAGTAAATATTTTAGGTTTGAGGGCCACAGAGTCTCTGTGGCAACTATTCAACTGTACCACTGCAGTGTCAAAGCAGCCCCAGATGACACCTGGGTGAAGCGCCAGCCAGATCTGGTCCGCCAGCTATAGTTTGCTGACTCTTCTTTTACGGGTTAGAATGAAAAACTTCAGACCTATGAAGATCTGTGGCTAGTGGAAAGTTCTAGTTATTATGGGTGCCCAAGGGCAGTGTTTTCAGATCTGGTCCTGACTATGCTCTTCAGCACTGTCCGTTCCACATTTATTTCCATTAAGCAGCTCACACTCTCATCAGTAATATCTTGGGGAATATCCCTGACCTAGTGCTTCTTTAAACTCATTCTGGGGGCGCCTGGGGGGCTCAGTCGGTTAGGCATCCAACTTCGGCTCAGGTCATGATCTCACGGCTCATGGGTTTGAGCCCCGCGTCGGGCTCTGTGCTGACAGCTCAGAGCCTGGAGCTGCTTCAGATTCTGTGTCTCCCTCTCTCTCTGACCCTCCCCTGCTCGCGCTGTCTCTCTCTGTCTCTCAAAAATAAATAAAAACATTAAAAAAAATTTTTAAAAGCCTCATTCTGACTTGTCTCATGCACATTAATTTTTAGTACCTGAACTTTTGCTATTGTTGTTACTATTGCTATTTTTTTAAACATTATTTTCTCTTTAATTTAATCATTTGTATACAGAATTACAGTGCTGGACAGGAGTAGTGCTGTTCTATGCTGGATCAGAGAAGTTCTGACTATTCTGTGATCTGTTCCACTGTGCCCCCTGTGTTCACCTGTACCAAGTTCAGCGGCACCATGGCCTTTTATAGCCACTTTCCAAGGCTGCACTGCTTTATTGGTCCTCTCCCTAGATCTAAGGGCAGACCTTAGACTCTGGAGTCGCCTGGCTGAAGGCACCACGGCTCACACGCTTCTTGGGGCCCAGCTCCTTGGCTAAGTAACATTTGGCCCAATGGGCTGTACTTGCTTGGTTCTGACAACTGCATGTCTCTAATAGTCTCTTGGATCTAGGTTCTAAGAATGAACCTACCTTTTCTCGTGTTTTTAGACAAGAAACAGTAATTTGCAGTTCTGGTACTACTAAGACTACTTCTTAAGAAAATAAAAACTCCCTTTAAGTATCTTTCCCCTTGTTCATCTTTTAAAAACAACCTGCCTTTCCCTGACTACAGTAATATGAAGGCAACACATGCTTAATATGAAAGACCAGATCTCACTCTCAAAGTTATCATTCCAGCTAAACAGTCATTTTGACCATTTAAAATATGCTCATTCCTTAATAGACTATCTACAGTTCCTATACAAACCGTTTTATTAGACCCAAAAGGCATGTGGACTCTGATTCTATATACCATTTAATTCCTAAATAACCAAGTGAAAACAAATTACACAATATAGATAATATAAAATTTATAAAATGAAGTGTCTGAAATGTTTCAATTAACATATGTTTCAGGTAAAGAATGTACATTGGAATTAATATCAAGTTTAATACAAAAATACAGAAAAATAATCTCTTTAGGATATATCAGTGACAAAATGTTACTTTTAATTTCATATTCTAATCATCTATTTTTGAATTGGCCTTGTAAAGTTGTGTTTAGGGGCATGTTAGGATACTTTACATGCACAAGAATTTTTTAAATGAGCCATAGTCCAAATCTTCTCTAAGTAGAACTGATAGAAATATACCTCTTAAATCTTTTTCTAAAAATCACAAAAACGAGATAATTTCCAAAGAAGTGAGAAAGGTAGAGTAACATGCACTCACATGAAATACCCATGGCATGGATTCCTTTTTGGCACAGTATATGTAGGCAAAAATGTAAAGGGTCCACAGAGTAATACTCTTCACAAAATTATTTTCTCTACTTTCCAAATTAAAGCTGTAGGCTCCACGTGCCTGGCTGGCTCAGTCAGTTAAGCGTCCAACTTCGGCTTAGGTCATGATCTCAGAATTCGTGGGTTCGATCCCCACGCCGGGCTCTGTGCTGATAGCTAGCACAGAGCCTGGAGCCTGTTTCAGATTCTGTATCTCTCTCTCTCTCTGACCCTCCCCTGCTCATGCTGTCTCTTTCTCTCTCTCTCTGAAATAAATAAAACATTAGAAAAAAAAAAGCTGCAGGCTCTTATAAAGATGGGTGTTTATGCTGTTTTCCTCTAGTACTTGAAGAATACTTGTTTTTATGATCTTTGTTGGGCATCCATCAAAACAGAATAAAACTGAGGGAGGCAAGATGGCAGAGAAGTAGGGAGCTCCATACATTTCACTCGCCCCTTACCTCACCTGGAGAAGGCCTGAAGCCATAAGAACTCTTACAGAATCCAGGAGACTGGGAGGAAAAGGAGACAGAGTCCATTGAGAAAACCTATAGCGTGAGTGCGAACTGGGGAAGATAAAATCAGGCGGGGACTAGAGACACAGAGGCGGGGGGGAATCTCCCTCTGCGGGGAGCTGCAGTTAGTCTAGTGGAAAAAAGAGTGACCGTAACTGTTCAAGACACTGTCCCTGTCACTGGAGAAGAGAAAAACCTCCACTTGGGACACAGAAGGACCCAGTTTTCTGCTTTCCAGCTGACCCTAGGCGACACACGCATCCCAGGTGACCCCCGGGTGAAACTGCTCTTTGCTCGCCAGCCCAACCTAGAGGGGATGGCAGCAGCGGCTTCTGGCTCGATCTACAGGGGGAAGGCGAGTGGCTTGAAACTGCTCTGAGGGGCTCGCCTGCGAGTTTATATTTTGGGCAATTTCAGTGGGGCATGCAGAATGAGATCTGGAAACGAGGCCTGGCCTGGGATATGGAACACAGCCCACCTTGGCTATGCCCCCGGCACAGGGAGATCGGACCCAAAAGAGTGTATTGCAACGCTTGGTCCAAGAAGGGACTGGGGTGCCACCACTTTTCTCCCCACAACCGACAAGGCAGGACCCCACTGCAGGACGCACTGGACCAAACTGACCGGTCTTGCTAGAGAGCTTCTTTTTTTCTTTCTTCTTCTTCTTCTTCTTTTTTTTTTTTTTTTAACCGGAGCCGGGGCAAGACCAACATGGATGCACTGCCCTGATTAATTCTGGTCACTGGCTTGCTTAAACAGTCACATTTAATCCATTCTCTAGATGAAATTCTACACCTCCACCGCTACCTTTTCATCTCTTTCTCTCTGGAGTAATCAGACTATATAATTTACTCTGAGTAGCATCATCATCATTTCTTTCGCCTCCACTCCAACCACATTCCACTCTTTCTCTCTTTGAAATAAGCCTCTTACCCCTTCTGCCTGCTCATTTCACTGCCAATTTTGCTTCCTTCCTGCCCTGTCATCTCTCTCTTTCTCTAAGCTCTTCCACCAGCACTGCATACACCCAGTTCTTCATTTGTAGCTGGGAAATCTGGTTCCATGCTTTAGACTGTCCTTTGTCTATTGGGCTTTTTCTTTTTCCTTTTCTTTTTTATGTATTTTTATTTTTATTATTCACCTTCCCTCCTTCCTCTTTGCTTTTTTTCTGAATGTGTCCCTTTTTTCTTTTTTTGTTTTCCCTTTCGGTTTGCATGTTTTTTTTGGATTTGTCTGTGCATTTGTGTGCCTTTGTTCCCTGCGTGTGTGTCTGCCTGTTTTCTTTTCCAGGGCTACCTCAAGAAATAAGCCAAAGTACACATGGTGCAGAGTCCCAAATACCACTATGAGTAGGAAAATAAAATAACCAAGGTCTCGACAAGAGAGATGAAGAGCGCCATTCAAAGAATATTTTCTGAATGGACAGGCCCTGGACAGTCAAAGAGCTTTCTTTGGTACAGCAGAGCTCACAGGTGCAGAGTGCATAACAAGCTTTTAAAACTAACAAGAGATAGAAAGCTAACCAAAATGATGAAACGAAACAAATCTCCTCCAAAAAAATTCTAGGAAGAACTGACAGCTAAATAACTTCTCAAACAGATATAAGCAAAATAAGTGAACAAGAATTTAGAACAATAGTCATAAAATTAATCGCTGGGCTTGAAAAAGGCATGGAAGACATCAGAGAAAATATTGCTACAAAGACTATGGAGCTTAAAAATACTTGTGATGAATTAAAAAATGCTATAAATGAGATGCAAAATAAAATGGAGGTGTCCAATGCATGGACTGAAAAGACAGAAAGGAGAATAAATTATTTAGAAGACACAATTATAGAGAAAGAGAAGGCTGAGAGAAAGAGAGATAAACCGATCCAGGAACACGAAAAGAGAGTTCGAGAGCTCAGCGATACAATGAAATGGAATAATATCCGTATCATAGGAATTCCAGAAGAGGAAGAGAGAGGGAAAGGCTCTGAAGGAGTCCTTGAACAATTAATAACAGAGAACTTCCCTAATCTGGGGAAGGAAACAGATGTTGAAATCCAAGAGGCACAGAGAACTCACCTCAGACGTAACTTGAATCGATCTTCTGCACGACATATCATAGTGAACCTGGCAAAATATGAGGACAAAGGGAGAATTCTGAAAGCAGCTAGGGAGAAAAGGGCCCTAACATACAAAAGGAAACCTATCAGAGTGGTGACAGACCTATCTACTGAAACTNTTCCCATGGGAAGAGATAGAAAACCTAAACAGACCCAGAACTAGTGAGGAAATAGAGTCAGTTATCAAAACTCTCCCAACAAATAAGAGCCCTGGGCCAGATGGCTTCTCTGGGGAATTCTACCAGACATTTAGTACAGAATTAATACCCATTCTTCTCAAACTATTCCAAAAAATAGAAATCGAAGGAAAACTCCCGGACTTGTTTTATGAAGCCAGTATCACTTTGATTTCCAAGCCAGACACAGAACCAGCAAAAAAAGAGAACTACAGGCCAATATCCTTAATGAATACAGATGAAGAATCCTCAAAAAGATACTTGCAAATCTTATTCAACAGCACATAAAAAGAATTATCCACCAAGACAAATGGGATTCATTCCTGGGTTACAGGGCTGGTTCAATATTCGCAAATCAATCCATGTGATACATCACATCAACAAAAGAAAAGATAAAAACCATATGATCCTGTCGATAGATGCAGAAAAAAACATTTGACAAAATACAGCATCCTTTCTTAATAAAGACCCTCGAGAAAGTCAGGGTAGAAGGAACCTACTTAAACATCATAAATGCCATTTTGAGAAGCCCTCAGCTAACATCATCCTCAACGGGGAAAAACTGAGAGCCTTCCCCCTGAGATCAGGAACACGACAGGGATGTCCACTCTCACCACTGTTGTTTAACATAGTGCTGGAAGTCGTAACATCAGCAACCAGATAACAAAAGGAAATAAAAGACATCAGAAACGGCAAAGAAGAAGTCAAACTTTCACTTTTCGCAGATGACATGATACTCTACATCGAAAACCCGACAGACTCCACCAGAAGCCTACTAGAACTGATTCAAGAATTCAGCCAAGTTGCAGGGTACAAAATCAACGTACAGAAATCAGTTGCATTTTTATACACCAACAATGAAGCAACAGAAAGAGAAATCAAGAAACTGATCCCATTCACAATTGCACAAAAAACCATAAAATACCTCGGAATAAACCTAACCAAGGATACAAGAGATCTGTATGATGAAAACTATAGAAAACTTATGAAGGAAATTGAAGAAGACACAAAGAAATGGAAAAACATTCCATGCTCATGGATAGGAAGAATAAATATAGTTAAGATGTCATTACTACCTAAAGCACTCTACACATTCAATGCAATTCCAATCAAAATTGCACCAGCATACTTCTCAAAACTAGAACAAACTATCCAAAAATTTGTATGGAACCACAAAAGACCCCGAATAGCCAAAGTAATACTGAAAAATAAAACCAAAACGGGAGGTATCACCATCCCAGACTTTAGTCTCTACTACAAAGCTGTCATCATCAAGACAGTATGGTATTGGCACAAAAACAGACACATAGACCAATGGAATAGAATTGAGAACTCAGATTTAGACTCAGAAGTATACAACCAACTAATCTTTGACAAAGCAGGAAAGAGTATACAATGGAAAAAAGACAGCCTCTTTTAACAGATGGTGCTGGGAGAACTGGACAGCAACATGCAGAAGAATGAAACTAGATCATTTTCTCACACCATGCACAAAAATAAACTCAAAATGGATAAAGGACCTGAACGTGAGACAGGAAACTATCAACACCCTAGAGGAGAAAGCAGGAAACAGCCTCCTTGACCTCCACCGCAGCAACTTCTTACTTGACACATCCCCAAAAGCAAGGGAATCAAGAGCAAAAATAAATGATTGGGACCTCATCAAGATTAAAAGCTTCTGCACAGCCAAGGAAACAACCCAGAAAATTAATAGGCAACCAACGGAATGGGAAAAGATAGTTGCAAATGACATATCAGATAAAGGGTTAATATCCAGAATCTATAAGGAACTCACCAAACTACACGCCCGAAAAACAAACAACCCAGTGAAGAAATGGGCAGAAGATATGAACAGACACTTCTCCAAAGAGGACATCCAGATGGCCAACAGACACATGAAACGATGCTCAGCATCCCTCCTCATCAGGGAAATACAAATCAAAACCACACTGAGATACCACCTCACGCCAGTCAGAGTGGCTAAAATGAGCAAATCAGAGAACTCTAGATGCTGGCGAGGATGTGGAGAAACGGGCACCCTCCTACACTGTTGGTGGGAATGTAAACTGGTACAGCCCCTCTGGAAAACAGTGTGGAGGTTCCTCAGGAAATTAACAATAGAACTCCCCTATGACCCAGCAATAGCACTGCTAGGAATTTACCCAAGGGATACAGAAATGCTGATGCATAGGAGCACATGTACCCCAATGTTCATAGCAGCACTCTCCACAATAGCTAAAACATGGAAAGAGCCTAAGTGTCCATCAACAGATGAATGGATCAAGAAGATGTGGTTTATCTATACAATGGAATACTACATGGCAATGAGAAAGAATGAAATCTGGCCATGTGTAGCAACATGGATGGAACCTGAGGGTGTTATGCTGAGCGAAATAAGTCAGGCAGAGAAGGAAAGATACCATATGTTTGCACGTATAGAAGGATTAGGAGCCACTTAGCGGAGGACCGTGGGGGAGAAGGGGGGAAATAGTAGGGGAGAGGGAGGGAGGCAAACCTTGAGTGTCTCTTGAATGCTGAGAACACCTGAGGACTGATGGGGTGGGAGGGAGGGGAAGGAGTTTATGGTATGGAAGAGGGCACTTGTGGGATGAGCACTGGGTATTATACGGAAATCAACTTGACAATAAACTATGTAAAAAAACAGAATAAAACTCCTAAAATAAACTTGAGAAAACAGTGAGCGTGTAATGTCTTCTAGTAGAATGACTCCTGTGTTTAGATAAAAACATCTTCTGGTGTATACCATGCACACAGTAGACCTTATCCTTTGTGCCATGAATTAAGAATTAATAATTCTAGTTAAGTTCCATAGTCTTAGAGGAGTTTTGGAAGGTAGCTTAGGTAATACACCACGGCACAGGGCCAATGATTAACCCGAGTGAAATGAGTGAACCTGGATCATCACAAGCACATTGCTGGCCTCGACTTCCTCCTCCCATAAAGCCCTCAGGCCAAAGGTTTTAATCAAATCAGACTTTGTGCCATCTGCACAGATTCAGACTTCACTTCCATGCTGGGTTTGGGCTACCTGCTGTACCTGGAGTGCTCTCTTCTCTTATTCTCATTTCTTCTAAAAAGTCCTGTTTCTTCACACTTTTTGTTCTTTCCAGTGAGTATTAGAATCTCTTATTTTGAACTTGGTATTTACCCAGGTCCTCCTTTTATTTTGTGTTTCTACCCATGCAACGCAGCACAGCACCATGCATGTGCCACAGGAGGGGTCATGGTCCTTAAATTCGTTTCCACAAGTGCTCCTGTGACCGTGATCTCAAATCCCTCTTTATGCCATTTATGGTATCCTACAATCCGCTTGCATGTGGCATACAGGTAGAGCTATGATATAAAAAGTAGTCAAAGGAAACAAAAATATCTGTGGCACACACGTATTTCCAAAACAAACTCGTACAATACAGAATGGAGAGTCGGCCAATGTTGTGATAAATCAGAAGGCTGTTCTAAGTCATTAACCAATTAGTGGCAAAATCACCTACAAAATAATGGTCAAAGAATTATTACTTTGGCTTTAAACAAAAATTTATCAAAGCAAATCTGGTTCATGTCCTAGAGTTTAAATTACAAGACTTCCCACAGGAATACGAGGAGGGCTACCTGGGAAAGGGGTGCACACCCCATACACCTGTATGATGGCAGAGCTGCTTCTAACACAGTAATTAACTTTTAACTTGACCCAGGTTAACCCTATTAAACAATAATACAATATCTAAACATCTTAAGTTTTTCTTTCTTTCTTTCTTTTTTTTTTTTAATAGAAATCTCTATACATATTGCAAACTACAGCCCACAGGCCAGATCTGGCCTACCATCTGCCTATGTATGGCATGTAAGGTATGAATGGTTTTTACACTTTTAAATGTTTGGAAGGAGAGAAGGAAATAAAAATAGGATTTTGTGACACATGAAAATGATGTGAAATTCAAACTACATTGTCCATAAATACAGGGTTATCAGAACACAGGCATGCCCATTCACTTACGTATTGTCAGTGGCTGTCTTCCACTACAACATCAGAATTGAACAATTGGGGTAGAAACCAAATGGTCTGCGAAACTTAAGTATATACTCTGTAGTTCCCTACAAAAAGACTTTGCTGACCCTCAGTATAGATCATCCTCCCTCATAATGAACATAATCCTGTATGTAGTACAACACAGTGGCTACAGGCAAGAGTCTGTCAACTAACAGAAGTAGCTGAGTTCTCACCCGGTTACTGGCTGCTATATGACTTTGGGTAAATCACTTAAATTCTCTCCATGGGTTTGGGGAGAATTAAATATGCAACACACATAGAAAACTACCCCATGCATAATGGCAGTTATGTTGCCCAAAAACTATGCCTAAAATATACAGATACAGGAAAGTTGAAAATAAAAAGATGGCAAAAGATACACTTGACAAATATGAGCCTTAAGAAAGCTTGTGTAGCTATATTAATGTTGAAAAAAAAAAAAAGACCTCAAGGCAGATAGCACTGTTAAAAAGAATGAGTTTCATTACACAGTTTAAAAAAAAGTTTCAGTTTATGAGGAAAACACTAAAAATTCTGAAGAATTTTATATGAAAATGTATTACATACAAGGCAAAAATCTATAGAAATACAACAAGAAATTGATAAATCTATGACCAAATTGGGAGATTTCCATGTACAAGTTTCAATTAGGTCAAGCAAGCAGAAATTTAGTAAAGACACAGAAGATTCAAACAACAACATGTAATGAATATTTAGAATGCTGCAGCCAAAAAAGAATGACAGAAAGAAAAGAAAATAAGGAGGCATCACAAATCCCAAACTTCAAACTGTATTACAAAGCTGTCATCATCAAGACAGTATGGTACTGGTACAAAAACAGACACTCAGATCAATGGAACAGAACAGAGAACCCAGAAATGGACCCACAAATGTACGGCCAACTAATCTTTGACAAAGCAGGAAACAATATCCAATGGAATAAAGACAGTCTCTTCAGCAAGTGTTGCTGGGAAAACTAGACAGAGACATGCAGGAAAATGAACCTGGACCACTTTCTTACAAAAAGAAACTCAAAATGGATGAAAGATCTAAATGTAAGACAGGAAGCCATCAAAACCCTTGAGTACAAAGCAGGAAAAAACCTCTTTGACCTCGGCCATAGCAACTTCTTATTCAACATGTCTCAGGCAGGAGGCAAGGGAAATAAAAGCAAAAATGAACTATTGGGACCTCATCAAAATAAAAAGCTTCTGCAGAGTGAAGGAAATAATCAGCAAAACTAAAAACTAAAAAGCAACTGATGGAATGAGAGAAGATATTTGTAAATGATATATAAGATAAAGGGTTAGTTTCAAAAATCTATAAAGAACATATCAAACTCAACACCCAAAAAACAAATAATCCAGTTAAGAAATAGGCAAAAGACATGAATAGACACTTCCCCAAAGAGGACATCCAGATGGCCAACAGACATGTGAAAAGATGCTTAACATCACTCATCTTCAGGGAAATACAAATCAAAACCACAATGAGATACCACCTAATACCCATCAGAATGGCTACCATTAACAACTCAGACAACAACAGATGTTGCTGAAGATGCAGAGAAAGAGGATCTCTTTTGCACTGTTGGTGGGAATGCAAACTGGTGCAGCCACTCTGGGCAACAATATGGAGGTTCCTCAAAAAATTAAAAATAGAACTACCTATGACCCAGCAATTGCACTAGTGGGTATTTAGCAAAAGGATACAGGTGTGCTGTTTCAAAGGGGCACCTGCACCCCCAATATTTATAGCAGCACTATCAACAACAGCCAAAGTATGGAAAGAGCCCAAATGTCCATCGATGGATGAATGGATAAACAAGATGTGGTATACATATACAATGGAGTATTACTCCGCAATTAAAAAGAATGGAATCATGCCATTTCCAACTATGTGGATGGAACGGGAAGGTATTATGCTAAGCGAAATCAGCCAGAGAAAGACAAATATCATATGACTTCACTCATATGAGGAATTTAAGACACAGAACAGATGAACATAAGGGAAGGGAAGCAAAAATAATATAAAAACAGGGAAGGGGACAAAACATAAGAGACTCTTAAATATGGAGAATAAAGGGTTGTGGGAGGGGAGGATGGGCTAAATGGGCAAGGAGCATTAAGGAATCTATTTTTGACATCATTGTTGCACTATATGCTAACTAACTTGGATGTAAATTTAAAAAAATTAAAAAATAAAATTAAACAGTAAAATAAGTACATAGTAATAAATAAAAAGAAAATACTCTTGCTGAGAGTATATGAAATATTATTAAAAATGAACCTACACTGGAAAAGGAAGTTCTAAAAAGTCTCAAAGAACTGGTATCACAGACAGTACATTTCTTGCCAGAATCTACTACGTTCCTCACACCAGTACACTTTATCTTAACAAATGTGACACATGGATAAGTGAAAGATCTGAATAGGCTTCAGAATCATGAAAGAAATTGAAGAGGGGCTTAAAAAAGTTCTTCAGACTTCACACCCAAATATCTCAAGGCATGTTCTACCAAAACTTTGAGGAAAAGCTAATTTTACCATTATATAAACTCATTTGGAAAACGGAAAAAAAGGCAATATTCTGCAGCATCTTCCAGAAAGCCCATATAATCATGCCACAAAATTCCAGGTGAGTACATGTGTAAAATGACTTATATGGTGAAAGGAGGTGGTGGTGTGGCTTTATTTTCCCTTGACCCCTTCCAAGTGACTATAATATGCATATGATTGAAGCTTAAGTAGCCACCATAGACCTTAAGGAAAGCCAAATGCTGAGCACGATACAGTAACAGAAGTGTGACTGCCAGAAGATAATGAAGCTTCCATAACAGCTATACAACAACTCAGTATTCTATGTTCTGCAGATGCATACATATATTCATACTTAAACATATGTATACGTATGTGTATATACAGAGACACATATATATACAGTTATTTTGTATTTTTTATTATTTGAAGCCTAAACTCTTCCTACGGATACACAACCCAAGATAGAAAACAGCTATTATCATCTTCCATGGCATTTTCCTTAGAAATGTGACATCACACAAGTATCTTCAGAAGTCATTCTTTCCAAATACATAGGAGAGTCTTCCTGACAAACATCTGGTAAAGTAACATGTACAATTTCTGTGTTCTTCTGAAGATGCTAAGGCCCAGAAGAGACATGTGTGAGGTCTGGGTTGCTGAGGGCTCACCCTGGCCAAGGACGTGGAAGACAGACTTGAGAGGCCACTACTGGAGCCAGGAAGGAAGCTGGTGCAGGACAATGAAGAGGCCTGAACACAGACTCCAACACTGTCCTTCTCAGACCCATCTTCCACGTACTCACCTGGAGGAGGGGATGCATTTGGCTTATTTCTACGTGGCACACCTTCGGCAAGGTTGATGACTGGTTGCCTGTGACTGCATGAAGGAGAAACAGGAGAGAGGCGGGCTCTTCCGTTTTAGCCTGCAAGGTAGAGGACACCTTCTTGGATAGAAAGGTATGACTACGATTGGGAACAAATTTAAGAGGGCAGGTGATAGGTTAACTCTTGGAGTACTGAGATTTTTCGATACAATAGTTACTATGAAAATGAGTCTCCTTCAAGGGTGAGGACTGAGCTCTACCTAAACATAGATTTTGAAGTCACTGTCAATATACGTAAAGATGAGACCCTAGGATTCATTCATTCTTATTTACTGAGCGTGAGTGCATGGCAGGTACAGCTCTTGTTCAGGGAAACCCAATGAGCAAGACAGAGTTCCTGCTACTACAGACTCTAAAGAGTGTGGTGACGAGGGCATGGAATGGAACCGAACACTGCGTGTGACACAGGGAACACGGAGTGCTATGGGAACATAAGGAAGGGGCTTAGCACTTGAGGGCAAATGTGGAGAACAGACCTCTTGGAAGACATAATGCTCAGACCTGAAGGATGAGTGGGAGTCACACAGGAGACCGAGATGTGCACTGAGTGTGGAGGCTGTGGGAACGTGCAGAGCTGTGGAGGCAAGCGGAAGAATCTAGTGTGCTCAAAATCTTGAAGAGGCCACCTTCCCTGGGGCTTGGGTGTCCCAGCAGACGTGCATTGCCTAACAAGGTGGGAGAGTTAATCGAGTGAGGGGTTGTGGGGCATCATTTAAGGGATCTGGACTTGAGATGAAGGACTGTTCTAATCAGGATTGTGTCCTATGCAGCGTGGGATTTCGGTCTACAGATGCAAAATGGTTGAGGACAGAACTGAAGGGGGTGCCAGCATTTGAAGAGGAGTCGGAGAATGGGTAGCCTAGGATGGAAATAACTACAAGAAATCACAAATTTAAGCTTCAGTTTATTTCTTCATCAATTAAGCATTTATACATATTCCTGAAACAGGAAGGTGTATGTCTCATAATATATTAAACATGTATCTTCAATTTGTTATTCATAATATAAAAATGATCAATACTTGTTGGAGTTTAAGCGTAAACCGTTATAGTATTAGTACACTAATAATGCTGTCGATAATCATAGTAACGATTATAACAACAATTGCATAACAGCTATAAGATACGGAGTCTGCCATAAGCCCGGAACCTGGTGAGCACTTTACATAACCTCCTGGGGACCGGGAAGATGGCCGACAGGGAGCAGTGTCAGGCAGCCTACACGAGGTCGAACACGCACTCAGTGGCACAGCTGGAATGCGAGCCCAGGCACCTGGCGCTGTGCTTTCATGAGCGTCCTCCGCCGACAACCGTGGGTTACAGGACTGAAATTCTGTCTGGACGTGCACAGGACCGAGAGGGCTTCCACGGCCTCAGCTCTGCAGAATGTACATCTGGGACTGTTTTCCAGGGGATCCAACAGCAACTCTGTGCTTTCCAGAGCCCTGACATCACGCGCGTCATAACGTGGNATTTTTCGATACAATAGTTACTATGAAAATGAGTCTCCTTCAAGGGTGAGGACTGAGCTCTACCTAAACATAGATTTTGAAGTCACTGTCAATATACGTAAAGATGAGACCCTAGGATTCATTCATTCTTATTTACTGAGCGTGAGTGCATGGCAGGTACAGCTCTTGTTCAGGGAAACCCAATGAGCAAGACAGAGTTCCTGCTACTACAGACTCTAAAGAGTGTGGTGACGAGGGCATGGAATGGAACCGAACACTGTGTGTGACACAGGGAACACGGAGTGCTATGGGAACATAAGGAAGGGGCTTAGCACTTGAGGGCAAATGTNCTGACATCACGCGCGTCATAACGTGGCGACTAACTATGAAGCCGGGCACTTGAGCAAACCTTACCTCTGAAGTCCGTACTGTGCACTGTCGTCACATACACATTTGTTCCATTTTTATAAGGAACAATTCATAGAGACAATATACACTATCTTTTTTAAATGTTTATTTTGTGTATGTGTGTGTCTGTGAGAAGGCGAGTGAGAAGGAGTGAGGAAGAGAGGGAGAGAGAGAGAGAGAGAGAGAATGAGCAGGGGAGGGGCAGAGAGAGAGGGAGAGAGAAACTCCCAAGCAGGCTCTGCACTGTCAGCACAGAGCCTGACATGGGGCTTGATCTCATGAACTGNGACATCACGCGCGTCATAACGTGATGTCTATGAAGCCTGTCACTTGAGCAAACCTTACCTCTGAAATCCGTAAGGATTTCACCCTTGACTGTGCACTGTCGTCACATACACGTTTGTTCCATTTTTATAAGGAACAATTCATAGAGACAATATACACTATCTTTTTTAATATTTATTTTGTGTATGTGTGTGTCTGTGAGAAGGAGAGTGAGAAGGAGTGAGGAAGAGAGGGAGCGAGAGAGAGAGCGAGAGAAAGNCCCTGACCTGAGCAGAAGAAACCAACAGTGAGACGCTCAATCAACTGAGCCACCCAGGCACCCCTATTTTTCCACGTTTATTTACCTAATTTGAGAAACAGAGACAGAGAGAGACAGAAAGTGGGGAAGGGATGGAGAGAGACTCTCACATTACCTTGAGGCAACGTGTTTAGTCAGAGCTCATAAAGATCTTCCCCTAGATCTTCAGTGAAGCAACTTTTTTTTAGGGGGTAAGTTGTCAGAAAGTTACAAGTCATTTGCTGCCTTACAGCTTGAGAAAGGTGAGGGTCCCTGAAAAGATGGAGTTTGTCTTTTTAGGGTAAGAAAACTGCTAAAACATACGCACGTTACATCCATCTAAGGAGCACGCTGCCTCCCGTTACCGGCGGACGCGGTAAACGACTCACCCGGCAGGCTGAGTACGCGCTCAGGGCTCTAGCAGGATACAACCCAATTTTCTATACGAGTTCAAGGTTTCAAAAGCAGCATTAATACGGTGGCCACGGGGGAAGACGGGAGCTCTGCGGGACTTGCATACACGCGTCCGTAACGTGCACGGGGCGTTCCAACGCGGGGCACCACGACCTCTGCGGCGAGCGGGGCCCGCGGGCGGCCCACCCCCGGGCGCCCGCCCCCCTC